>NW_015505652.1:2216455-2308770 GCF_001515645.1 Sinocyclocheilus grahami
CATGGTGGATCGATTTGATCCATGATCGATATTAAGTGCTGCTTAAGAATAAGCGTGCACAAATTAGTGAGATTGTGAGATTGTGATTTGTCATTAATGGAACCGCTTTAGCCCCGATTTGTTATGTTATTTCAAGACATGCAATATGATGCGTCGATGCGTCACAGCAGCAGCGATGATGAGAGAGCATGCTTGAGAAACAGTTTAGAGAGGAGAACTCAGTCTACATATAAAATATTGGTCACAGATTATTGGTCACTTTCTAAATAATAAAAGTGCAGCGCATCCACTAGTAATTATATATAAATAAATCGTTTTTTACCGATGCAAATATGTTAGAAACGATGCATCGCGATATAAAGGCCAACTTGTAGCCGATGCACACTTTTTAAACCGATGCATCACATTTTTTACTTTTTAACGAGTGAATCGGTGAATCTTCCCATCCCTAATAGGTACTCAAGCCCAAGGTTGTGTGGTAAAGTAATTTATGTTGTTGCTCCGCTCAAGACGGGGAATTCTGAGGTTTGGGACTTTAGGTTACACAAAGTCCCCTAGGTCCAGTTAAAGGAAAGGACAACATTTTTGCCTGATTGATTTGTGTGCCCTGTAGGATCGTGTACACAGAGGGAAACCTTTCATAGTCTGCTCAATCAGCTGTATGTCTGTTCTTTGAGTTTGAAGAGCTTGATGATTTATGTGTAGAGGAATGTAAAGAGAGAACATGTCATCCTCCATTTGCTTTTGCACTGAAGAGAGGGTTGTCTGGCATGATATGTGCAGAATCCACCCTATATCTGTCAGTTTATTTCCTTCTTTCACCCAAACTCTTCTTCTTCCTCCATTCACTAGTAATGTGAATGTCAGTTGCTGTTGTTGTTTTGTTAAATCTTAAAAGCTGAAATCAGGACTCTTAGACTATTATCTGTCCCATGACTAAAAGGTTTATTTCAGCTATGCTTAGATTGAATGGATTGTAAAAATTGTATATAATTTACACTACTGTTCAAAAGTTTTAATGTCTCTTACACTCACAAAGGCTGCATTTATTTAATAAAAATACAGTAAACTCTGTAATATTGTGAAATATTATTACAAATTAAATTAACCTTTTTATTTTAATATGTTTTCAAATGTTATTTATTCTTGTGATTGCAAAGCTGAATTATTAGCAGTCATTACTCTAGTCTTTAGTGTCACATGATCCTTCAGAAATCATTCTAATAAGCTGATTCGGTGCTCTTGAAACATTTATTATCAATGAAATAGAATTTATTGTAACAGTGTCAAGATCTTTGTCACTCTAGATTCAATGAATGCCTCCTTGCTGAGTCTTAGACCAAACTGTAGTCTATCTGTTATAAAACTTTGAAGCTCCAAGGAAGTCCAAGCAAATTATAAAAAAAATTACCATAATTAATTGTTATCCTATATGAAACACAATATATATATATATATATTTATATGAACACCTAGAATTTACTAAGTTCAGTTTACTAAAAGTTAAAGAGTATTGTAGTCCCTTACATCATTACATTAAAAAATAAACTGATAGTAATGCATTGCTATGTTCAGAGTAGGTTATGTACCACTTGTCACATGAGTATGAAGTTTATTTATGCTTTGGCTATTTAAATTTTGTTGCATGTCATAGAAAACAATGGCCAAGGTTCCTTTAATCCCCTAATGCTCCATTTCCCATATCTTCTACAACTTTATTAAATCTTTTGTATCATTAACAAAACGTCTCGGGTTACTTATGTAACCATGGTTCCCTGAGGGGAACGAGACACTGCGTCCTCTAGGGGTCGCTATGGGGAACGCCTCGTCGTGACCCGTGTCTGAAGCCTACATTGAAAAAACACCAACTTGTTTGGCCGGCGACAGCCATGACGTCACTACCGTCGCGACTAGTACCATTAAAATAACTAAATTAAAAGTTAAAATCACTGAATTAAAAATGAAAATAAATAATAAAGAAAATGACTCTATTTTAACTGCTATAAGAAACACACATTAACTCATTTGAGCTTAGTAATTAGTCCTGTACTATAGCTTACATTTGATTAACCTATTACAATAGTCCACTTACATGTAGGTTTAAATACACTTATATGTAGGTTTAAAATTCTACAAAAGACACATTTAATGTCCAACAACAAATATTTTAGCAAAATGCATATTTGACTTAGAATTATTGCGCTATTATTCGATTGTGCTCCGTCTGTTTAGCGCACATGCTCGCAGCAGCGCTCGTTCACTCGCGAAAGCCTCGCCCACTCCTGACAGTGAAATGGATATATTTGCATGACTTTCTAACATTTACAGATGAAAAATATACCTGTGACATGTCAGTTATGCACTGAGGAAAACACAACGTCTCAAATGCATTAAACAGCACAGTTATATTCTCTATTTGCCATGGTGGATCGATTTGATCCATGATCGATATTAAGTGCTGCTTAAGAATAAGCGTGCACAAATTAGTGAGATTGTGTGAATTTAATTTGTCATTAATGGAACCGCTTTAGCCCCGATTTGTTATGTTATTTCAAGACATGCAATATGATGCGTCATATTCACGCAGCAGCAGCGATGATGAGAGAGCATGCTTGAGAAACAGTTTAGAGAGGAGAACTCAGTCTACATATAAAATATTGGTCACAGATTATTGGTCACTTTCTAAATAATAAAAGTGCAGCGCATCCACTAGTAATTATATATAAATAAATCGTTTTTTACCGATGCAAATATGTTAGAAACGATGCATCGCGATATAAAGGCCAACTTGTAGCCGATGCACACTTTTTAAACCGATGCATCACATTTTTTACTTTTTAACGAGTGAATCGGTGAATCTTCCCATCCCTAATAGGTACTCAAGCCCAAGGTTGTGTGGTAAAGTAATTTATGTTGTTGCTCCGCTCAAGACGGGGAATTCTGAGGTTTGGGACTTTAGGTTACACAAAGTCCCCTAGGTCCAGTTAAAGGAAAGGACAACATTTTTGCCTGATTGATTTGTGTGCCCTGTAGGATCGTGTACACGTGTACACAGCTTTCATAGTCTGCTCAATCAGCTGTATGTCTGTTCTTTGAGTTTGAAGAGCTTGATGATTTATGTGTAGATGTGTAGAAAGAGAGAACATGTCATCCTCCATTTGCTTTTGCACTGAAGAGAGGGTTGTCTGGCATGATATGTGCAGAATCCACCCTATATCTGTCAGTTTATTTCCTTCTTTCACCCAAACTCTTCTTCTTCCTCCATTCACTAGTAATGTGAATGTCAGTTGCTGTTGTTGTTTTGTTAAATCTTAAAAGCTGAAATCAGGACTCTTAGACTATTATCTGTCCCATGACTAAAAGGTTTATTTCAGCTATGCTTAGATTGAATGGATTGTAAAAATTGTATATAATTTACACTACTGTTCAAAAGTTTTAATGTCTCTTACACTCACAAAGGCTGCATTTATTTAATAAAAATACAGTAAACTCTGTAATATTGTGAAATATTATTACAAATTAAATTAACCTTTTTATTTTAATATGTTTTCAAATGTTATTTATTCTTGTGATTGCAAAGCTGAATTATTAGCAGTCATTACTCTATTCTACAAAAGACACATTTAATGTCCAACAACAAATATTTTAGCAAAATGCATATTTGACTTAGAATTATTGCGCTATTATTCGATTGTGCTCCGTCTGTTTAGCGCACATGCTCGCAGCAGCGCTCGTTCACTCGCGTAAGCCTCGCCCACTCCTGACAGTGAAATGGATATATTTGCATGACTTTCTAACATTTACAGATGAAAAATATACCTGTGACATGTCAGTTATGCACTGAGGAAAACACAACGTCTCAAATGCATTAAACAGCACAGTTATATTCTCTATTTGCCATGGTGGATCGATTTGATCCATGATCGATATTAAGTGCTGCTTAAGAATAAGCGTGCACAAATTAGTGAGATTGTGTGAATTTAATTTGTCATTAATGGAACCGCTTTAGCCCCGATTTGTTATGTTATTTCAAGACATGCAATATGATGCGTCATATTCACGCAGCAGCAGCGATGATGAGAGAGCATGCTTGAGAAACAGTTTAGAGAGGAGAACTCAGTCTACATATAAAATATTGGTCACAGATTATTGGTCACTTTCTAAATAATAAAAGTGCAGCGCATCCACTAGTAATTATATATAAATAAATCGTTTTTTACCGATGCAAATATGTTAGAAACGATGCATCGCGATATAAAGGCCAACTTGTAGCCGATGCACACTTTTTAAACCGATGCATCACATTTTTTACTTTTTAACGAGTGAATCGGTGAATCTTCCCATCCCTAATAGGTACTCAAGCCCAAGGTTGTGTGGTAAAGTAATTTATGTTGTTGCTCCGCTCAAGACGGGGAATTCTGAGGTTTGGGACTTTAGGTTACACAAAGTCCCCTAGGTCCAGTTAAAGGAAAGGACAACATTTTTGCCTGATTGATTTGTGTGCCCTGTAGGATCGTGTACACAGAGGGAAACCTTTCATAGTCTGCTCAATCAGCTGTATGTCTGTTCTTTGAGTTTGAAGAGCTTGATGATTTATGTGTAGAGGAATGTAAAGAGAGAACATGTCATCCTCCATTTGCTTTTGCACTGAAGAGAGGGTTGTCTGGCATGATATGTGCAGAATCCACCCTATATCTGTCAGTTTATTTCCTTCTTTCACCCAAACTCTTCTTCTTCCTCCATTCACTAGTAATGTGAATGTCAGTTGCTGTTGTTGTTTTGTTAAATCTTAAAAGCTGAAATCAGGACTCTTAGACTATTATCTGTCCCATGACTAAAAGGTTTATTTCAGCTATGCTTAGATTGAATGGATTGTAAAAATTGTATATAATTTACACTACTGTTCAAAAGTTTTAATGTCTCTTACACTCACAAAGGCTGCATTTATTTAATAAAAATACAGTAAACTCTGTAATATTGTGAAATATTATTACAAATTAAATTAACCTTTTTATTTTAATATGTTTTCAAATGTTATTTATTCTTGTGATTGCAAAGCTGAATTATTAGCAGTCATTACTCTAGTCTTTAGTGTCACATGATCCTTCAGAAATCATTCTAATAAGCTGATTCGGTGCTCTTGAAACATTTATTATCAATGAAATAGAATTTATTGTAACAGTGTCAAGATCTTTGTCACTCTAGATTCAATGAATGCCTCCTTGCTGAGTCTTAGACCAAACTGTAGTCTATCTGTTATAAAACTTTGAAGCTCCAAGGAAGTCCAAGCAAATTATAAAAAAAATTACCATAATTAATTGTTATCCTATATGAAACACAATATATATATATATATATTTATATGAACACCTAGAATTTACTAAGTTCAGTTTACTAAAAGTTAAAGAGTATTGTAGTCCCTTACATCATTACATTAAAAAATAAACTGATAGTAATGCATTGCTATGTTCAGAGTAGGTTATGTACCACTTGTCACATGAGTATGAAGTTTATTTATGCTTTGGCTATTTAAATTTTGTTGCATGTCATAGAAAACAATGGCCAAGGTTCCTTTAATCCCCTAATGCTCCATTTCCCATATCTTCTACAACTTTATTAAATCTTTTGTATCATTAACAAAACGTCTCGGGTTACTTATGTAACCATGGTTCCCTGAGGGGAACGAGACACTGCGTCCTCTAGGGGTCGCTATGGGGAACGCCTCGTCGTGACCCGTGTCTGAAGCCTACATTGAAAAAACACCAACTTGTTTGGCCGGCGACAGCCATGACGTCACTACCGTCGCGACTAGTACAAAATTTAATTCTCTCCTGACCCTCAGTGCATACGGCCCAATCGCTTTCAAGAACATGAGCTGAGATAGAAAAAAAGCTCCTTGTATTTATTTTCCCCAATACAACTTTAATTAATGTGTTTAAATAATGTCAGTGTTTGTCAGAAAGCATGCAGATTGTGACCACAATCTCTGAGTGTTCCCATGTTATGGTGGCGTCTGACTGGGTTTTCTGCCTCTGGGTTGATTTAGGTTGGATTAGTGAATGTTTGACCTGAATTTTGCTTGGCAGGGCTAATTCAAGGCGGGCTTTAAAACCTCAGGATGAATGGATATAATCTAATCTTAATCTTCTGTAAATTGCTCTGCGAAGGCCTTTCCCTTGAATCTCTTGAATGCCCCTGTACCCCCTGTTCCAATGTCTTTCCTTCTCTCTCCTCCACATCTCTCAGAGGAATCCTTCAGGATCTTCTCCTCATCATTCTTGGCGTCATATTATGCAGTGCTTCATGGCCCATGGTAATTTTTTAGCATGGTTGTAATTTCAAAAGAATGCAAGCAGAGGATGGGTTGCCATGGCTCGCCCTAGAGCACTGAGCTGCAGACAACATCAATCGCACGCCAGACTCTCAGCACCAAAACAGTCATAAAGGGCAGCGCAGAACGGCAGGGATCATGCTTAAATGACTCGGACTGTTCCATCTGTCAAAAGTGAAGAAAGAAATCGAGTCGTTCTTAATGTTCGAGAATTTCAAGTGTGCTGTATCTGTGGATCTTGAGCCGACTGTCATCATAAATTAGTTTTGTTGTGCTTCTTCCGTGCATCTTGCTATGAAAAACAAGTTGTGTCATTTCAATTGAATGCTGTTACCTTAACAAATACAAATAACTTTCTATTTGTTTATTTATTTGTGTTGTTGTCAATTTAACCTCAGACGTCCAGTGAGGGCAGGCACTCAGTTCGTATATCAGGCCTCAGCACCATCGATTTCCGAGCAGGCTTTTCCCAAAGGCAAACGCTGGACTTTAAAATGACATCCAGCAGGCCAGTCCAAGGTGAGTTAGTGTTTTAAGGAGTTTGAAGTCATATAAGTTACAAAATGCAGTTAGAACAGTTATGCTATTATATTAAAATATTTCAAAAATGTAATTTATTCCTGAAATGGCAAAGTTGAATTTTCAGCAGCCATAACTTCAGTGTCACATAATCCTTCAGAAATCATTGCAATATGCTGATTTAGTGTTCAAGAAACATTTGTTGTTATTGTCAATGTTGAAACCAGTTGTTCTGCTTTTTTGTGGAAACTGGTCCATTGTTTCAGGATGCTTTGATTAATATAAAGTTCAAAAGGACAGCATTTATTTAAAACAAAAATCTTCTCTTATAAAATCCCTCTTAAACTGTGTCCTTGCTGAATAAAAGCATTATTTTCTTGAAAAAAGAAAGAAATCTTAAACAAAAAAAAGTAACCCCAAACTTGTGTTTCTGTCTGGACCACACACGCTGTCAAATTTATAAGGTCAACCTAGTGGCTGTGTACTTGAGCATTTTAAACATGTTTTGGTTGACCTTTTTAACCTCTGTGCTCCTTTTCACGAACACACACACACACACACACACACACACACACACACAGGAATCCCCACCTTTATCCTGCTCAACACCACTGGTCTCTCCCCTCCTGCTCGTGCTGATCGCCTGGAACTCTTGAGCATCACTGGTGATGTAATGAAGACGCTGCCCATCCGCTACTTCCCTGATCGACGCCCTTATGACATTTGGAATATCACTGAGTTTGTTCTACCCAAAGTGGCTTTCTTCCTGCGAGTCACTGGCTATGACCATGATGGCTTTGTCTTCCAAAGAGTGTCCAGTGTCTCCTACTCCAGCATTGTGCCAGGTCAGATTAGTGTAGATAGATAAAACCACAGAATAGTCCATCTAAGTATCATATATGTGTATTTTACTATATTTGTTACTAATGTGTTTTGTTCTTATTTTTTTAGAAGCACCTAGAGTAAGCATGCCCACTCATACCCCTGGTTACTACCTGCAGAAAGGGAGTATTACGTGCTTTGTGGATAGCCTGATCCCCTATACCTTGCGTTTCACCAGGGAGGGACTACGCCTGGGTGTGGACCAACTCTTCAGGTAGTGATAATGGCACTGTAGATGAGTAGCTAACATGTTGTGCAATGTGACATACACTATCATTCCAAATTTGGGGTAGGTAAATGTTTGTTTTTGAAAAAAGAATTTTGAACAAAAAAAACAGTAATATTGTGAAATATTATTACAATTTAAAATAACAAATTTCTACTTTAATACATTTTAAGATGTATTGTATCCTTGTAATGGCAAAGATGAATTTTCAGCAGCCATTGCTCCAATCTTCAGTGTCACATGATCCTTCAGATCTGTTTGATGAACAGAACATTCAAAAGAACATAATTTATTAGAAATAGAAATCTTTTCTAATATTATAATTTATAAATGTCTCTGCTGTCACTTTTGATCAATTTAGTACATAAACGTTTCTGAATAAAAGTTTACAAAAATCATACTGACCTTAAACTTTTGAATGGTAGTTTTCTAAATTCTGTGTAAACCTATTTTAAACTGAATTTTTCTAATAAAACTAAATTGCTACTGTTTTTTTAATCGGAAGAAACCTCAACTAACATTATAAGCAGAAAAAATGCTACGTAAATTTAGAAAAAGGCCTTCAAATTATAGTTTTGGAAGTCCTCAAGGACCCAATACTGATAGCCTAATCATTTAAATCTTTGCAATTTGTGTTTACTCGGGAAACAATGTATTTTATATGGTTTTACATTTTTATCTTATTTTTAGGGAGTCTGCTAATGCATCATGGGGAATCCCTCAGGTGTCCCTGAAGGACGAGGGCTTTTATGAGTGCATCGCCATCAGCAGTGCTGGAACAGGACGGGCTCAAACCTTCCTTGATGTTTCTGGTTAGAATACCACCTTTCATTTTCTACTACATTATAGCCTGTTATTATCAGTAACATTAACTGACATGATGCAGTATACACTATAACGAAGTTGGCTTGATTGAGTTCTATCATTCAAAGTTTGCAAAGACTTGCAAAGAGAGATGCCCACCATTAGAAGAGCACTGAAGCATGCTTCCTGTGCATGACTGAACGGTCAGGCATTTCAAACTTATACACTGGTGCATAATAGATAACATATGAGGAATACATATGAGGCAGAATATTGAGATGTCCCACATCTGACATGCCTAGAATGTCTCTTTTATATTTTCTCGTGAGTCAACGTACGTGTGTGTGAGTTCAATCTACTCAGCCAGAATCCCAGTGTGATTGCCTCAGTTAAATGCTTTGGTCCAAAAGTCTGCCCCCATTTCACGCAAAGTGGAGAAAGCACTGGATTCCTCAGATGAAATGGCCCATTATAGTCTTTGGTTTTATTTCATGCTCCATGTAACAGACATGTGTTGCCCATGAACAATCTCATGGATGTGAGTGAGTGTGGTTTTAAGGTCAGGAAATGATTATTTTTGCAGTTGAGTTTGGTGGTGCAAATGGCACAAAAATGTCACAGTTCAACCTAAACATTTATAGTTATTTGAATTACAGCAGTAGAAGATTAATACACTAAAAAATGTCAAACTCTTTCAACTTAAAAACTTAAATTCAGCTGCTGCCTTAAATTTTTAAGTATAATCAAGTTGGATGTATGTCATAAAATATTAAACTAATATAATTTCATATAAACTAATTAATACATTTAAGATGATTTTGTATAACTTGACTAAATTCAAGTTAAATATTTTGATTCAGTGTCTCAAAATCTAATGAGCTGTCTACTCTACATAGCATTTTTGGGCATCATAGAGGCAAGCAAATGTATATGTTAAGGACTGTTCACACCAATGTGATTATCCGGTGCAAAACTTTGGTGCATTACACATTTTAATTTGAATGAATGGCAATTCAGACTAGCACAAACATTTGTGAACTGTTAATGCAGTGATTTTTTTTATGTACAAGAGTTCTAATCTCTTTTCCATCACACTGCAAAGAAAACTGGCCAACCAATAACACCGCTTTTGGTCATATGCCCAGAGCTGCTGCTCTTGCATAACTACGACTTGGTGGCACTCAAGAACGGTCTATTTTGCTAAGCGACAGTGAACTAGTCTTGTATTTGGTGTTGTTGGATAAACACTATAGCGAATATATATAAATCTGAATGGCTGTTTGAAAGCATGTAAATACTGTTTGATTTCCTTTATTCTCTGTGACAAGCGGGCATCAGAACTTGAAGGTTGCACAGTGCTTTGTGTACAAGGGTAAATGTGGTATTTCTGCTTTTCAATAAATGCCACTGTTAGAAAGTGAATTTGCATATTCATTCAGTGTGTCTGCTATTTTTTTTCCGCTAAATTTGACCAAAAATTCATGCACAATATGCGAACAGAACAGAATTTTTATTACCTAACATTTTAATAAATTTAAATATTTCAATGTTTGGTTTTGTGTTGCACAAGGACTGCAAAAATAAACAGGACTGTATCCTCATGGCAGTGTGGTTTTGGAAACCAGACACCACACTGTCCCAAACCGTGTTTATACAAACTTCTTGGACAAATAGCCTCACTTCCTGTCTTCCGGCTCCTCTCTGCTGTCTTGGCTTTATGGTGTTATGGATACAGTGTTAAAAACACCCAGGGTTACTTTAGAGTCTGGGATTAAGATCCCATTCACCTGGAATGGTCACCTAGAAGTCACATTTCACATATAGGTTTATTGTTGACCAAAGGATTATCCCTGTCCCATTTTCTGAGCTGTTTCCCTGACTGTGCTGTCGCCGGGCCAGTGACATTAGCAGAAGTGACAGGAAAATCCTCCCTTATGAAATGTATGTGTCTTCCTGTATAAATTCCCCACTTATGCCCTAATCCACACATCTGTCAACACCCTCCCGTTTCCCTTTGCATTTCAGACTCATTGCACAGACTTTATAGATCTGTAGAGTTCACAGACATCCAAAGACCTTATGAGAACTCAGACAAAAAAACAATTAGTGAAGGTGAACAAATTCAAATCAGGCTGTTGAATTCAGTTACTCTGGGATAAACAGGTTTATAGTCACACTTTCTTGACTCATTTGTCTGTGTATTTCTGCAGAGCCTCCTCCAGCTATCACGGTGCCCGCCAATGTGACAGCGTCTCTCGGTGCAAATGTTGTTCTGACCTGTCTAGTTGCCAGCGCAGTGCGCTTTAACCTGACTTGGCAGCGAGGGGCCGTGGATGCCAGATTGGACCATCGGATGCGTGTCACCGCCAACCTATCCTTGGAAATCCAGCGAGTCACTCCTGATGATGTCGGCTGGTACACCTGCATCGCAGCCAATGAGGGTGGAGTCTCTGCTTCTCGTGTGTACCTCAATGTGCAAGGTGAGTATATCTGTGTGATTTTTAGTGTTGTTGATTAAGCAATAAGCCACAAAAGACTGATTACAATGAGTTTAACACATTTAAGGTCCTAAGGAAGAATGGGCATATATAGGGTGACCAGAGGTCCTGTTTTTCCTGGGACAGTTCCGTATTTCAGCTCTATTTTTATTGTCCCGACTTATTTTTCAAAAATCATGTTTGGTCCCGTATTTCAAAATTTATTTACGACTGGGTGATCAGAGCGAGTAGTAGAAGTGTTCTGTCATGCAAGACTAATCAAAGACTAATCGTTTTCTAAGACACAGACTGATCAAAGGTAACTAAGCTTGTCGTAGAACAAAATTACCATCCAATCACAATTCGTTATCGTTTAACTTGCAGTAAGTGCAGGTGGAATAGGCAGAATCACGAATGACACACAACAGAAACGCTCTCTCTGCACGATCCCAGTTCTGAAATTCCAAAATGTCCATCGTTAAACATTAATGTTAATCAAATAACAAAAGAAGTTAAATAAAGTATACTTGTTAAACCTACTGTATTAGAAAAATGAGTTTATTTAATATTTAATGTGTAACTATTGTATTTTTCTTACGGTTTGTAATTTGCTTCTTTATTTTTATATTTAAAAAAATATGTACGTGTGTGTGTATGTACACTATATATATATATATATTAATTCATGTATCATGAAATAACATTTCTCATATCGTGGTTATAAAACATCCCCCACCCCCTCCCAGAAATCTGGTCACCCTAGGTATATACCAGTTTGACTCATGAATATTAATTAGGTGATAAAACATTTGCTAGCCTTAAGAACAGCTTACTTCTTATGCATTCATCCTGCCAATGCAATTTTATAATGCACATTTTACTCTTTATAATAATTCCAAATGTTGACCCAAATGTCAACAGGTCATGCTTTTAATAAACACAAGTCACATTCCTTGTCCACTAGGTGTGTTTAAACTGCTAAGAGCTCTTTGGACTTTTAATACATGTATAGAAAAAGCCATGCCACAGGGCTCTTGGCAGCTCACTCTCCTGCGTCTCTCTAGCACAAGATCTGTTTTCACTGCAGCCTTGCTGTAATTTTTCACTGTAATATTTTATAGCACTTGTGAAAGTGATTTATGCTGGGCTTGCTCACTGTTTGCAATCCTGTAGTTTCCATTGAAACAGGCTCTAAACCCCTCTCTTACACTGAATTAAGAAAACTTCCTCCGACAGTACACAACCCTGGCAAATCACTTTGTTTTCTCTCATTGGGGAAAATAGCCATTTCGTGCAAAAGAAAAATTACAAATGAAAAGAGAAATGGCTTTTGTAACAGAACAGAACTGATGTGTAATGGATTGTTCATGCAAAACATGTTTTTGCATTGCACTGCGCTGCTTTTCGGTTGTTTTTCTAAATAAACATACACTAGATGGACTTGTTTGACCATTGCACTCGCATCTCACACCTTTTGTAGTGGCTCACATGATACTGCATTTTAAAACGTGTTTTTAGACCTTGCCTATTTATTTATTCAACTGCCCTATGTCTTGCATTTTTCTAAGAAATAATCTCATAACACCCAACCAAATATATACTTGAAAAAAAACTTTCAGTTCAGTTGATTTACTAAGAGGTCATAAAGTACTCTTAGTAAATATGCAACCTTTTGTGTTGCATATCGCTTACAGAATCTTGTATCTTGAAGACTGTCTGTTGTTTCTCATACTGAGGCAATTTTTTATTAGTCATGCTCTGTTGTAATGAATTAGAAAAAGCTGTTTTGATGTGAAAATATGGAGTTTGGTAATATGGATGGATAGATGTGACTTGAAATGTGTCAAGACCCTAAGGGCCCCAGCAGGGCCGGGCTTGAGTTTTATTAGCAAGAGAGCGGGAGTGACATTAACTGTATAATTTTACCTCATTGTTGAGTGATGAGTCTCTTAGTTTTCCACAACATTCTTTCCCAAGACCTGAGGAACGGGTTTTCCCTGCGTCCCACTTTAATTCTCTCTGTCTCATTTCTGTCTCTTTAGGTTTATTTTCCTCCGTCTGTGTCATTTGTTTTCTGTCTTCTTCTCTCGAGATTCTATATTTACGATTAAAGTAGCTTTATAGACATTGTAAAAAATGCTTTACTTTTTTACTTTACAAAAGCTTTTATTGCAATGCATACACATTTGCATGCATATACACACCATTTTGAAATAATAAAAAATTAAATAAACATGACTAAAATTCCCAAACTAAGATTTAAATCAAGTAGAAGGCATTTTTATCATTTAAATTTTTAAATGATATACTCTATATAGAAAATATAAAGACAGTTACTGATTTTTTACAGTCTGTTTTTCTCTCTCATTCCTTCTCTATCAATCTCTGCTTCCTTTTCCCTTACCCTCTGTTTTTGTCCTGCTGCTACATTTTAAGCCACTTACATTTTTTTGTGTCAGTCTTTGGTTTTTAAACAGCTGTCACTGTTGTACTGACAAAGTGCATGTATATGTATGTGTGTGTGTTGTGTGTAATCACCACCTGCTGGGATTCCTGTGCTGTCCTAGTCATTATGAGCCCTTTGAAGTGGGACTGCTGACACAGTGATCCCTGGCCAGTCCACAGAGTCATCTACCCTAATCCTTTACACAACATTACTTTGACCTGCACTGTCCACACACACTGTTTACAGCCTCAGTGCCTGTCAGATGCACATATCTGTGTTCAGAAGGTCGAGAGACCCAAATAATATCTAGAACTTAAGGGAAACTTTTCCTCTAATGACCTTCCTTTTCCCACAACACATTAAATAAATTAAATATTTAATATTTTTGCAAGTATTTATTTATTCCTTTGTTTGTTTATTTACTTTAGAAAACCATTTAATGTTACTACAAAAATAAATAGCAACAACTGTTGCAATCTACTGCAGTCACACTAAACATATTAAAAGTGTGGAATCTGCATGCTAAAAATGTGTCTTAATATTTATACCAGACCTGTAGGCTTCCAATTTGCTCAAACTATAGAGAAACATATTTAACTATTTGTAACTATTTGAATTAGAGTAGCCTCAGGCAAAGAAGCCTAGATGATGAGGTGTTAGTGAGGTTTAGCGTCAGTGCGTTGTTAAAACCAAGCCTTTAGGCAGACCAAGTCTATTAGAGTACAATTTAGTGAGTAAGACCTGGGATAATTACAGCTTCACTACTAGACACAAAGTGACCTCTCGACGGCAGTGCTTTAACCGCCTGAGCATGCAACACACACACAACTCTCCTGTGTACAACAGACTCTTTTTGTCTGCCAGGTCTCATTTTGGGTCCATTTTAATCATGACAAAGTAGAGTTCTGGAAATTACGTCACTCATTCCAGTCAAGCTTTCCATTTGAAATACAGTAGACAACCTGGAAAGCTCTGTTACCATTATGTATGTTAGTCATGTTACTGATACTCAAGCACTTAAGCAGTGACTTGCTCTGTTCTGAAACATTTGGGTTTTTTAACATTTTAAAGTTAAAAATGTAATTTATTCCTGTAATGTCAAAGCTGAATTTTCGGCATTGATTAATCTTGTCTTCAGTGTCACATGACTCTTCAGAAATCATTATAATATGCTGATTTGCTCAAATAACATTTCTTATTATTATCAATGCTTAAAAGAATAGTGCTGCTTTTTGTGGAAAATGTGATGCTGTTTTTTAATGCTTGTTACCAGGGCAGGACTTACGGGGCCAGGGGCCCCTGGGCTTGAGGTTATGTTTGAGCCCCATACCTATACTACAAATGCCCTCAACTAGAACATTATTATGGAGTAACACAAAATACACAAAAATTAAAATATGCTTTCAGCTTCATATACTGTATACAATTAATAGGCAACATGTCTAGCATAGTCAAAGTTTAGATGTAATATTAAATAGTCACTATAATACAATAAACAGGATGATAATAAAACCCTGAAATAACACTGAGCAGAAAAAACCAAAGAGATCATTATGACAATTTATTGTCATATCTGTGTCTTATGTCAGATTCTTAAATTTAATAAATTCAATCTGAATAAAAAAACATGTTGGCTATTAACAATAAAATTAAATCACTATAAACAAAATCCATAGATGGACACATTATGCACACGTTATGTTAAGTTTAACATAGATGGACATGTTTTGCACACGTTATGTTAAGTTTAAATACAACATTTTAATGTAGAAATATTAAATGATTGCAAAAATGAAATAATTAGCTACTTTTTAAAATATGAAACTACAACTGCCAGTAGGTGGCAGCAAGTGACTGTCTTAATGAGTGAGTTGAATCCATAAATCAACCGATTTGTTTAAAATGCTAATTCATTTAACTTAGCAAAGGACTGTACTTATAGCCTGTTTGAACCATTTACTGGTCCGTGTAATGCTGAGAAACGAAACACTGTGTTGCTCGGAGCAAAACAGAATTTTGTGTCTGTGTTTATTGTACATTTGCCATCGTGCAGATATTCGGAAAAACAGGACTCTAGTTTGTGTGATAGGCTAACTCCTATATCGTAGGCATTCACTCATTAAATGCAGGGTTCGTTCAACCAATAAATTTCAATTACTTTTAAGACAATATTCATGGCCTAATGCTCCATTATTTTACACAAATGTTCAGATTTATCATAGCATATGCTAAGGAAAATTAATGATTATTAATGCTATTTGTTTGCTTTCTAATAAGCAAATGCTGCAACTGTGCCAGACGTTACTTCATGCAGAGAACACAAGTTAGGCTACATAATCACATAACTGAATGCCAGAATGTTAAGTATATTGTAATTTGCTTAGCCAGTATTATAAATTAAACTCAGGACCTGAATTTCGTTTTAGAAACAGCTTTGGTGGAAAACATTCAGGTACAGAAATGCTGCAGAAATGGAATAAACAGTAAATTCACTGTAAATTAAACAACAGATTCATTCTTAAAATTAAAGTTACAAAAGTTATTCAGTCAAGAGCAGTGAGTGATTTTGCCTTTTGTTGTTAACATTAATTAACAATAACCAATAGGCCTAATTAATTAACATTGTTAACATTAACATTTGGTATGAAAGTGACAGCAGCATTTAGTATACTTGCTGTCTGTCAGTCTGTGTTAAAGAACAAAAGAAAAAAATCACTGCTCAAATCTGCTCTTGACTAAATAACTTTAATATATAATTTAATATATAAATATAATCTATATCTATGACTTTATACATCATAGTATTTTGTTCCTGAATGGTAGCAGCTACTGTTAATTTTAGGCTAGCCTACCTGAAAAAGTTAAAACACAGTTTGTTTCATTTGTATCCTTGTGCTATTGCTAGTAACTTGTTCATTTATTAATGACCATTTAATTGTATTTATGTAACATTATTTATTAAAATGCAAGGTTACTTGAGTCAGAAACAATGAAACCAATAACTTTTTCTTGAGGTGCTTTGGATGTGACCATGAGCGCCCAGAAAAGTAGCGCAAGTACCGAATGGTTTAAAAAGACTTAAAAAGACGTGCAAATGATAAACTTTTGTGATGATACAACACTGACCCGATTAGGCAAGTGACAGTCCTGTCAGCTGAGCGAAAGTCTTGTATGCAGTGTGCAGCAGCTCTCTTAGTGCAGAAGAGATGCGCTGATGTGAGGCAATTTTGAGAGTGAGAGTGAGAGCGAGAAGACGCGGTACAGCTGAACCACTCACGCGGTTTTCAAATGATTGACTTAATCTGATATTCTGTGTGAATTTTTTTAACTCATCTATTGTATATTAAATAAATGTTTGCGGGAATTTTCCAAACGCGCGAAACCTGCGAAAATGAGTAAAACCAAAATGCGCAATCCCGCACCGAGATTCAGGACGTGATTAAACATATATTCTATTATATAGAGATTTGTAAAATGAATTTCCATGACTTTTCTAAAGCTTTCTGGGTTTTTCATGACCGTACAAACCCTGTAAATGGCTATTTTTCTTTTTTTAAATCGTTTTGATGAAATTTCTGCTCCACTTTGTGTGGAGGTAGTGAGACGGGCCAAAGTCCCTGTAAGATATTAGGGCATTCTATAGTCTTTGGACAGGAGAGAGCGCTCAAAACTCTTCAGATTAATTTAGTGGAACATTAATATAATATAGAATCATCCTCTGTAAAGAAGTGAGGCGTGAACGTGAGAATTTATCATTATCTTTGTAAATGTGCGCTCTTTTGGGTTAAAGGCTAAATGGAACCATTTAAAGTAGCCATGTGATCACAAATTAATCGGCGATTCGGCGCAGCGCAGACGTGATTTAATACACGTGTCCTTTTTCTGTGAAAAAAATCATAAATTCCAGTTTATGCTGTTTCATTATGACTTCGAATGTCGTAGTTGGAAGCTGGAAGTTGTTAGCCCCGGCTGGCCCGTGCGCGCTATTGAAATGCTGCTAATAATTTCTGACTGGCACATAACTGAACAAATGTAAACGGGTTAAGGCGGGGCCCCCTACAAGGCGGGGCCTCTGGGCTGCAGCCCATTCAAGCCCAATGGTAAGTCCGGCCATGCTTGTTACCATATTGTGGCATTATCTTAGCAGCATGCTGTATTGAAATCAGTTATAAGTCAAGTCTCCCCTCTGTTAGGATGCTCTCTTAGAAAGCAGTGATGTAGGGAGCTTACAGGTTTTAGAACAGAGCTATCATGTGCATTTCCTGTCTCTGGCCATGATGTCACACATCCTGCTCTGCTGGAATATGGGACAGGCAGAGACTGGAGGTCAGAGAACAGTGGAGACACATCAGATTGGCTTCAGCAGTGAGAAAACATTCTCATTCAGCAGGGGCTGCACATCATGAATTGATCAAGAGCATGCCTCTGCTTCAGCAGCTCAGAGAATCTGGAACCAATAATCCCACTTTAGTGTTTCTGTTAAAAAAGAAGGAATGATAGGAGAATTGCTGTGAAATGTGTTTGGCTGGGTCTAGAATCATATCATGGTATAAAGCAGGAAAATTTTGAAGGGGTATTGTGGAGACCATATGTGAACATTAGATGCATTTATGTTCTTTACAAACACATCTGTATAGTTAAGATTAATGACTAAATATTTGTTAATGAATGTAATTATATGAGCTATATATTTGTGAATCTCATCCAACCATTTGATGGGTTAAATATGACTGTATATAAATAATACATTTCCTTTAGTACAGTTCTCATCCTTAAGTAGTGGTTCTCAACCTTTTTCACTCTAAGGCCCTCCATTGTTCACAAAAAATAAATAAATGAATGACCTGTGACTTTTCCAATTTTTATTGATTTATTGGATAGGCATAAAGCCTAAGGAGTTTTTACAAATATATTTTTAGTTTATACCCAATAAAATATATAATAAAAATGTATATCCATTATAAAAATGCCCCTGAGCATAAAATTGTATTAATTAACATGACTTTTCCTGACCTAGAAATAACACTTTTAAAATTAGGGTAAGTACAGGTTTTCCAAGTCTGTGATAATCCTGGTTATTCAAAGATAAAAAGTAATTAAAATAAAAAATACCTTGTTTTGTCCTATTTTAACTTAAGTAATCTTGAGGCCCTGGTTGAGAATCACTGCTTTAGTAAATTTGAGCTGTGTTTATTTTGCTGTCACAATACATTTGCACAGCAGCTGCTAGGGCGTTCTGTTAACAAACATCATGATTGACTCATTTTTATGCTAGAACCACCAGTGGTGACGGTTGACCCACGAAACCAGACGTTCCGCACAGGTCAAGAAATTTGGATCAGGTGTTCAGCCAAAGGCTACCCCTTACCCATGGTGGTGTGGACACACAATGATATGTTCATTATGGGCTCCAGCAGGTAAACCCCCCCCCCCCACACACACAAAAATCTTGCTTTTGAATCTGGTCTTTATTTGTTAACCGTTACTGTAGTCTGTTGTACTCTTCTTACTAAGGCACAGAATGACCCCTGATGGCACATTGGTCATCAGGAACACAGGGCCGAAGGATGCCGGGACATATGGCTGCTTAGCGAGTAATGATGCTGGAACAGACACTCAAACTGCCATCGTCAGCTTCATCGGTCAGTACAGAGAACAATTACGTAACACCACTAAATGAAAGCAATAAATCCCAAACCAAAGGTTAAGATGGTGTTTTTACTCAACTATACTCAGCTTCTTACATCTGTGAATAAGTGAGACATTTGACATATTCAGTTCCACCCTGTGGTTATACACTAGTCTTTAATTAAGTTTCCTGTGATCTTTGTCCCTCTGTAGAGTCTCCACAGGTGACAGTCCCTCACTCTGACCTGCTGATTGGTTTAGGACAGACGACCATTTTAGAGTGCAGGGTCACGGGAGTTCCACATCCGGACGTCCTGTGGTATAAAGGTCAGCTAGTGTACTTCTGAACAACTTTCTGGCATTTTTGCACTGTTTCCATTTTAATAGACACTATCAGCCCTAATGTACTGTGTGTTTGACCTTAAGGTGACGTGCTGTTGAAGCCGTCTGCAGTTTTAAGTATGGACCCTCAGCATGGCACTCTGAGCATTCAGCAGACTCAGGACACAGATGCAGGAGAGTATACGTGTGTGGCGATAAACTCAGCCGGCTCTGCACAGGGGTACATCACTCTGGACGTGGGCTGTAAGGCTGTGTTACATATCCCTCATCTGAATTAGGGTCCCCTTTCCTCCAAAATCCTTGGATTAAATTGTATAACCATTAATCATTATTTATGTACAGTGTAGTTTATGTACTTTTAATGCATTTCAATGTAGCAGGGACTGTGAAGCATTTACCTGAACTTTAGTTTCCTTTAGCTTTGGTTGAATTTTATTTGACTGCATTTTTGTTTAAAACATAATTGCATTTTTTCTGCTGCCTATTGAAGACCTGTACTTTATGAGTAAATGAATCAAACTACTGTTTAGATCTTTATTATGTATTCCACAGCTGCTCCTCAGTTCACACGAAAGCCTTCAGATCTGTCTGCTGATATCGGCACAAACATCACCTTGCCGTGTCATGCACAAGGCCACCCAAAACCCCAGCTCTCTTGGAGGCGAGAGGATAACGTCCAACTATTCTCTCAGCATCGCGGTCCCAGTACTGTCACTCAAAAAGCTAATGGAGACCTTTTCATCACCAGTCAGTGTCTTCCTTTCACTTTCTCTGTCTCTAGGCCTGTTTGAAACACCAGATTTGAATTTCCATCACCAAAAGCTGCTATGAATCGGGGTTTTTTTCAGATTTTGGATTATTTATTTATTTATTAAAGAATATACTGTATATTTTCAGTGAAATTTGATTAACAGTGAAAAATGTTAAACTGTAAATATATTTTTCCTTCATTGCATTTATTAATTTTTTTAAATTAATGCCTGAATAAAGAGATGTTTTCAGAGAAATTCAGCATTTGAGGCATTCAAACTATAAATATTTTCCTTGTATTGCATTTAGGTGCGTTTCTTATTATTTGCTATTATATTTATAAGTAGATACAAGTTTCAATGTATTTTACATGGTTCATGTGATTCCTGTCCTTTGCCTTTTAGACCTCTGGGTAGAGGATGAGACCGCCTATGTGTGTGAAGCTCAAAACCATTTTGGCAAAATCCAGGCCAAGGCCAAAGTCACTGTTACTGGAATCGGTACGACATCTAAAAAAACTATTCTGTCATAACTGCAGCATATGTTTCATGTTTATACTGATCCGTCTGTCAGCAGGACACTTGAAGGAAGAAGCCGATGTGGAATATTAATTGTTTTGCGCTTCCTTTATCTTAGTCACATGTACATTTTCTCGGCCTGAAGCCCATACGCTTGAGTTCGCAAGGTGCTCAGAAGCTTAGTTTGATGTTTGAGTCCATATGAATTTATTAGACTCAGGGGTACATGTGTTTCTGGTTAAAAGAGATAGGATGCTAAAATAGAAGGTCAACACCAGAGTAAGCTCAAATTCATTCTCTGTGACGAGAGATATACCTCACCAGATGTGAGCACTAAAACATGCATAATGCATTGCAGTGTGTATACTTCAGTTTCTAGATTATATTTATGTATTTGAGGTCGTTTAATTATATTGTAGATGTTAGATGAATGTATTTGCATGTGTGCGACGGAACTCATTTGTGCATGCGTGCCTTTAAGAATACAGTGGGCGCGTGTCAGCTTTACCCTTAAAGAATCAAAGGAATTCAGGCATCCTTTCATACTTTTGTCTTTGATCAAAGCGCTGGAGACCCAGAAGTGGCTAACAGTCCATTTCTAGCATCTGTGAAGTTCTACTCTACAGTATGTGTTCTGATACCACTGGATGACGTCGATCAGTTGAGACCTTACCGCACTGGCCTGCTTGAAACTTCAACATGTGAGCTTGGCAAAAATGACCCTCTTTACATGCAAGAAAATGGCTCATTCCAAGGTTTTTGCAGAAACTTTGAAATCATTTAGCCTGATATTAATCCAGATTTTAGCTAAAATAAGTGAAACGTATGATGTAATTTTCTCTTCTCTCTAAATTATCAGAGTACATGTTTGTGTACTTTAGTTGGTTAAATAAATAACCTAATGTGTATATTTAAAGAGAAGGCAAAAAGAAATAAATTTTTGATCCATACAGTTTACACTATGACTCATATAAACACTGAAAGCTTTAAAGTCTAAGTATAATCCCAAAATCCTCATTAAGGGTCAATTGGTTTTGCCATGTTGAAGTACACACTGTGTGTGTGATCCAGTGTATCTCAGTATGTGAGGGAGTGACTGTTTTTGTGGTCCTGTAAAAACAACATAACACCAAGTTGAAGCTAAAGGTCACTAATGTGGTCATGCAGTGTGTCTCAGCCGTCCCATAATTCTACTCTGCTGAGCCCTAATACCCCAGTGACACTTTTTATGTGTATTCCAAGGTATCCATGGAAATTTAACAAGCAAAACATCAGAGGTGCGGCCAGTCCACTGAGTTTTTAGTGTCAGTGTTTCCAGTGGAGACTTAACCATCCTCTGTCTGATTGAATCAGGAGAATGACATCTAAAATAATCAGGATTAGGATTTAAAAATAAAGGTTCATAGGTTTTGGTGTAAATGGCTCATTTTTGTCAGTGTGGTGGTACAGTAAATGTAATGGACTTTTTAAACTACCATATCTGTCTTTGAGAAACTGTAGCATTCTCATGAAACTACTGTTAAAAGTTTGGAGTTTAAAATGCAATTAATTCTGCAAATCTGAATTTTCAGCAGCCAGTACCCCAGTCTTCAATGTCACATGATTCTTTAGAAAACATTCTAATATGCTGATTTCTTATCAATGTTAAAAACATTTGATGAGTGGACAGTTCAAAAGAGCAGAATTCATTTGAAATTGAAATCTTTTGTAGCTTTATAAATGTCTTGCACTTTTGATCAATTTAATGCATGCTTGATGAATAAAAGTACTATTTACTTTGAAAAACAAATCTTACTGACTCCAAAGTTTTGAACGGTACTGTTTATTTCTGTAATACTTCAATGAAACTGTATATACTGTATATCACAAATCACCATCCTAACGTGTGTATTTCGTGTGCAGTGTCTCCTTTGATAGCTCTGAGTCCAACAGTGATCAGTGTGATAGAAGACCAGCAAGTCACCCTCCCCTGCGTGTTACTAGCTGGAAACCCCCTTCCTGAGAGACACTGGTTACATGACAATGGCTTAGTGAGTTAACACATGCACACACACAAACACATAGACCTTGAAGCCTGTGCATCATCGTTAATAAATAAATGTGATTTAAATGTATGCATGTGTGTGACCACTTGTCAGATTACATCAAGTCCATATGTGACTGTGAGACGTGACGGAAGTCTACATATAGAACGGGTCAGTCAGCAGGATGGGGGGCAGTACACCTGTTTGGCCGAAAATGTGGTGGGATCCAGTAATCGCACAACCATACTAAATGTCTATGGTAAGATGTAAAACAAAAACACACAAATACACTACTGTTCAAAAGTAGTTTTTTGACATTTATATTATTACTAAAGCATCCTGTAAAAAAATGTATCAGCTTTGCCATCACAGGAATAAATAACATTTTAACATATATTAAAACAGTTATATTAAATTGTAAAAATGTTTCTCAATATTACTCTTTTTAGTGTATTTTTGATCAAATGAATGTAGCCTTGGTGAGCATAAGAGACTTCTTTCAAACCATTTAAAAAAAACATCTTACCAACCCCAACATTTCTGTGATTCTGCAACAGTTTGGAGTAGGTAGAATCAGATCTGATGTATTTGAATCAGTTTAAATTTGAATACGCAATTTTTTGCTACACATAGGGAGTCAAACAAATCTGTAACATGAACCACCCAAACAAACTGAATCACCAAAATTAATCAACCTTTTAAACAGAAAATAATCATACCTATCCTTAACATGCAGGATTATACCTACCAAAATGGACATTTCATTTTTTTCTTTAAAAGACAATTCAGAATCAGGCCAGTTGTAAAGGATTTATTTTCTGTGGACCAATATAACATAGTCCAGTCCTCTGTTTCCTCCCTTCCGTGACTGTATACAATAAGTCTTTATTTCCCTCTGATGCCTTCATCATTCATGTATTCATTTGAGAATTAAAAACAGAACCAGCAGTGTGAGCAAAGCACTTCTGCAGAGAAATAACAGAGAGACAAAAACTCTAATTTTTCAAATGTGATAAGTCTTAAAGAAGCAGGCTACTTTTACTAATGGAAATCACCCCAAATGAAAGTCTTGAGACAAGATGATTATAGGATACAATACTGTATGTTGTCTTTACAGTATCCTATAAAATGTATTTCTAAATCCTGCCTTATATTCAGTGTTTATATAAGTGTTTCAACATGTTTTTTCTCTGTAGTGATGCCCACTATTCAGCATGGCCCTCAAGTATTCAGTACCATTGAGGGGACGCCCATTTCTCTGCCATGTCATGCACATGGAGTCCCCAAACCAGATGTCACTTGGTCTAAGGTAAATGTGTCTCCTATCTGTCTTTGACACACATGCTCACACAATGGGATTTGAACAGAAAATGCTGATTCTGACAACACTTGAACGTTCTTGCACAAAACCATCACGCTTGTTTTTTAGTTATTGCTTAGTGTTTTCTTTTTAAATGTAATTTTAAAGTAATGTTAGTGATTTTTTTTCTGATTACAATATTTAGTTAGAAGCTAATTTGATCTTTTGACCACTATTTTTTTACATTTATATGCAGTTTTACATATACATACAATAATTTACAATAAATTAATATAAGTACTTTATCAGTCTCACCATTTTAGCCTTACATTGCACCCTCATGTTGCTATATGTAATTGTGATAATGTTTCCTCAGCGAGGAGAGTTGATGGATCTGAGTGGCAGTGTCTTTTCTCTGGGTGAGGATGGCAGTCTTTACATTGTCTCCCCTAGCGGTGAAGAGTCTGGCGAGTTTGTGTGCACAGCCACCAATGCTGCTGGATACAGATCCAGGAAGGTTCAGCTCACTGTCTACGGTTAGAGCAGCTCGACCTACTTGCTCTGCTCTGTTTTTACCTGTCTTCTGTGGTTTTGATTCTTGTGTTTTCATTTTTTCTGTGTGTGCTTTATTTGTTTGTTTCCTGTTTATTAATTTGGTGCTTCCTCCAATCTCACCCTGCTGTACTTATACTGTATGTCTTTGTAAACGTGTAGTGAAGCCCAGGCTGAGCGGCGTTGGTGGAAAAGAGATGCAAAATAACTCTGGCAAGCTGTTGGAAATGTCGGTAAATGTGGGTGATGATGTCACACTGTTATGCGAGGTGGAGAGCGTACCTCCTCCCATCATCACCTGGGCCAAAGACAAGCAGCTCATCTCCCCCTTCTCTAATAGGTATCAGTTTCACTTATGTGAAAACCTATATATATACTTATTTTTGATCATAAATGCAGCCTTGGTGAGCATAAGAATATATATCTACCCCAAACACACTTGTGTCACTAGAAAATGGACCACATCAAAAAATTAAGTCAACATGCACAATATGTGCACAAAAAAAGCTTGTACGCATGCTTTTTCAACAGGTGTATGGAATCAAATTTAATTTTAAATGCATTATTTGAATAAGGCCCTTGTATCCTACTTTTAAACACCATTGAGCTTGTATGAGAGTAGCTTGTTCTTCTCTGTATTAGTTTTCAAGGGCTGATGTTTACTGTACTGCCTAAAGGCAGAAAGACTGCGGTCAGATTAAAATTACACAGTAATTAAACTCTCATTTCTCTGCTCACCATGAAAGTAAACGGAGGTATAATTTCAGAAGCTTCTCTGTAAACCAGGAGCACCTGTGTGGTTTTACATCTGCAAAAGAACAGCACTTCTTATCGTTCCTTAATGTATTTAACCTGTTCTCTCACAGACACATTCAGCTGCCATCAGGCTCCATGAGAATCACAGAAACACGCGTGACAGACAGTGGCATGTACGTCTGTGTGGCTACCAACATAGCTGGAAACTTCACTCAGATGATCAAACTCAGTGTGCTGGGTAAGAGATACAGATCACATTTATTTACTTGGATGCTGTCGCAATTTATGCTTGCATGTGAAATTTATCGAAGCAACAACAGTTTTATCTCATTCCATTGAAGTTCATATGAGCACACATCAGCCCCGGGGTCTTAAAAACAGATCCCATCTGTATAAATGCATCACGTTGCCTCAGTCTTGTGGTGACATCAGGCTTCAATCAGTTGTATTTCAAGTGCTCTGCTTGTACCCACAACTCTAAAATAAATATTTCGACTGAAAACCGCATGTAAAACAACGCTGCGTGAGCATCATTAAATGACTGATTATTGCATATTTGATAGTCAATTTCACATCACACACCACAATCAACTCAGTAAGTGCCTCCACATGTTTACGTTTCACACATGCTGATGTGCTGTTTACCAAGACAGACACATATCCAAACACTGTTGTCATTTGGTTTTTTGGATAGTACATCCGATGATCAATGCGTCTCTGAGACTTTGTTCAGACAGGTACCATTTTTTACCATATCTGACTCAAATTAGTGTTCAAACATCCATATGCTATTTTTGGATTTCAAGTATTTGTTTTTTAACATTTAGGACATGACGTGTCTATTGTCATTTACAATGCACAATAGTGCTTGTACATGCTTTGTAAATGAGTGAGTTGAGACACATGTGGCATTCACTATGTAGTGAAGGATGAAGTAGTGATTGAGTGAGTGGTTTCGGACACAGCATGACTGTGTAAATAATAGATGATTGTAAAAGCAGCAAGTTCAGGAAACTGTCTCTCCTCTGTTTAAACAGATGATGTAACTGCTCTGAGAGGGGTAATTGATAATGGTTGAAACTTCCGCTTTGTTAAAGAGACAGGTAATACAAAAATAACAACTTCTATAATCATATAATATTGAATATATTACATCATCATTGGTGACAGAAACCAGATAATCAACTATTTGTGTTGTGTTTAAGCACAAGTGTCTTTATATATGATATATAAACCACTCCACAACAAAACAAAATGCTTCTCTGCATTTCTACTCTGCTCTAGCTTGTCTCCTGATCTAGGTTTTTAGTAAACATGGCATTGTATACTGTGAAAACGGTTGCCTCTGTGAAAATTACTTATGCTCATCTATTGTAAATTGTTTTGCAAAAAAAGCATCTGCTAAATGAATAAATGTAAATTTTTGTTTGTTTTCACAAAACTACAAAAAAAGAAATAAAATGTTTTTGAGATTAACTGCAATTAACATAAATTGTATTGTGATGCATAAACACAGATAGAGCTGTTTATATTTATTATGCTTAGATATCTATTAATTTGCTGCACAGTGACTGTGCACATGAGTGTGTTTATTTGGGCCAGTGATGTTCATTGACCTCCTAACACCCACTTTTGAGCTTTAGCGGGCTTGGCACGATGTATGAGAAAGTACTGAAGGAGAGATCAGCTAGTCGCTTGGAGCATAGCGTGATAATAATTATAGAGTCTCATAAACACAAGTTGCTCTCAGAGCACTCTCAGACACATCTGCAAGTGAAAATTGGAATGGAGGTATTTATAATGACTACAATTAAACTCTTAGTCATTTTAATCTTAGATTATAGTTTTCCATAAGACTGTGAGCAGACACTTAAGCAGAAATGAGCTACAGCAAAAGGGAATGTGCTGTTTGATTGATCACAGCTACCAAATGTCTCATCTGGAAGATTAATAGCAAAAAAAATAAAAAAAAATTAGTTGTGAGAAAATTTTCAGGAACTTCCAAAGGCAAATAAGGACAGGTTGCTGTTTTTGTGCATGGCCAATGCTTTAGGAGCAACTAATCACTCCAAATGACATGTTATGAAACAATGCATTATTACAGCATACAGTAGGTTTAAAGGGATAGTTCACCCAAAAATGAAAATTCTGTCATTATTTACTCACCCTCATGTCGTTCTAAACCTGTAAGACCTCCGTTCATCTTCGGAAAACAAATTAAGATATTTTTGATGGAATCTGAGAGCTCTCTGACCCTCCCATAGACAGCAAGGGTCCTTACACGATCAACGTCCAGAAATGTAGCAAGGACATCGGTAAAATAATCCATGTGACATCAGGGGTTCAACTGTAATTTTACAAAGTTACGAGAATACTTTTTGAGCGCAAAAGAAGAAAAAAAAACAACTTTATTCAACAATTCGTCTCCTCTGCATCACCCTAGTGCCATTTTGGACAGTATTCACTGAACGTAAATTGCGTATGCTGTTTACATAAGCGGATACGCTGTTTACGTCATTTACGCGTTGATTTGAACGAAAACAACATATCCGCGTGGCACAGCTGACACAAAACAGCATATGCAATTTACGTTCAGTGGATACTCTCCAAAATGGCGCTAGGTTGACATTTTTGGGTGAACTATCCCTTTAACACTTACTACTTCACTCTCCTCCCAAAACTCCTTTCTCTTTTTTGCCTTCTCAGTTCCTCCCAGCATCCGTGCAGGTCCTCGAGGCATGAAAGTGCAAGTGGGACATGCCATAGACCTGCCCTGTGTCACACAGGGAGTCCCAGAACCCTCTGTGTCCTGGCTGAAGGATGGCTCTGCTCTGCTGGATGAGTCTCAGTACAAGATCTCAGATGAAGCTCTGACTTTAAACCAGGTGGGACTTATGGATGAGGGTGTCTATACCTGCGTGGCCTCCAACATCGCTGGACAAGATGAAGCCTCTATTCAGCTCCATGTGCAAGGTCAGATGGATGCTGGCATGTACAATTGTGATTACAGCTATTCCGGCTTTAAATTAACTATAAATCCCATATATTGTCTCTGTCTTTCCACAGTCCCCCCCGTGGTGGAGGTTTCTGAGCCCCCTTTCAACAGTCCCTTACAGGAGAGAGTGGCAAACCAGCAGATTGCCTTTCCCTGTCCTGCCAAAGGTGCACCTGAATCATAAGAAATCACCATTTATTCAACTGGTCACTAGTAACAGCGTAACTGTGTTCCTAGAACTGGCCATTATAACTACAAGTGACACCAAATCAATATGAAATGACTCTGAAAGTGAATATTTGACAAAAATATTTGAATAAAATATTTGACAAAAAAACACTGCTTAAATATATAAAGAATTAAATAACTAAAGAATTATTTTTATTTATATGCACCAATATATCATCGTAGGTATTTATCTACATACACTACCATTCAAAAATATTTTTTTAAAGAAATAAATATTTTTATTCAGCATGGGGGCAATAAGTTTGGCTAAAGTGACAGTTAAGATATTTACAAAAGATTTCTATTCCAAATAAATACTGTTTTATAACCTAATTGTATTTCTATTCATTTTTATTGATCAGAATTTTGAATCAGTTCATTTAAATAATTTAATGTGATTCATGGATATTAATTAAATAGAAATAAAACAACACAGTCATACTTACATGTACATTTAGTAATTTAGCAGATGCTTTTATCCAAAGCGACTTACAAATGAGGACAATAGAAGCAGTCAAAACTAACTAAAGAGCAACAATATGTAAGTGCAAATGACAAGTCTCGGTTAGCCTAACGCAGTACACTTAGCAAGGTATTTTTTATATATATATATACACACACACACACATATACACAGACACAAAGAAAAAAAAGTAGATAGAATAGAAAAAACAGAATGCTAGTGGGGGTTTTTATAAAAAAGAAGATAAATATATAAAATAGAATTAAAATAGTACACACACACACACATATACACAGACACAAAGAAAAAAAAGTAGATAGAATAGAAAAAACAGAATGCTAGTGGGGTTTTTTATAAAAAAGAAGATAAATATATAAAATAGAATTAAAATAGAATAGAAAGTGCTAGAGTTAGAGGGTCAAATAAAGGTGGAACAGATGTGTTTTTAGTCGTTTCTTGAAGATGGTTAAGGACTCAGCTGCTCAGATTGAATTGGGCAGGTCATTCCACCAGGAGGGAAAAAGTCTGTGGAAGTGATTTTGTGCCTCTTTGAGATGGCACAATAATGCATCGTTCACTTGCAGAACGCAAGCTCCTAGAGAGCACATAACTCTGAAGTAATGAATTTAGGTAAAGGGGTGCAGACTGCAGAGCCAGTTGTGGTTTTCTAGGCAAACATTAATGCCTTGAATTTTATGCGAGCAGCTACTGGTAGTGAGTACAAATTGATGAAAGAGGTGGGATGTGCGTTCTTTTCGGCTCATTAAAGATTTTTTTTTTACCATCTTGCAGTGGTATTTTGGATTAATTGTAGAGGTTTGATAGAAGTGGCTGGAAGACCTGCCAAGAGAGCATTGCAATAGTCAAGCCTGGATAGAACAAGAGCTTGAACAAGGAGTTGTGTTGCATGTTCTGAAAGAAAGGGCCTGATCTTCCTAATGTTGTATAAAGCAAATCTGCAGGACCAGCCAGTTTTAGCAATGTGGTTTGAGAAATTCAGCTTATCATCAATCACAGCTCCAAGGTTTCTAGCTGTTTTTGAAGGAGTTATGGTTGATGAGCCTAACTGGATGGGGAAATTTTACTAAAGTGATGGGTTTGTTGAAACCACAAGCAGTTCTGTCTTAGCCAGGTTGAGTTGAAGGTGATGGTCCGTCATCCAACAAGAAATGTCTGTTAGACATGCTGAGATGCGAGCAGTGTCTCAACTTGTATGTTGCAAAAAAGAAAGAAAGATAGTGTATTTTTGCCGGCATTAGAAAATGTAATGGCTAAAATTGCATTTAAGTTATTGTGATATTCACAATGTTGCTTCAATATCAAATTAAAACTTATTGTGAATTTTTAATATATTTATTAATCGTTACCGTTGCAGGCACTCCTGAGCCAGTAATAAAGTGGTTTAGGAATGGTCAGGAGTTGACAGGGAATGAGCCAGGTGTGTCCATTTTGGAGGATGGCACTCTTCTCATCCTGGCCTCGGTGTCCCCTCTGGATAATGGGGAGTACACTTGCATGGCTGTCAATGATGCTGGTACAACAGAGAAGAAATACCAACTTAAGGTCAACGGTTAGTGCAGCATTTAAAAACGTTTATTAAGATTGTTTCTCTTTCAGCACCTTGCACAACCTTTCTCTTCTCTGTCTTTTCCTTCCCCTTTATCCAGTCCCACCTGATATTCGAGACAATGGCTTGCTGTCCAATGTCTCTGTAGTGATGAATCAACCAACCAACCTGGTGTGTGATGTCACAGGCACACCTGTACCTGTCATCACCTGGTACAAAGATGGAGTTGAGGTAAGTGCAATGACATTCACCGAAAATCACATGGTCTTGTTCTGTGTAATCAATGCATGTGATCTAGAAAGAAAAAAAGAAAAAAATCTTTGCTTCTCAAGCTATTTTTCTCCTTAAATATCCAAAAACTGTAGTTCTTACTAAAGACCTATAATTTAAAAAATTAAATAAATAAGTAATAATAAAAATATATTAGTGCCTAATATGTTCCAATGCAATCACTTCCCCCTGAATAAAATCAAGTCCAGTCCTACATTATTTCCCACTAAATATTCTGTTTGGAATTACGTCACATTATGGAAGTTAAGCACATTGCGTATGCCATTTCACATTGTTAAATATGCAAATTAAATGTTCATAAACCAGTTAAAATAAGCATAATGAGAAATAAAAGTGGCATTTCCTTCAGTGAGGCCAATCACAAATAAGTTTCCTCGGATCACTGGGTTTGAGCTCCAAGAACAGGTCATAAAAAACCCCAGTGCTTCTTATAAATGTTCTTTACGAGAATCAATTTCAGAATGAAGTCAACAATTAGGAAATCTCTAATCGCACTGCAGGGAGAGCAGAGGCTGCTGATTCAGATTAATGTTGGAATAGCAGATATTCCTAGGATTTTTTCCCACAAGATAAACATGATTATAGCCTTTTACTATTGATTGATGTTTTGGAGTGATTTATTCTGATCAATATTTTTAAAAGAGGTTGATAGGTAGAGGTAAAATTCCTTTGCAATATAAAAAGATCTATGTTAATATATGTTGGTTTTGTTGTTTATAATTGGTCAAATAGCTATTTGTATCATTTAACCAGGTGGTTCCTAGCAGCGACGTGCAGATTCTTCAGAAGGGCAAAACTCTTAAGCTGTTGAAAGCAGCTGTTGTAGATGCTGGACGCTACACCTGCAAGGCCATCAACATTGCTGGAAGCACAGAGAGAGACTTTTACATAGATGTATTGCGTACGTTGCAAACATTTTTGTTTCATTTGAGGTTATTCTGTAATAACATCCACTTATTTGTGGATTTGTTGTCTTTTAACAAGCTGGTATTACATCTTATTATATGGTTTGCCTCCTCATAGTTCCTCCTACTATCATTGGGACAGTTGGGTCACGTGACCTCTCTGCCGTGCTCAATCAGGAGATCAATCTGGAATGCAGGGTCAAAGGTGATCCCTTTCCCACAATTCAGTGGTACAAAGACAGGAAGTAAGTTACTCCACAAAGCTTTGTAAAGAACACTTTCTGATCAGAAAAAAAACAAAGGGATGAATTCACTAAAAAGTTGCGCCTCTTAAAATTGCATCTTATTCACTATCCACCCAAACCCCAGTCTAACCAGGTACTAAATGCACTGAAATAGTGCTCTGCTGTGAGTTTGTTGTCAGTATTTCAAATGTAAATATTTTACTATGCAAATCAGGCTTCTTACAGTTTCACAAAACCCCTACCTGACACAATTAATGTTGTGCTTTCAGCACTCAGGGAAAGCAGGTATATGAATTTTGGCATAACCCAGCACAGGTTTGGGAATTGTTGTTGTAGAAAACAACTTTTTACATTAGCATCAATACTGTTACGGGGCTGACAAGACGTGAGACGTGCGGATCCATAAGCAAGCTTTATTTAAAGCAGAGGAGGTCAGAAACACATGCAGGGTTGAAACGGTGGCAAACAGGTATATGGCGGGCAAGACACAAGAATAATCCTAGGGCTAGCGAAGGTCCATGAACGGCGAACAGAATCAAAAGGGGCAAGACTAAAGGGAGAAATCCAGGAAAACAGGCTTCAAAACTGAGAAAACAGACGAGGCAAGGCAAAACTAGGCTAGGAGGCTAACGGGGCTCTGTAGTGTAGCTATCCAACGATAAATGCTAAACAATACTCGGCGGCGGGAAGGGATCAGAGTGAGTGTTAAATAGTGAGTGAGTGATATGAAACAGCTGGGTGCAATCAGTGCTGTGCGCAATTAGTGAACCAGCTGTGTGCAATCAGTGCAATGAATGATGGGATATGTAGTCCGGGATGATATGCAACAGTGTGTAGTGCGAGAGTCAATGAAAATGGAAAGGGTGACCTCTGATGGCTAGCAGACGGAAGTTCATGGACCGGATTCGTAACAGAGCCCCCCCCCCAAAGGAGCGGCTTCCAGACGCTCAAAACACTTTACGATTCCGGAGGGTGGTGGAGTGGAGGCGGAACAGGGGGATGGATGGAGGGTCCACATGGAAGTAGAGAGACCGGGAACTGAGGTAGAACCAGCGGAGTAGAGAGCCAGGGCGAAGCCGGCCGTACAGGTGGAGCAGAGAACCACCAGAGCCAGACAGCAGACCACCACGGCGGTGCAGAAGACCACCCCGGCGGAGCAGAGGACCACCCCGGCGGAGCAGAGGACCACCCCGGCGGAGCGGAGGACCACCAGAGCCAGACAGTAGACCACCACGGCGGAGCAGAAGGAACAGGGAACCCCCCCTGTGATCCACACCGATCAGGAGACCATGGCGGAGACTGTAATAACGAAAAATCAGAGACAGACAACACAGACAGAACATTGGGGTTGACAGATAAGGCTGGGTGTTCAGAGGCAGCCTCCTTGGCTGGGTCGGGACAGGACAAAAGTTCACAAACGACCTCCTTGGCAGACACAAAGAATTCACAAACGGCCTCCATAGCCAGGACAGGACAGGATGAGGATTCCCCGACGGCCTCCATAGCCGTCACAGGACGAGCAGGGGGTTCGCAAACGACCTATATAGCTATGACAGGACGAGCAGGGAGCTCGCAAACGGCCTCTATAGCTGTGACAGGACGAGCAGGGAGTTCACAAACAGCCTCTATAGCTGTGACAGGACAAGCAGTGAGTTCATAGATGGCCTCCTTGGCCGGAACAGGACAGGCAGAGAGTTCATAGATGGCCTCCTTGGCCAGAACAGGACAGGCAGAAAGTGCGTTGCTGGACGCCACCACCACGCAAGGAACTGAGGCATGTGTCGCCATCTCGGGAGGTTCTGCAGCATGCGCCGCCACCTCTGAAGAGACTGCAGTGGGTACCATGGCCTCTGGGAGCACAGCAGCGGACACCGCTAACTCGGGAGGTTCTGCAGCGTAAGCCGCCACCTCTGGAGATGTTGTAGCAGGTGCCGCTGCCTCTAGCAAATCGGCGGTGGAGTACGCGGCCCAGATGCCCCATAAAGCGATCCCCATTGTGGGAAGCACTACAGACAGGGGAAATAGTTCAGAAGCTGGAGGGCTTTAGAGCGCTGGTTTAGGGATGCCAGCTGCACGTGCCGACACCAGCGGTGGGTCCTCCACACTGGAAGCCAGTCTGGCATACCGAATAACTGACCTTGATACTCTGGGTGTAACAGATAGGACGTGACACGACTCTGGATGATCGGCTGTGATGTGACGTGACTCTGGACGAACAGCTGAGACGTGACGAGGCTCTGCATGAACAGCTGAGATGTGACGAGGCTCTGGCAGATCAGCTGAGACTTGACTTGACTCATGAAGATCAGCTGAGACTTGACTTGACTCATGAAGATCAGCTGAGACTTGACTTGACTCATGAAGATCAGCTGAGACTTGACTTGACTCATGAAGATCAGCTGAGACTTGACTTGACTCATGAAGATCAGCTGAGACTTGACTTGACTCATGAAGATCAGCTGAGACTTGACTTGACTCATGAAGATCAGCTGAGACTTGACTTGACTCATGAAGATCAGCTGAGACTTGACTTGACTCATGAAGATCAGCTGAGACTTGACTTGACTCATGAAGATCAGCTGAGACTTGACTTGACTCATGAAGATCAGCTGTGACTAGACTTGACTCAGGAAGATGTGTTGTGACTTGACTAGACTCATGATAATAAACTGTGACTTGATTTGACTCGTGATGATCAACTGTGACTAGACTCGACTCAGGAAGATGTGTTGTGACTAGACTTGACTCAGGAAGATGTGTTGTGACTTGACTAGACTCATAATAATGAACTGTGACTTGACCTGACTCATGATGATCAACCGTGACTTGACTGAACTCAGGGAAATCAGCTGTGACTTGACTGGAATCATGACTTTATTTGCTTGATTCCTTTTGTTAATCAGATGCTAAATCAACACAGTACAAGCAAATAGTTGGGGCATAATTAATTTTCAGTGAATTCACCCCTGATTCTTATATTTTTAAACAATACTAAGAAAATTTGCGTTATCTGCCCCTTTAACTCATTGTTTTAGGCCTGTGTTTTTGGGTGACCACAATATTGAAGTTTTAAACAGAGGACAGCAATTGAAGATAAAGAGTGCTCGCTTAGGTGACCAGGCACGATACCAGTGTAGTGCCACCAACGCAGCAGGAAAGCAGTCCAAGGATTTTAACCTCAGTATCTTTGGTAATTATACTCGTACATAATGTCCTATTATGTTTTTTAACAACAACAGAATAAAACAATTCTGAATTCTACATGCTAAATTATTGCCTTTCCATTCTACTCACTCAGTACCACCCAGTATTAAGGGAGGAAACATGACTTCTGAGGTAACAGTTCTGCTTGGTAATTTGGTGACTCTGGAGTGTGAGGTTCGGGGTGTGCCACTCCCTGCCATCACATGGTACAAAAACGGAGAGGTCATTCTGTCCAACAGACAGGCCCAGTATGTGGACCGAGGACAGTCCCTCAAGATCTCAAGAGCTCAAGTGACAGATGCTGGACAGTACACCTGTAAAGTCACCAGTGTATCAGGCACCGCTGAGAAAGTTTATGAGCTGGATGTCTATGGTGAGGACTCTCACAATCAAAAAAAAAAAAAGTTTAATTTCCAGGCCTGTAAATTTCTATAATCAATGTTCATTTTTAGTTCAGTATTTTATTTGCCTACAAATAGTAACACTTGTTCATGTTACCTTTTTTCCATCATTCAGTCCCTCCCTCCATCACTGCCGGTTCTGATGGTCCCACAGACATGAATGTTGTGCTCAGTAAATCTCTGATTTTGGAGTGTGAGGCTGAAGGTCACCCTCCTCCCTCACTGACCTGGCTGAAGGATGGTTCACCGGTGGCTGTTAGAGAGAACGTGCGTGTTCTGGAGCAGGGCCGCAAACTTGAAATCCTCAGTGCTCTTCCATCTGATGCTGGTCGATATGTATGCATGGCTACCAGCGTTGCTGGAGAGAGGGAGATCAAATATGACGTCAGTGTCTTAGGTATATGCACACACATTTACATTTTTGTAGCGATTTATTAAAAGTAAAGAGAAGTCACCTGAATTAAAAAACATTCGGTACTTTTAAATCTCAAGGCATCTCATCCTTCACTAGCCACATGAATCAGGAAGTTCGTCTTGTGTTTTTGTGTGCATGAGCCAGACAGATCTAGTCTCGACCTGCACATTGATCTTCTGAGCATCTGGACAACATTACGGTCCTAATACATGCGTCCAACATACCAGCGCAATCACTCAGTCCACATTTGTGTTGCATCATGGGAATGTGATTACAGGAAATTAACAGCAAAGTGTTTTACGAGCCTATAAACTGGTTAACAACAAATGAAGGAAATGTATAAAAGATTCAGTGAGATTAAAGGATGATTGTAGAGGCAGTATCCAGTGATGTGACCCAAGCATGTGGCATTCATTAACTCTCTGTGTGTTTTCATTATGTGAGTTTGTTGCGCATGATTTCAAAGACATGGTTGATTCGTGCATTGTTTGGTTTACGATTCCGGAGATGCTGTAACGTCTGACCATAGTTTTTGTTTGTGTGTATTCAGTTCCTCCTGTTGTGGATGGGGCAAATGAAACCACAGATGCCACAGTCATCCTCAACAATATCCTAGAGCTTGAGTGTTATGCTACTGGCACACCTACGCCAACCATCACGTGAGTACACATATTCACACACATATTCAAACATATACTGAATTGAAAAGTCGCTCATCTGCATCTATCTCTCTCTTTTAAGGTGGCTGAAGGATGGCGTGGCGGTGAGGCAGGGCGAACGAGTGCGGATCACGTCAAATGGCCGTCGATTGGTCATCTCGCGTGCTCAGGTGTCTGAAACAGCACTTTTTCACTGTGTAGCGACTAACGAGGCTGGAGAACAAGAGAGAGAATTTAAAGTATCTGTACATGGTAATAATCATTTATTTTATTTCTTGCTAATGTTTGTGTTTGATATTTGCCTCATCTGCTCACAGAGGGAAGGTCAAAATGTGACTTTTTTAAGTTCCTCTAAGTTACAGACACATTTCAGGTACTTTTATGGTAAAAATGGTATTATTTATTTCCTTAATATTTTTATTTCAGTCCCCCCAACTATCCGTTCTACCGGTCCAGCTGAGAGGTCTGTGGTCCTCCACACGTCAATCAGCCTCCAGTGTGTGGTCAGTGGAATTCCACCTCCCAGCATCACATGGCTCAAAGATGGCCATCCTGTGGACACCACGCAAGAATTTCTGAAGGTCAGACTTTAAAGCATGACAGAAGCCTTCCAAAATAAATTAAGTGTTTGAGGAGGTTTACATAACCACATATATCATCTCCTCTCTCTTTATCTCTCTGTCTGGCATGTAGCTGGAATCTGCAGGCAGGGTTTTGCACATAAAGAAGGCCAGACTGGAGGATGCAGGGAAATATACTTGTGTGGCAACTAATGCAGCAGGCGAGGCACAACAGCACATTCGCCTCAATGTGCATGGTAGGAAATATACTTTAAAAAAAAAACAAGATGACACAGGCATATTAACTTAGTTGAATAGTTGAAGTCAATTGTGTGTATTTCAGAAAGCCTGGAAAAATCTAAATAAGTTTTTTTATATATTTTCTATTTATATTATGATTATTTTCATGACAATTAAACACAATTACACACATTTACTCATCATTTCTTTACGTTAATGTGAAAAACATCTCATTATTTGAAATATTTAAATGATTTTAATTTAAAATAATTTTGATTATAATAGTTTAATTGCAAGTTTATGTCATGTTACTATAAGGCAGTGGTTCTCAACCCGCGGCCCGCACCAAAACTTTCAGTTTTACAATTCATTTTAGTTTTTACATTAATTAAAAAATGTACTAAATAAAATATAAGCTATAGCCTAATGTTTTTATGTAAAATAATTTTGTTTTTCATATATTATTTTCAGACATGAGCAGTACTCACATAGCCTAATTAACGTTATGCATTTAAAGTAACGACCAAGTGGCCAGCGGCAGACAGTGAGCATATGTTTGATCAATTTAGCCTTCTCAAATCATCACGACTTGACTAAAATAAAATCTATAGATATAAAACAGTTCAAGCATATAACAATGTTTGAATGTTAAACCTAGATAAATGTGCGCTGTATCCAATAGTTTGTGCGGAGAGTGGAAGCTGAAGCGCGCTTTGCAGGACATAGAGACGCCAGCGCGATCACTTGCATTTTTTTTCAGTGGATACACCGTAATTTTTGCTCATAAAGGTAAGAGTAATACATCATTCGTAACTGTAAAGGGTCTACTTTTATTTGTGTGCACTCACAATATCAACAAAACGTGCTTTTATAAAATAAAGAAATCAAACATGCGCTTTCTGCCGTCTCTTCTTCAAGAGGAGCGCTTCACAAAAATGAACCAAAACTCAGCGAATACATGTCGAAAACAATAGTTTATTAGTAAATAACTAAAATATCTCCTTACTGTTTCCCCCTGACGCATTTATGGTAATTACTTTTGCCGATGCTTTGTGGCAAACTTAAGCCTATTGCATGCATTTGAATGCAGATCTCTTCAGCTGCACTGACTGCACGCATGCTCCTGCTGCTGGACACTAAACACGCTCTTGACAGTCGCGGCAGCACGGTCTCGTGTTGTTTCCACCAGCGCGGCAATCTTTTTTCATCACTAATTGATGGATGTTTAAAATATAAAAATAAGGAGAAGCATTTCAGCCTGTTTTAGGCTGAAATGCTTCTCCTTATTTTTATATTTTAGGGCTCTAGCTCTGATCTAGCACACAGAAAACGAATTGACTGAAAATTTATCAGAAGAGATGAAAGAAAGATAGTGGTCATCTACGCAATTCGGAAAAAGAGGCGGCTTTTCTGCATTAAGTATGTTTTTATTTTTTTTACTCTTTGTACAGCAGTTATTGTTCATTCTAAATTAAATTTTTAATGTAGAATATGTGCTACATAAATACATGAAATGTAGAACATATAAAAAAGTGCTCGTGGCTCGTCTGCCAGTGGGTGCCCCCCCACGCATAAAAGTGAAACTCCGCCTATGATTGTGCTGTCTCTCCTTTCGAGCCGAATTTCACAAAATTGGGTGTTATTTATGGGGAGTAGAATTATTTATTTATTTCAATGAATGTAATCGATTAGATATCATAATATGTAGGCTATAATATTATAAATCAGGTTGGTTTGTATTACTGACGTAATATGTAAATGTTATGTATGCGGCCCGCGAGACTTGCACTTGGACCATAGTGCGGCCCGGTTGAAAAAAAGGTTGAGAACCACTGCTATAAGGTAACTTATGCTGATTTAACAAAAAAAGAGTATTACAGTGATGAGAGTTCATTTTTTTATATTTATCCATTTATTTTTATTAATTTATTTATATTTATGCATTTTATTTGTTTTTATTTATTAATCTGTGTTTATATATATATCAAGTTAATATGCATTTCAGTAAATAAGTATGTACATGTGTTTTATAGAACCTCCCAGCATCCAGTATTCTGGAGAGACGCTCAATGAAACCATCCTTGCTGGCTTCCAAATTCAACTGAAATGTAAGGCAACAGGAAGTCCTTTGCCAGGTGAGTCTTACTACATTTCCTCTTTTTTAGGGCAATATCAAATACTGGCTAGTAACCGTTTACAAAAGTACAGGTGGTGTAGTTTCTTCTCTCATGCCTTTTCTGCTGCAGCTGTGACGTGGTATAAAGACGGCCGCCCATTGACGAGCGCTGCAGGAGTTAACATTCTGAACAGAGGTCAGGTGCTAGAGATTGACCGTGCACAGGTGTCAGACGCTAGCCTCTACAAATGTGTGGCCATCAATGTGGCTGGCAGGACTGAGCTCAAATACAGTCTGCAGGTGTATGGTGAGTGTGTTTGACTAACTCTAAACAACCTTTCAGTCAAAAGTTTGGCTATGATAAACTCTTTCTTAAAATACTCCTTTTTTTGGTTTGGATTGTCTTAACACTCTTTGTGTGTCTCCATTAGTTCCTCCTTCTATTTCAAGTAAAGGAGGAATGATAGCAGTGGTGGTGAATGACCCAGTCAGGTTAGAGTGTGAAGCCTCAGGAGTTCCTGTGCCCAGCCTTACTTGGCTCAAAGAAGGCAGCCCTGTCTCTAGCTTTTCAGATGGAATCCAGGTCTGTATGTGTGGGACTTTGGATGCTGTCGTGCATATATAGCCATATATATTCACAATTACCTCTACTTAAATGTTTTGAACAGGCTGCATCACTTTTCAATGTCCTCTTTTACTAGGTATTGTCAGGCGGCAGGGTGTTGTCGTTTGCTAGTGCACAGGTCAGTGACACAGGTCATTACACTTGTGTTGCTGTGAATGCAGGTGGAGAACAGCACAGAGAATATGACCTACGTGTGTACGGTGAGCTCAGAAGACACACTCACTCCTAAACCTGATTAAAATCTTGATTCTTTTGAAATTTCTATCCAAGAATCCAGAAAATAATTTTAGTGGTTTCCACAGAAATATTAAGCAGCACAATTATTTTTAACATTTATAATAGTAAGAAATGTTTCTTGAGCACCAAGTCGGCATATTAGAATGATTTCTGAAGGATCATGTTACACTGAAGGCTGGAGAAATGACTGCTGAAAATTCAGCTTTGCCATCACAAGAAGTATATTAAAATAGAAAACAGTTATTTTAAATTGTAATGATATGTCACAATATTACAGTTTTTGCTAAATTTTAAAAATGCAGCCTTGGTGAGCATAAGAAACTTTTTATCTGCATGTGTCTGTGTCCTTCAGTGCCACCCAACATTATGGGTGAGGAGGTGAACCAAACTGTTCAGATGGGTCAGTCAGTCCAGCTGCATTGTCAGAGTGATGCCATCCCTCCACCTGCATTGAGCTGGCGGAAAGATGGTCGACCACTCTATAGAAAACCAGGTTTGAGCCTGTCAGAGGACAGCAGCTTACTGAAGGTACAGTACATCCATCAGCCTATAAGCTGCCTGTAAGTTCTCTTTCATCATCTCGTGTTCGAGATCCACCTATGGGAAGGGCGTCCGTACCTGACCTCTGCAGAAGCATCCAACTGCACCAAGTCTGGCTAGACAGACAGAAGCGCACAGCCAATGCCAGGTAAGGCCCCACCCCCTTACCTTAGAGCATATTAGGCCTGCACGCACTGCTATTCTCCAGTTGACATTCGCTTCTCGCGACCTCTGGTTTAATTTTCACAGCTCGTTGGAATTTTTCGGACGTTCACATTTGTCTTCAGGAGGACATATCGCTCAGATCAGCCTCTGCCGGACCTGATAGTTTCGCTCTCTATTACAGCTGTGTCCTTCTGCAAGCCACCCATGCTGCACTTCATTTTAGGCTGTCCACCTTTTCTCTCGCTCGTTCCCTTTGTCACGGCTGCCAACCGGTTGGATTTTACTGCCCATTCCGATAGCACTCTCCAAATCTTGTGCTTCCTCCAATGATTGCCTGTCGCCAGGGATTCTCACCCATACTGCGTGGTCTGCCTGGGCCTCAAACACGCGGAGGAAGCTCTGGAATTCCCCGAAAATTGTAGCCACTGCCTGGCACTTCCCAACAAGCTCTGTCACCTCAGGCATAAGGTGGCCACTACTCAAAGTGAGGATTTCGAACAGTTAGACTCTGACGGGGGAAACGGCGACAATGTCGCGTACCCGGGGGACTCCTGGGGAGCGCCAGCGTTGAATTGGGCTGACCAAGTCGAATCCGCCTTCCTTGAGGACATCTTAACGGATGAACCCTCATTTGTAAACGAGCCGCCAGGTTTCGGGGACGAGGACGACGCAGGCCTTCTCGAAGGCTTTGATGATGAGGAGGCTATCCCGCCTTCCGTAGTGCCTCAGGCTCATGCGTCTGCTGCTCTACCCCAATCCGCCCTCATTGAATATTGTGAGCGAGCAGCCGCTCGCCTCAATATTGAATGGCCGGCATTACAAAGTGCCACCGACCAGGAGAGGGACATTTATGATGGGAAGCTCCTGGGAAAAGCAGCTTCTCCCTGTCCTTCCCGCTTGTGCCAAGCACATGAGTTCATCAATTGGGGAGACTCACTTCAAACATGGTCTCGAGGTGAAGGACATGACGGCCCTCGGCATGGGTGACTCCCCTGCCATCGAGCCTTCCATCGCCAGACACCTCAACCCTTCTCAATATGGGCTGCTGAAGAAAGGGTCTGCCCCGACCTCGCTCTGGAAGGAGATCGTTATGGTCAACAATTTCGTTCTCCGTAATGCCCGCCAGGCCATCCAAGCCAGTGGGCGGTCAATGGCTCTTTACATCGTCGGTGATAGCGAGAAGCGGCACGTCACGTGAGCACCAGTGGAGGCCGGTCAAGCCCTCTTCGACCCTGCCGTCGCCCTTATGCAGCAGCGCTGTGACGACAAAAAGAAAGAGGACAAGGCTTTTAAGTTATGTCTTCCCCGGAAATCAGCGCCACGCCAGGTTCCCCCTCCACGGCCATCTAACCCGCCTGCAGCGGGTCCCAATTTCCAGGGTCCAGTCAGAGCCAAACCTCGTGGGAAGCCGCCAGCACAGCACGGTAAGCCCCCGCCTGCAGAACCGTGGGGGAAAACATCCTTTGCCGCGGCCGCGGCTAAGAAACCCCCTAATTCCACTACCTCTGATCACAAATGCAAGCAGCCTGCCTGATGCACGGCCACGGGGGGCTTTGAGTCCGTGTTTGTGGGCGGACAGCCCACCGGATGCCTGTTCTGCCCTTCATATTCCCCCGTTAAAGAAACGGAGGGTCTCTTGTTGGCGAGGTCAGCCCCCCCTTACTAGTGGGTGCCCACCCTGTGTTCAAAGTGGTTTCACAGTTCCCAGTGTTGCCCAGTGTGGGCAACCCCCCCCCCCAGTCCATCACACGTCGGGGGATTTTCCTGTTCAAAAAGGAAAAACATTGAGGAAGTTTGCACAAGCAGTGTCATCACATAGCTCCCTACACTTACATTTCACAACTTTAATAAAGGCTTCGGCCCCAGTGTTCCTCAACACACAAAAAATAAAAACTTCTAAATATGTAACAAAATGAATTTGTTAATAAGAGAGAACCTCTCCCAGCAGAGAGGGAAAATCTCTCTGAACCCCTGCATGTCGCCTCTAGTTCGTCATCTAGAGGGCACCATTGCATCACATATGAACCAGCTGGGCACTCACGAAGCCATTGCCTCACCGGCTCGGGTGGGGACACTCGCGAGTTACGAGTCAGCTTGGCAGACTGTTTCTGCTCCCGAATGGGTGACATATACAATAATGCAGGTCTACTAGTCTCAGCCACAGACATGACGCCCACGGACCGTTGGCTGAACGTCTGATGCATACGGCACACAAAAGTGGAAACACTTCAGGAGTTTCGAAGTCATCATCAGATTGGTTGAATTATATAGGATTTCCGGGAGACGTGTGTGTTGCGTTCTTTAACGTTCCACCTCGAAACAAAGATGCCGTGACACCAAACCCCCTCACGAAAGTAGAAAGTCGTTGTGTTTACAACTGTGACAATGAGCGCTTATCATGATCAACTAAACACTGGGTTTTCAAAAGTATGTGAAATATTTAAAGTTCGCGACATAGAATCTTTAAAATGTGTCCGAGTTTTACACACCGGTCTGTTATATGTGACGCTGAACGAAACGAACTGTGATTGGTTGTTTGACATGTCGGTCAAACGGCCTCATGGGCGGGCCTTGGCCAATGAAAGCTGCCATGGATTCCAGACTTTCAGCCGTCAGTCTGAAGGTCTGGCTAATTCTCTCTTCACATATGCAGGAGAGCCCCGCTCACATTCTGAAAGAGGACATCTCTTCCCTTCTAAATAAGGGAGCGATTTAGGTGGTACCCCCCAATCTGATAAATCTGGGATTTTATTCTCGTTATTTCCTGGTTCCAAAGAAGGACGTCTCTCTCCGCCCCATTTTGGACCTCCGAGTGTTAAACAAACACTTAAGGAAATACAATTTCAAAATGTTAACCCACGGCACTCTGGCCCACACCATAAAACGGAATGACTGGTTCACATCGGTTGATCTAAAAGATGATTTTTTTCCACATAAGCATTTATCTGCCACACAGGAAGTTTCTTCGTTTCGCCTATCAAGGCACATGTTATGAATTTGCAGTTCTCCCATTTGGGCTCGCTCTCAGCCCAAGGACGTTCTGTCTGTGTGGGGAGGTGGGTTTAGCTTCCCTGAGATTGTCAGGTCTGCGGATTTTGACATACATAGACGATTGGCTTATAATAGCCGAATCAAAGGACAAAGTGCTGCAGGACACCTGCCGTGTGCTCATGCACATCACATCTCTCGGGTTCAGGGTGAATGTAAACAAAAACAATTTTATACCCAGTCAGAGTGTGATTTTTCTGGGCTTGGAGCTGAACTCAGTCTCCTTGCGAGCATGTCTCTCGCAAGAGCGCGTTCTCTCTCTAATGAACTGTGTGTCGCAGTTTAGGGAAGGAGCGAAAGTGCAATATTGCACATGTCTCAGACTGCAGGGTCTTATGGCTTCATCTATCCAGGTTTTGCCTCTGGGACTTCTGAGAATGAGAGCGTTCATGAATTGTTTTTTTTCCTCTTCATCCCAGCCCATTACGTGATTTCTGCCGCTCTGTAACAGTGACACGTGCCTGTACAGCAGCTCTGCGCCACTGGAGGAGCGCAGACTTTTATGCACAGGGAACCCCTTTGGGGACGGTGATGTTGCGGAAAGTCGTGATGACAAATGCGTCCATAACAGGCTGGGGTGCCACCCAGGAGGGCAGAACAGTGAACGGTTTGTGGCAGAGCAGACTGCGTTCAGCACATAAATTATTTAGAGCTTTCGACCATATGGAAAGCTCTGAATTATTTTCTGCCTCGCCTGCAGGGACACCATGTGCTCGTACACTGTGACAATACCACAGCAGTGGCATATATCAATTACCATGTTGGTATGCGCTTGTTGAAACTTCACGCTCTAGCTCACAAGCTTTTAGTGTGGAGCAGGCGGTTTTTCCCGTCATTACACGCAACTCATGTTCCAGGCATTCTAAACAGAAGCATGGACCTTCTGTCGAGGGGGAACCCACTCTAAGGAGAATGGCGCCTCCCTGGCCAGGGTGAGAGAGAAGGACCTATCTCTCATTCTGATAGCACCCAGGTGGCCCAAAGCACCGTGGCAGAGATAATCCCTCTGTTATATGCCCAGCTGTGGCTCCTCCCCCTCCGCACAGACCTATTGTCTCAAGCTAACGGGGAGATTTATCACCCACACCCGGACAGGGTGGCTCTCTGGGCCTGGCCTGTGAGAGGACAAACTTAAACGCACTAGGGCTTCCCCCGCGAGTGGTTGCTACTATACAGAATGCCAGGGCCTTTTATACACAGTCCTTATATGATTGTAAGTGGCAAGTGTTCGAAGTGGTGCGATGGGCGTGGTCTCACATCATATCAGTGTTCAGTTCCTGATATTTTGTGTTTCTTACAAGACCTTATGGATAAAGGCAAGTCTTTTTCCACTATCAAGGTCTACCTGGTGGCTATTTCTGCCTGTCATGTGGGCTTTGGGGTCTCAACGTTCAGGCAGCATCCTCTAATCCGCAGATTTATGAAGGGTGCACGTCGTTCTTTGCCAATCATCAGGATAACTGTTCCTGAATGGGAACTCTCCATGGTGCTGGAGGCTCTGTCTCAATATCCTTTTGAGCCCCTGGAAAGTATTTTCCTGAAGCTGCTGTCCTTCAAGACGGCTATGTACCTTCGTTTTGACATCACGGTTAAGTATGGTTTTGGTACAGCAGGAGGAAAAACCTAAACATAAAATTGCTTCTTTTTTATTAAACAGGGGTTTACTGAACAAATAGCTCTTTCTTTAAATAAAGAGAATTATAATTAAAAATTTCCTAGGGATAAAAATCTACCTCAGCTTCTGCTCTAAACTATAGAGAGCCCTTTTACATTACTATAAGGCCATTACATTACTTTGCTCTTGACCTTGGCGTCAGCTAAACGTGTCAGTGAGCTACATGCACTCTCGGTTCATTCCTTGTGCATTAAATTCTCTCTTAGTGGAGATAAGGTTTTTCTTAAGCCTAACCCGGCTTTTATGCCTAAGTGCTTCCCTACGTTCACATTGGAGGTGTTGGAGCTATCTGCTTTTCACCCTCCACCTTTTTCCTCCATGGAAGATCAGAGGCTGAATGGTCTGTGTCCTGTTCGTGCATTACAGACGTATATAACCAGGACCAGTGCTTTCCAGAAGAGCGACCGACTCTTTATTTTATGGGCACACCTTCACAAGGGGAGTCCCATATCTAAGCAATGCCTCTCACATTGGCTTGTTGAAGCTATAGCTTTGGCATACGAATCGAATGGTGTGCAGGCCCCAGGAAACATCAGAGCTCATTCCACGAGGGGCTCTTGGGCCTTGTACAGGGGAGTGTCATTGCAGGACATCTGCTCTACTGCTAGCTGGGCTTCTCCCCATACGTTTGTGTGTTACTACCGACTGGATGTCACCAAATCCTCGGTAGCACATTCTGTTTTAGGGATGGGGTTTTCATAGCCCCTCCTTGTTATCTTCCCTTCTCCCTTTCTATTTTCATATTGTAATAATGGAAAGGGGTGAGTGGGCCAGCAGGCCACGCACATTCATATCACCAAGCATGCATTTGCTTTCCTGCCTGGGTGTTTTTATTTGTGTTGCTGGGTTTATTTACATGTGTGTGCCTCCTACTTGTTTCATGTCTTGCATGTGCACAGCAGTTATGTGTGTGCGTCAGGGTTGCCAGGTGCATGATTATGGGACGTGTCAGGCACCGCCTCCTTGGGGCGACTGTCCTTCTCTGGCTTACAGAACCTCACTGTGAGTGTATTGGGCAATCGGGGAGCTGTCCATGTCTCTCCCATAGGTGGATCTCGAACACGAGATGATGAAAGAGAACAATAGGTTACTGTCGTAAACCTGGTTCTCTGAAACATCGAGTGGAGAGATCCACCAGCTGTGCCCCGCTTGCTGCACGAGAAGCGAATATACTTACTGGAGAATAGCAGCGCGTGCAGGCCTTATATGCTCTCAGGTAAGTGGGTGGGGCTGCATGTTTTTGTCTGTCTAGCCAGACTTGGTGCAATTGGATGCTTCTGCAGAGGTCAGGTACGGATGCCCTTCCCATAGCTGGATCTCTCCACTCAATGTTTCCGAGAACCGGGGGTTACAAGAGTAACCTATTGTTTTGAGCTGGACCAACAAGCAACAACCTAGCAACCACCCAGAATATCATGGGAACCATGTACTACACCCTGTAAATTAGCTTCAACACCCCAGCATCAAAGTGTGGCTGTTAAATCTGTAAATGGTTTAAATTTGGCCTATTGGTTGGTTAAAATTAGTTTCTTTATCCTGTTCTAAAATAGCAAGTGAAGGGCATTTTGGATTGTTGTCCTTCTCATTTAAAAACCTTAGGATGGTATTGATTTGATAATTGTTTTGTGTTTGCAGATTAACAGTGCTCAGGTCCAGGACACAGGCAGGTACACGTGTGAGGCAACCAATGTTGCAGGAAAAACTGAGAAGCACTATAACCTGAACGTGTGGGGTGAGTGCTTGAAAATATACTTGAATATAAATTCTGAACTTGAGTCAAGTGTAATGTAAACTTTTTTTCTTTCTCTCTCTGTTATTTGTTTTCCCCCAGTTCCTCCTAGTATCCGTGGATCTGATGAGGTGTCTCCTCTGACTGTGATTGAGGGCGGTCTCATCACGCTTGTGTGTGAGTCCAGTGGGATTCCTCCTCCCAGTCTCACCTGGAGGAAAGATGGTAAGACTTGTCATCCTCACCATCCTCCTCGTCACTATCCTCATCATATTTATTGTCATTTGCAAACTCATACTCCATGATCCTTAAGGTATTTGAACAAACTCTTAACCTTAAGTTTATCATTATTTTGTGTGTGTCTCAGGATCAGAGCTAAAGGGAGACTCTCGTGTGCGTGTTCTCTCTGGTGGGCGTCAGCTGCAGATTTCCATTGTTGAGAAGGCAGATGCTTCCTCTTACACCTGTCTGGCCTCCAGTACAGCTGGCAGTGCAATGAAAGAGTACAATCTGCAAGTTTATGGTACATTTTTCTCTCTCACATTATTCATAACAGGCACTCAAACTAGAAATGAAAGATAAATAGATATCGTTATGGAAAAGTAAATCCACAAAATCAATATTAAACTTTTGAGTAATTTTAGATATACACAATCTGCATATTCTGCATGTGTGTGTATGAATTAGGGGCACAATTTAATCTACTATACATATATAAGCACTCATAAGGCTTGTAGGGTTTTCAGTTTCTGCTGTCTCACAATATAAAAGACACACCACATAGTCTTCACAAGCGTTTTACATTTTTCTTTACTCCAAACAGTTCGTCCCTCCATCAGCTCCTCAGTTCAGAATGAGGAGACAGTGACGCGAGGTGGAGATATGACTCTGCAGTGTGAGGCAGACGGGGTCCCCAGACCTGCCATTTCATGGATGAAAGATGGTAGACCCCTGAGCACTGGCCGCAGGGCTCAAATACTTAACGAGGGCAGACTTTTACGCATCCAGGATGCTCAAGTGGCCGACACCGGTCGATACACCTGTATTGCTGTCAATGTGGCAGGACAAGCTGACAAGAAATATGATGTCAGTGTTCACGGTGAGAAAAACAGTCAAAGTTTGTATAGTTTTTCTGAGCCAACAGTATCATCAAATAGAGTTTTTCTAAAAACTCTTCTCAATTTCCACTGGTCTTCTTAATCACTAACTTTTTAGTGATTCATGCCTATTATTTTATCATTTTAATTATTTTTGATTAATTAATTTTAATTTATTTTTTAATGTTACATCAATTCTTTTATAACTATTGTTCAAAATACTATAGGGGTGTAATGGTACACAAATATGACGGTTCAGTATGTACCTTGGTTTTGACATCACGGTTAAGTATGGTTTTGGTACAGCAGGAGGAAAAACCTAAACATAAAATTGCTTCTTTTTTATTAAACAGTGGTTTACTGAACAAATAGCTCTTTCTTTAAATAAAGAGAATTATAATAAAACATTTCCTAGGGATAAAAATCTACCTCAGCTTCTGCTCTAAACTATAGAGAGCCCTTTTACATTACTATAAGGTTACAATTAACAGCAGAGCCCAAACTTAATTCAATTACTATTTATTTTTAAATATAATAACACTCAACTTAAAATTGTATGCAAACATGTAATTGCACATAAAGTTTTTTTTAATTAACTTTTAAATTATAAAATTTCTATTTGTTGTTGAAATATATTCATTTGCATAGTGTCATAACTTGTTTCATATCCGTCCTTCGGATGAGACGTTAAACCGAGGTCCTGACTCTCATTAAAAATCCCAGGATGTCCTTCGAAAAAGACTAGGGGTGTATCCTGGCCAAATTTGCCCATTGGCCTCTGTCCATCATCATGGGCTCCTAATCATCCCCATACACTGATTGGCTTCATCACTGTCTCCTCTCCACCAATAAGCTAGTGTGTGGTTGGCATTCTGGCGCAATATGGCTGCCGTCGCATCATCCAGGTGGATGCTGCACACTGGTGGTGGATGAGAAGATTCCCCCCTTCTATGTAAAGCGCTTTGAGTACCAAGAAAAAGTGCTATATAAATGTAAGGAACTATTATTATTAATTATAATTATTATTATAACAGATTTATTTAAACATACATTAAATAATTAAGACATCACTAACAGATAAAGTAAAATAAAAGGAGTATGTAGTCTAATATTTCGTGAAATGCTTTTCTCTAGACTTAATTTCTCTAGCAAACAAATGAGCTGTGGACACTGATGACTTGCCTGAGGTAAATGAAATGCTACATTACATTTTGTTTACAAGCTGTTTTATTGCTGTCTTTCTGCAGTTGAAACACTGATTGAGCGATTACATGAGGCATGAGATGTTCATTCATGTTTATTTCACATTAAAATTAATAGTAAAGAGGAAGCAGTGATATGGCAGCTCAGTTGAACTGTCATTCGAGCTGAGGTGTTTATTTATACAGCAGTCTGTCACGCCACATCAAAAGAGCATCAAAACAGCATTTATTGTTTGAATTTCGAGAAAAAATGGACGTCATTTGAAAGATGAGACTTTGTTTCTCATCAAAAGTAACAATATATAAAACTGGAAGTTTCCAATGAAGTTCCACTCATGCAGTGGTTAAAACGATGCTGTATTTGTTCAGTGCACATGCAAACCAAACCCGAGAGACCTGTACCAAATATACGATTCGGTACGAATATTTGTACTGTTACACCCCTATAATACTAGCAAAATTCACTCTTCAGATCACTATTCAAGTAATACTACTTATTCAGTATGTATAGTGATTTTCTTTGTCCTTCACATACATTCACATTTAATGTGTATCATCTCTTCAGTTCCTCCCACCATCATCGGACAAACACAGGTGCCTGAGAATGTGAGTGTTGTTGTGAAGAACCCAGTTGTTCTCACTTGCGAAGCTTCTGGAATGCCACCACCATCCATCACCTGGCTCAAAGACGGCCAGCCGATCAGCACGTCTAGCTCTGTTTGGGTCATCTCAGGTATCAACTTCTTCTTCAATGAATGCATTTGTCTTGATCCAAAATGTCTATACCACTCAGTCTAGGTAAAGAGCCCAGTACCAGTTAAAGGATTAGGTTAACCAGGTGTAATAACTCAAGTTGGTGCAACAAAATAGCTTCAGTAAGCAGCCAAATGCCACAGATCAGTGCTTAACTGAAAAGAAAAAACAGCTAGACAGATGTTCTTGTATTTGAACATGCAAAGACTCTCCATTAAGGGCTTCCAGTGTAAACAGAGACTGATCCTCTGCCGGCAGCAAGTATGAGGTACATCCATCATTGTAACCTCAGACATTGTAATCCACCAGAGGTCACCTGAGCAAAATGAACCACATTGTAAATGAATCTGTGCTGAGCTATTCTAAGACTGTCCATCTGCATGCCAGAGTCAAGACATGAAGCTGGACAGAAAACAGGACCAAAATATGTAGGATAGGCACATTATTGATCACATATTCCCAAGTGTTGCTAGTCTTATTGCCTATATAGAAAAGCTCATCCACAGATACTATATATCATTTCTGGCTGACCACAAACTCTTTTCCTCATTATAAGAAAATGAGACACCAGGGAAGGAAAGAGAAATGCGTATTTGTTCAGGTGATCAGCTTAGCTCTCTCCTAGGGAGTGATAATTACTAGTTTAAAAAGTGAAAATGGGGGGTTTGACTTGTGTTGATGGGTTCAGCTCTGTTTGAATAGCTGTTAACTTAAGGTCTCTCGTTTCATACCAAACAATAGGGACATTTATGAAGCCTGTTTTTTTCTGAGACAAATTGAAACGCTGAGCTTGCTCACTCATTCGTTTTGCAGATGCATCTCTCCTCTGAGTAAATCTCACACTCTTGATTTATAGCTGATTAAGTAATTCTCTAAGAGCAGTATATGCGGCCTATCCTTTTAACTCAGTGTGCAGAAATCATTCCCTCGTTCAGCCACCTGTGAGTCTGATATATGTCTGTAATTGTCTCAGGTGGACGAGGCCTGCGTTTGATGCATGCCGCAAGTGAGGATGCTGGGAGATACATCTGCATCGTGTCCAACTCTGCAGGAGAGGAGCGAAAGAATTTTGACCTAAACGTCCTGGGTAACGCAGCACTATACATGGGACAGTTTCAAAAATTTAGTTATTTTGTGTTCATGAATGAACACAGCTTTTATGAATTTCAAAGCCTAATTACAGTTGCCATAAATAAACATATTGATTTACTAATAGTGTGTCACTTAATATTATCTTAAATCTCACTTCATCTTTATTCTGTCAACCTCAGTGCCACCTAGCATTGTAAATGAAGGCACAGTGGAGGATGTGAAAGTGAAGGAAAGACAGAGCATCATTTTGGCCTGTGAGGTCACTGGTAAGTGACACAAACCACAAGATTACTTTGCTTATCTAGATTTTGTGTTGATCTCTTTCCTCCTGATAACCAATTTTTTTGGGTGGTCTAGGTAATCCAGTGCCGGAGATTACATGGTTGAAGGATGGGCAAGCGCTGACTAGTGACTCAAGGCTGCAGGTGATGTCAAATGGGCGTTTCCTGCAGATCAGTGGATCACAGGTTGCCGACACAGGCAGGTATAGCTGCATGGCCTCTAACAGAGCTGGAGACAGGAGCAGACACTTCAACCTCAATGTGTTAGGTATGTTTGGGCAGGAGGTATTACGATGTCTTTTTGTGGTCTCTTGTGTGTGGACTTATTTATGTTTCTGTCACCAGTTTCTCCCACCATTGCTGGTTCTGGTCCAGAAGGTTCAGCTGAAGAGGTTACTGTGACACTGAATAGTCCTACCTCTCTTGTTTGCGAAGCCCAGTCGTACCCCCCTGCCATCATCACCTGGCTCAAAGACGGCACAACCTTTGAATCCAGGCGCAACGTCAGGGTACTTCCAGGTCAGATCTCAACACTTAAATTGAACTTTGGCAAAATAAATAGTTAATTCTAAATAAATAAATTTACAGCTTAACTATGTGTCTTGTGACAGGGGGTCGCACTTTACAGATCTTGAATGCTAAGGAAGAGGATGCTGGGAGATACACATGTGTGGCGACTAATGAGGCTGGAGAGACACTCAAAAACTATGAGGTCAAAGTTTTCAGTACGTATGAGAGCTGATCTACATTGGGACCTTTTTTGCGTAGAGCAATATAACACTTTTTGTGTCAGTTATCTGTAACCTATTTATATATGTTCCTTTCCTGCAGTCCCTCCAGTTATCAATAAAAATGACATCCCAGGAGAGAGTCTGTCTCCTAAAGAGGTGAAAATAAAAGTTAACAACACCCTTACACTGGAGTGTGAGGCTCAGGCTATTCCAGCACCTACGCTGATGTGGTACAAGGACGGCCAGGTGAAAAACATGTACAGTATATAAAAAAACCATGCTGTTTTTAACTCTTATGGGAATATTGAGTTTTCACTATACTCTGTTTCTCTCTCTCTGCAGATCTTGAAAGCAGACGGTCACCTCACTATCACAGCGAATGGTCGTATCGTTCAGATTAAACACACTCAGGTGTCCGATACAGGTCGTTACACCTGTGTAGCCACCAACATCGCTGGAGAGGATGAGAAGGACTTTGATGTAAATATACAAGGTGAACAGGGTTTTCAAGTTCAGAATGCAGAATTAAATAATCTACATACACACCACCATCCAAATACATTTATATATACACTCTCCCATTCAAAAGTGTGGGGCCTTTTTTATAAGAAGTTTGTGTGGGTATGTACAATAAGACAAAAAAAGTTGTGAAGCACCAATTTTAGGGAGCATGTCTCCCCCTAGTGGCTGCTTTATATATATATATTATCATCTGGATCTCATTTTCAGCTTGTTTTAAACCTTTTATCTGTGGATTTTGTACTGTAATCTTCAGGCTTTATCCCTGTCTATAACAGTAAAATCCTGTCTTTTTCTCAGTGCCCCCTTGTTTCCGAGGCTTTGGAGACTCTGACACTGGTAATAATGGAGACGTGAAGGATGTGATACTAAATAATCCCATCTCCCTATACTGTGAGACCAATGCTGTCCCCCCTCCCGTTCTTACCTGGTACAAAGATGGACACCTGCTGACCTCTAGTGATAAAGTACTCATCCTGCCTGGTGAGTGGCTAAATAGCAACATTTTGATTATATAGCATGGCAAAATAGTTTGTTTAATATATTGATGCATTGATACTATATGTTGCATATGAGTGTATAAGAATTTAATATGTTTTTGTGCTGTATTTCTTAAACAGGCGGAAGAGTCCTCCAGATCCCTCGAGCCCAAGCAGAGGATTCTGGCAGATACACTTGTGTGGCTGTGAATGAGGCTGGAGAAGACTCAATCCAGTATGACGTTAGAGTGTTGAGTGAGTTCAATATGATTATTAACCTTTCTTTCTTAAATGCTAAACATTACAACAGCTAAAACTATTGTGCATGTTTACATATGTGTGTCTTTTTGTCTGTGTTCTTGGATTTTGTTAGTACCGCCCTCGATTCATGGAGATGATGGTGACCTGCATGATGAGATCACAGTGCTGGTGAACAAGACCACATTACTGGAGTGTCAAGTGGATGGGAGTCCCACACCTAAAATCAGCTGGATCAAAGACAGTCAACCCCTTATCCCAGACAACACACACAGACTTCTGTCCAATGGTAGGACACTGCAGGTGAGAGAAAATCAACTGTGATGCAACAGTGACAGTTGCATCATCATTATTATATTTGTGCGCACACACACGTGTGTGTGTTTGTGTTATTAATATTAATATTTATGTATGTTAGGATTTTTTAATGGCTTTATTTTAGCATATATATTAACTGATATGTTTTTTGTGTGTGTTTGTGTTACAGATTTTAAATGCACAGGTGACAGATACAGGACGTTATGTGTGTGTGGCTCAAAACTTAGCTGGAACAGCAGAGAAGTCCTTCAGTCTTCATGTGTATGGTGAGTCTATCTTTAAATAAAACCTGTGTCATGGCTCTGTTCAGCAGTAAACTGCAACCTAGTAGTTTACTTTTTATCCAATAATTGCTGATATCCTGTTTGTTGTCAGTTTCTCCCTCCATTGTGGGCATCAGAGAGGAGAATGTGACAGTGGTGGTGAATAACATCATATCTCTAAACTGTGAGGCTGCTGGATTGCCGCCTCCCACCCTCAGCTGGTTCAAAGATAGGAAACCCATACAGGCCAGCTCCAACGCACTCATAATGCCTGGTACACATGCAAACAAATATGCTTACTCACACATTATAGAAGGACTACATAGTGTAGCCAGAATAAATTAATTGCCACATCATGCCACTCTCATTCTCTGTCTCTAGGTGGTCGTATTCTACAGATCCTGAAAGCAAAGATGTCTGACGGTGGGAAATACAGCTGTGTGGCCATCAACCAAGCTGGAGAAGCCCAGAAACTCATTTATCTTACAGTATATGGCAAGTAAAGCATGTCTCTGCAAAACTTTTCAAAGGTTAATAAAATACTTGTTGGAGTAAGGCATAGAAATTTTAATTTTAATATGACAAACTAAATATTTTAACATTTCTCAAAAGTCACTGATCTAAATTTCTGATGTGCATTTCCTAGTTCCTCCTAGTATCAGACACAGTAGTGGAGATCTTCCAGTGGTGTTAAATGTCCAGGTGGGCAAATCTGTTACTCTGGAGTGTGAATCTAATGCAGTGCCTCCTCCCATCATTACCTGGTACAAGAATGGACGTCACATCACTGAGACTGCCAACCTGCGCATACTGGCTGATGGACAAATGCTGGAACTGAGGGAAACAGAGGTGAGTGTGAGAAAATTAGCAGGTGTTAGTTTTAGCTTGGTGCTGAGTTTTGTACTCTATGTGCAAGTGCCACTTATACTTACTTCAAAAAATAAAGATACAAATATTTTTTTTCAAAAAGTATAAATGCCTCTTTCTCTCTGTCAGGTGTCAGATACGGGCCAGTATGTCTGTAAGGCCTCAAATGTAGCAGGTCAAGTGGACAAGAACTTCCATCTCAGCATCCATGGTGAGAAACAAAAAATGTATATTATAAATATTTTATAAATATTTCATATATTAATATAATAATAATTTTGTAACATTATACAAGTATTTACTGTTATTTTTGTAATTTGAATACATCCTTGCTGAATAAAAGAAAAAAAATCTTACTGACCCCAAACTTTTGAATGGTATCACACTTTGGCATTATGATTTTGTTTAGCCCACTACTGTTTATGTTAAGTCTCTCTGCAATCTGTGTGCAGTTCCCCCACGGCTGGACGGCCCAGCAGTGGAGCGTGTGGTGGAAACCATCAGTAATCCCGTCACTTTTGCCTGTGATGCTACAGGGATCCCTCCTCCCTCGCTCACCTGGTTAAAGAATGGCAGAGTGATTGGTGAGATAGACAATCTACAGAATTCTCAAGCTTTACATTTCTTTTAAAGTTAACTTATGCATGTTTTTATTCTCTTTCTAGAGAATTCAGAGTCTCTGGAGATGCATATCCTGTCCGGGGGCAGTAAGATGCAGATTGCCCGCTCACAGTTATCTGACAGTGGCACTTACACCTGTGTGGCATCCAATGTGGAGGGAAAGGCCCGCAAAAACTACCATCTTACAATACAAGGTACAAGAAAGCATTATTAAATATTAAATATAGTAGTTGTTGGGTTTTTTACTAGACCAAATTACCATCTGTTTTGTGTGTGAGCCAGTCCCACCAAACATCATAGGATCTGAGTTACCTAGTGAGATGAGTGTTCTGCTGAACGATAGCATCCAGCTGGTTTGCCGTGCTGAAGGAAATCCAACCCCTGAGATCCAGTGGCTGAAGGATGGAAAGACACTTAGCAGAACTGCTCAGATGAACATCAAGTGAGAGAAAATTTTTGTGTCATTATGCTATTAAACTATCCAGTGTGTTCTCTGCCTACTCATTTTCATAGTACTTTAGCATAATGAGAAAATACAAGTCATAAGTCCATCTTAAGTATTTTTTTTTCCAGAATCAGCCCTGATGGCAGCACACTGACTGTGACAGCTGTCCACACATCCAACAGTGGAAAATACACTTGTGTGGCCACCAATCAGGCCGGAGAGGAAGACCGTATATTCAACCTAAATGTCTATGGTGAGTTGTGTGAGTTGTTTCCAACATTTTTCATTATACAACTATAGTCTTCCCAGACATTTGATATCTGCATGTTTTGTTCCCAGTTCCTCCTCTGATCCAGGGGAACGGGCCTGCTGCCAAGGAACTGACCGCGGTGCTGGACAGCGCAATAAATATAGAGTGTGTAGCTAGTGGTTCTCCGCCTCCGCAGCTCAACTGGCTGAAGAACGGTCTGCCGCTTCCAGTGTCGTCTCAGATACGACTGCTGTCTGCTGGCCAAGTCCTCCGGTAAGAGATCTGACAGGTTTTAAACATGATGATCCCAGGGTGGGAAATTAATTTTTTCCCCCTCAGTCACACCTTGCTTAAATTTCTTAAGTTTGAGATGAAGGCTTACATTTTATAAGCCATTTTTATATCAAACATCGGAAGTTTTTCACTACAAATGTAATATTAAACCAATGTTATTTTAGTTTTATTTATTTAGTTTTATATTATTTATTCATAATTTAATTAACCTATATTTTTTTAATTTTCAGTTTTAATTTTAATTTTAGTTGTTTTAGTAATTAGTTATGTGCTTTTCAGTATTTGTTACATTTATTTAGCTGTATTTTTATTTAATAATTTATTTATTTTATTAGTTTTAGTCATTTTAGTACTTTAACTGAAACATAGTTATTTCAGTTAGTTGCCAAGGCAACATTTCTGTATTTTATTAATTAGTTTTTCACATAATGTCTGTATTTTATTTTATTTCAGTTAACGGACAATACTTAACTAAATAGTTTTAGTTACAATAACAACACTGAATTGCACACTTGCACAAAGTACTAAAACTGGTGTTAATAGCCCACCCTGAATAGAGCTGGTGATTCATAACACTAAATGCTTTTCATCTGATTTTAATTTTCGGTGTTAGCATTGCTCGTACACAGGTTTCAGATGGAGGTAGCTATACTTGTGTGGCCTCCAACAGAGCTGGAGTGGACAACAAACACTACAATTTACAGGTGTATGGTGAGTTAACCTGTTTGTATTTCCAAAGATCAAATTTAGGTGCATTTACAGTGAAAATGTTCATTTAAATGACAAGTCTGTCTGCTATTTCTAATATTTTACTGTTATGAAGTACTGAAGTCATTAATGAATTGTGCCATTTTTCTCAGTTCCTCCCAGTCTGGATGGAGCAGGCAGTACAGAAGAAGTAACATTTGTGAGGGGAAACACAGCCTCTCTCATCTGCATTGCAGATGGGACGCCTAGTCCGACTATTACTTGGTTGAAGAATGGTGCAGCAATGCCTAAAGATGCTCACCTGTTGCTCCTCAACCAAAACAGCACCCTACAGATTTTACATGCAAGGGTCAACCACACCGGACGCTACACCTGTACTGCACATAATCAGGCTGGAGACGCAAGCCGCCACTTCAGCCTCAAAGTATTGGGTGAGAGAATGTGCAACAAAACAAAATTATTAGACTGACTCCTTTCACAGACTCATTGACATCTATCCCTGTCTCTCAGACCCACCACGGATCAACGGCTCTGGTGTGCCTGCTGAGGTCTCTGTGGTTGTGAATCATGTCCTGGAGCTAGTTTGTGAGGCTGACGGCGTACCTTTACCCACACTGACCTGGCTGAAGGATGGGCGGCCGCTGCCTCAGACAGATAGTATACGGCTCCTCAGAGATGGAGAGGTGCTCAGAGTTGCTTCTGCTCAGGTAGGAACTAAAAATGTTGTGTCAAAATGGGCAGTAGCATTCCTATTCCTGTCTTGTCTTAATTGTTGCTCAGTGTGGCACAAGTGTTACAAATTCCTTAATCACATTGTGCTTCTTGAACATGTTATTTCCTATGTTTTACCTTCTTCTACTGACTTGCATGTTTACAAACACATGTAGGTGGAGAACACTGGAAGATACACATGTTTGGCCACCAGCCCTGCTGGAGATGATGATAAAGAGTTTCTTGTCAGAGTACATGGTGGGTCTTAAAAGCCATTAAAATAATTTCCATTGTTTCAAACTAAAATGTCACCTCACATAATTTGCTTAACAACAATCTTTTCCAACAGTTCCACCCAACATTGCTGGTGACAGAGGTGTGCAAGATGTGTCTGTCCTGCAAAACAGACAGGTGACTCTTGAATGTAAATCCGATGCAGTTCCACCTCCAAGCCTAACCTGGCTTAAAGATGGAGCACCTCTGAAGGTATTCAATGAAAACAACATTCAATATTAAAGCCTGGAGAAAGTTACAACACTTCTGATGTGACAGATGAGGTTTGAATTTCAAATAGCAGAAATGAAAACACCTCTATAATAAATTGCCTATATTCCAATATTGTGAAATATTACAATTTAAAATGTATATTTTCTGTGATAGCATAGTTGATTATAAAGCAGTTATATGCTTTCATGCTAATTAGTTTTTGCAATGCTTTCTCCAGATGTCTCCACGGGTACGTGTTTTGTCCAGCGGTCGTTACCTGCAGATCAACAATGCAGAGCTGGGAGATGGTGCCCAGTACACTTGCGTGGCCAGCAATGTTGCTGGAGAAACCAGACGTCACTTCAACCTTAGTGTCAATGGTGACCAGCAATTTCTACATATGTTAAGGCACCTGAGCAAGGAAAATATTGTGGGTTTATGTGTATGAGCATATGTATATGCTAAAATAAAAAATTTCTTTGCAGTCCCTCCTACAATAAAGGATGGTCCTCAGTCTGTGTCAGTTCATATCAATCAACCGGTGGTTCTGGAGTGTGTCGTGAATGGAGTACCCGCTCCGCGCATTACCTGGAGGAAGCATGGAGCCATCCTGGCAGGAAACAACCCCAGGTCAACACTCAGCAGCACAGATCACTTGAGAGCATTTCACAGCTCCCAGTTTTGTTCATGGCAAATAACAAACACCCTATACGTTTAGGTACAGGTTTGGTGAGGATGGTTCACTTCACATCCTCTCAGCACAGGTGACCGACATGGGACGCTACCTTTGCATGGCCACCAGCCAGGCAGGCACAGATCGTAAGAGAGTAGATCTGCAGGTTTATGGTGAGTCTTGAAATATATGCAGTGAACTCACTGAATCTTAAATATGTCTGTTGCTTTTCATGTACATTTACACATTAATGCATTTGAGAGATGTTTTTATCCATTGCATTCTAGGTATTCATGCTTATAAGTTCATGTGTTTGCATATCACTGTTTTTAAATATCTTGTTTATTAAATATCTTAGGAACCGTCCTTACATACAGTAAACACAAATGTTCTCCTTTACTCCAGTGCCACCCTCTATCACCGAGGGTCCCACTAGCATCACTGTGACAGTCAATGTCCAGACCACTCTATCCTGTGAGGCCACCGGCATCCCCAAACCCTCCGTTCGCTGGACCAAAAATGCTCAAGCCCTTAACACTGACCAGAACCAGAATATGTACAGGTTCAGCCAGGTTTCCTCCCTCTCCTCTTATCACTTCTCACTGTATCGCCAACCAAATGAGCATTACTCTTAGTTTGGGTCAGAGTAGGACCCTGATGCTTAATATCGCTCAGTAAGACACTTGAGATTCACGATTGCATCCAGTTAATCAGTTTGCAATCTGTCCTCAGGCTGTTGTCGTCAGGCTCTCTGGTTGTCATTGCACCCACAGTAGAGGACACAGCGCTGTACGAGTGTGTTGTATCCAATGAGGCAGGCCAGGAGAGCCGAGCCATTCAGCTGACTGTACATGGTGAATCCCTACTTCTGTATAGGACATCTGTGACATCTGTATGTGAATTTCAGGAGGTCTTATTGTTTATTTCCCTCTACAGTTCCTCCTTCTATTGCTGATGAGGCCACAGAGCTGGTGGTAAGCAAACTGTCCCCGGTGGTCATCGGCTGCACTGCCTCTGGAGTGCCTCATCCTGTCCTATACTGGAGCAAAGATGAATTGAGACTAGCTAAAGATGGAGAGGGCTATACGATATTACCGTCAGGTGAGCTACAGTGGGGCAAAAAAGTATTTAGTCAGCCACCAATTGTGCAAGTTCTCCCACTTAAAAAGATGAGAGAGGCCTGTAATTTTCATCATAGGTATACCTCAACTATGAGAGACAAAATGAGAAAAAAAATCCAGAAAATCACATTGTAGGATTTTTAAAGAATTAATTGGTAAATTCCTCGGTAAAATAAGTATTTGAACAGTGTAAAAACATATATCATTTGAAATTAATCTGAATGTTACATTTCTATTTCCTTGGTTTCTCTTAGGTCCTCTTCAGATCACAGCTGCAGATCTGAGTCACTCAGGCCGTTACTCTTGTGTGGCCAAGAATGCTGCAGGCACCGCCCACCGACATGTTCAGCTCACAGTACATGGTAAGAGATGTACAGAAACAATAAAACCCAACATGCTTCTAAAAGTGCCACTTAATGTTTTTTATTATTATTTGTGGCTAATAAGATTGCATATAACAAATTCCCATTTCTGGCTCCACATTTACTTTTTTCACTTTGTATTTTTTTACATTTAATAATTGTCTGTATTTATATTTTATAGAACCTCCGTTAATACAGTCACACCCCTCAACACTGGATGTAATTTTGAACAACCATGTGACCCTGCCCTGCAGAGCAACAGGCTCCCCTCACCCAACTATCACCTGGCAGAAAGAGGGCATCAACATCTTTACCGCAGGTGAGAACAAAAGCTGTGCCACTGTGGGCATAATTAGCAAGCTTTTCATCTCTTTACAGTAGCATTTAATTACTAAATTTAATTAAATAATAATGTATTATTTAAATTAACATTTAATTAATGCATATAGTTAATTCTTAATCTACCTAATTATATATAGTTATATTGTATTACATACATAACATTCAAAAGTTTGGGTTCAGTAAGATTTTTTGTAATGTTTTTAAAAGTCAAAATACAATTAAAAACTGTTTTCTATTTTGATATATTTTAAAATATAATTTATTCCTGTGATGAAAAAGCTAAATCATCAGCAGCCATTACTCCAATATTTAGTGCCATATTATCCCTCTAAAAAAAGTTCTTTATTATTGATGTTGAAAATAGTTGTGCTGCGTGCTTAATATTTTTGTGTGTGACTTTGTTTGTGATTATTGGATGAATAGAAAGTTCAAAATAACAGCATTAATTTGAAGAAAAATAACATTGGAAAAAATCTTTACTGTAACTTTTGATCAATTTAATGCATCCCTGAGGAATAAAATTAATAATTTCTATTAAAAAATCATACTGACCACCAAACTTTTGAATTGTAATTTAATTACTATTAAAAATGTAATGTTTAATTATTAAATTATTAATTTAATTACTTTATTCCTTTTATCATCAGGAGGTGATTTTACGGTGCTCCCCAATGGCGGCCTGCAGATCTCTAAAGCCAGAGTGGAGGATTCTGGAACCTACATGTGTGTGGCTCAGAATCCAGCAGGCACTGCACTGGGGAAAACCAAACTCAGAGTGCAGGGTGAGACACACATTGGCTGTGATGAAATTAAGATGTCTGTGGGAAGTGGTCTATGAAGTGTTTTAAATTTCACTTTTCTTGTAGTGCCCCCTGTCATAACATCTGACATCAAGGTGTACACTGTGGCACTAGATGCATCTGTAACTCTGCAGTGCCACTCAGAGGGTTTCCCCACTCCCTCTATCACCTGGTACAAGAACGGGCAGCTGCTGAGTGAGTCTGTGCGGCAGCGAGTCCTCAGCACAGGGCCGCTGCAAATCGCCTTTGCCCAAGCTGGACATACAGGCAGATACACCTGCACTGCTGCTAATGTGGCTGGAACCACCAGTCTGGAGATGAGCCTCACTGTACAGAGTGAGTCAAGAGGATAGATGGATTTATTGCAAAAACTGAGATAATTTAATATAACTGATTGATAAAATTGATTAATTAATTTACCATCTGGTAGAATATTTATAATAATAATAATAATAAGCAATGTAATACTAGTCGAATGTTGGTAAACCAGCTTTTAAATTATTTTGTAATAATTATTTTATTTATGCGATTAATAATCAAATAATAAATAAATAAAATAAGCTATACAGGTCTAATACATACATTTTTTTCTTCTTCTCTACCTCAGTACCTCCCTCCATCCGTGAAGGAAAATCAGAGGTGTCTGTGGTGGAGAACACCCAAGCTTTGCTTACCTGCGTGGCAGACGGAGTCCCACAGCCCATCATCACCTGGGAGAAAGATGACATTGCACTTTCTGACACCACCGGAGAATACACAATCCTGCCCACGGGAGAGCTGCTCATAGACTCTGCACAGGTCAGAGTCCCAATCTTCAAACTGCTTATATTCAAAATGTGTACGTACTGTGACAGTTTTCTGAGGCATCTCTCTGTGTGTATATAGCCTGAAGATTCTGGGAGTTACACGTGTGTTGCCACCAACTCAGTTGGGCAGGACAGTCGTTCCATTGGTCTGTCCATCCACACACATCCAGCCTTCACTGAACTCCTGGGGGATGTGGCTCTCAACAAGGGAGAGCGCCTCCTGTTGACCTGCGGCGTCACAGGCATTCCTCCACCAAAGATCATGTGGGCGTTCAACAACAATATCATCCATGGTATAGATCATCCCTCTAACTGAGCCTACAAATACCCCCAGTTTGCATCCCCTGTAGTTCAGGACTATTACATAGACTGTTATGTGAAAATAAGGAAACTATTGTTTCTACCCACAGCCCAGTATGATCATGTTAATGGCCACAGCGAGTTGGTGATTGAGCGTGTGAGTAAAGATGACTCTGGCACTTATTCCTGCTTGGCTGAGAACAACGTGGGATCCATCAAATCTCTGGGATTTGTCTATGTTAAAGGTAAACATCTGCATTTCTATTATATGATGACTTTTTCTGCTTGTAAAATCAAAAGCAAGTGCAGTGTGAAAAACCTGAATCTCTTGTCCACTTTTTCCAGAACCACCAATAATAGACGGAGATGTTCATTCAAGTCGCATTGAGCCCCTAGGAGGGAATGCCATACTTAACTGTGAGGTACGAGGAGACCCTCTGCCCACCATCCAGTGGAGCAAAAAAGGCATCAATGTGCAAATAAGCAACCGAATCCGCCAGCTTGACAACGGATCTCTAGCCATCTACGGCACAGTGGTAAACAAACACAGCACACTGCAGTCACAGATACAGCTGCAAAATGGAAAAGCATATAAACTACACTGCATGATTTACCCCAATTTTTTTTTTTCCTCATGGCATGTTGTTCCAAAATAAACTATTTCTTTAACTCTTATCATATTTCAAAGCAAAGAGAAAGAGAGTCCATTACCTGCATTATTTTTTTTTGCTGTGTGTAATAATTGTAATTTAATAATTAAAAATAATTGTCAATTATTTTTACATTTTCTGCATATTTTTTTTACCACAAAATACTCAACTGCTTGCAACCTCTAACCAAAAAAAAGTATTATTTAATGTCTTAAATATCATGGTGAAAAAATGTAAAAAATAATGTAGGATATAGACTTTTGAAAATACCAAGCTATTATTTTTTACAATAAAACAAGAGTTATTATGGTCATAAAATTTTTGCCATCAATCCTCGGTACAAAATTCAATACAAAATTCCTTAATTCTTTGTATTTGCCCCATTTTAAAATTCATAAATAAAAAAATGTATGCATTTAAGCAGACACTTTTATCCAAAGCGACTTACAGTGCATACAGGCTATACATTATTTATCAGTATGTATGTCCCTGGGAATTGAACTCACGACCTTTGCACTGCTAACGCAATGCTCTACCACTGAGCCACAGGAACATTATGAATAAATAATGGGTTTGTATTGTTGTAGAGCGAAGATGCTGGAAATTACATGTGCGTGGCCACAAATGATGCAGGTGTGGTGGAAAGAACAGTCACACTGACCTTACAGCGTAAGTCTACAGTTCAAACAAAAAATTAAAACTTATCCTTTAAAGTTAGTCATCTGCAGTCAAATTCACAAAGAATACTCACACAGGCAATACAAACCCTAAAATAGCACTAGCTTGTGTTACTGTAATAACATCAGTGCTGTTCCACAGGTTCTCCAAGCATCACTGTAGAGCCAGTGGAGACGGTGGTTGACACCGGTTCCACAGTAGTGCTAAACTGCCAGGCAGAGGGAGAGCCTGCGCCTGTCATCGAGTGGTCCCGTCAGGGATGGCCAATGTTGGGCAATGAGCGCATCACCGTGCTGAATAACAGTTCTCTGCAGTTCAGTAGTGCTCAGAAAGAGGACACAGCTGAGTATGAGTGCGTGGCCCGAAATCTGTTAGGCTCCGTGCTGGTACGTGTGACCCTCACAGTGCGAGGTGAGCTAAACTGCACATTTACATTTTTTGTGAGTATTAAGACAATTATAATGCAGTCAGATGTGTTATAATGGTAGATTGAATTGTGTGTGTTTCGCAGTTCACGGAGGCTTCTCTGAATGGATGGAGTGGGGAGCCTGCAGTGTTTCCTGTGGCACAGGAGTGCAGAAGAGGCTGAGGCAGTGCAATAACCCATTTCCTGCGAATGGAGGACGCCACTGCATAGGTTCAGCAACAGAAACACGCAGCTGTCAAGGCAAACCTTGTCCAGGTAAAATAGATTGTCATCTGTTTTGCTCCTTTAAGCAGGGCTCTACATTGTGAGCATTTCACCTGTATTTGTGAGTAAGAATTTGTGAGTGAAAAATGTATTTGTATATTTTTATATTGCTAGCTATATATATATATATATATATATATATATATATTAGGGCTCTCAGTAGATTAAAATGTTTTATGTAATTAATTACATGATGTTTCAATTAATTAATCTAATTAATCGCAAAATAAATTAGACTGAATTACCCATAAAAGATTATTATTAAATGAGAAAGTATCAATTAGACATTACTAATTGTAACTTTAGGAAGAAATATTTTATTTCATTCAACATAAAATGTATTACACATAAACATTTAGGCTACAACGGCCTAACATAAACTATGGAATATAAAAAAAGATAATTTAAGAAACATCTCAGTATTTTTTGTTCATACAATGAAAGTCATCGGTAACCAAAACAGCTTTGTTACCAGGTCTTCAAAATACATTCTCTTATGTTCCACAAACGAAAGGTTTGAAACGACACAAGGGTGAGTAAATAATGACAGAATAAAATTTTTGGGGGGTGAACTATCCCTTTAATGCTTTTTTATTTTTATTATTATTCTTTTTTATTATTTATTTTTTTAATGAAAATTATACTCTAAATAAGATACTAAATCTGCCAGCAGGTGGCGGTAAATGTCTTTATGAGGGTTGTGGCTAGAAGGGATACAGCTCCGACCGGAAACCAACAATGAAATTAATTTTCTACCTATTAGATTGTGTTTTATTAACGTCTACCCCAACCCTAAACCTACCCCTTACAATAAGGAAAAAATAGTCATTGTTGTTGTACAGTGTGACAAAAATTACGCTGTATTGATGTGTGCATGCCCAGTAGCGCCATACTAGCCTTCTAGCCTTAACCCTTTATGAGTCATTCATTCGATTCAAACAGCTGATTCAATCAGGACTGAAGTAGACGGCTCTCTGTGAATTGACCTTTGAATCATTGGTTCACATGATTCTTTCAAAACGTGGATTCATTCAGAAACTGAACACCACTGTGTTGCTCGGAGACCCGCAACAATTCTTCTATGGCTTTAAAGGTTATATGTTCTCTGCAAAATTGTTTGTCATGTTTTCATCTATCTCTTTGTCCCTATAGTGGATGGTAATTGGTCTGAGTGGTCTTCCTGGGAAGAGTGCTCTCGTACCTGTGGTCAGGGTAACAGAACTAGGGTGCGGACTTGTAGTAATCCTCCTGCCCAGCATGGGGGCAGAGCATGTGAGGGCAAAGCAGTGGAGGCCATCATGTGTAGTATAAGGCCGTGCCCAGGTGAGTGGAGGAACATACCTTCTCCTGCTTATGCATGGACACATCTTGTCTTTATCAGTCTGACTGGCTTATCTGTCAGTGGCAGGGAACTGGGGTGCCTGGTTGCCTTGGAGCCCTTGTAGTGAAACATGTGGCAAAGGGATGCAGACTAGGCTGAGACTCTGCAACAACCCTCCACCCTCATTTGAAGGACCATCATGTGAAGGACCTGACACACAGACGCAAGTGTGCAGTGAGAGGAACTGCCCTGGTAAGCATCCTGGTCAAAGTAATAATAGATAAAGGTAAATAAATAAATGGTGACAGAATTCAATTTTTTGGCTGAACAGTATCTTCAATATTCTTCCCAAATTAGTCTTTCTTCTGAAAGATCTTGGTACTAGATTAACTTTATACACATCCATTATTTCATGATTAATCAAATCCAGGTTTAACAAGCATTAGCTAATCTTATCTTCCCTTCTTCAACAGTGGATGGCAAGTGGTCATCCTGGGTAAGTTGGGGGGCATGTAGTGTTTCTTGCGGAGGCGGTACTAGGCAAAGGACACGTATCTGTGCAAGGCCTGCCCCCCAGCATGGGGGACGGCAATGTGAGGGAAATGACATCCACATTGATTTCTGCAACAGTGAACCCTGTCCAAGTGAGTAAACACCAGTGTTGGGCTAGTTACTCAAAGAATGTAATATATTACTCATTACTAGTTACTGCTTTCAAAAGTAATATTGTTACTTTACTTATTACTTTCTGGCAACAGTAATTAGTTACACTACTAGTTACATTACTTTTTTTTCACGCTCCACAGAAGTTGTAACTGTGTATCTTCCACATAAAATTCTTAATATAGAATGTTACTAACAAGTATGTTGTTACTAACAACATATTTCTGCCTCATCATTTGACCAAAATCCACATTGGATCCCAGTCAGAAGTTATTACAAACACTCAATAGTGATTGATAGTGACATTCAAGTAGAAGTGTTGTATTAATTTCATTAATTGTCATGTGTAGCTTGAAGCTAATTGTAATTTTTCTGTTACTCATATACGATTATATTTCATTATGTATTTTATCAAATCACATAAGTTTGTAAGAGACTGTTTAATTTTCCAAAAAGATTTTTAATTATAGTAATATAATGTACCAAATGCTGATCAGAGGGATGTGGGTGGGATGTAATGCCAGAGTAAAGTAAAGCCACAACTTACACAACAGTGTTCAGATAATCTTTTTTCCTGACGAAATCAATATAATGCAATATTTCTATCTGCTGAATGTAAGCTTTTCCATATTCCAAGCTTGCCTGCTGCACTGGGGACATCACATGCATGTGCGAGTCATAGAAATTATGAAAATAAATTTAGGAATTATTTGATTGTTGGATTTTAAATCAGCAGGGTTGAAGCATCAAAAGTAACTAACTAAGCTGTTTTATTGATGGTAACTGTAATATTATTACTGATATCTTATTAGTGATTAGTTACACTGCTAGTTACTGCAAAAAGTAATATTATTACAGTAACTAAGTTACTAGTAACTAGTTACTGCCCAACACTGGTAAACACATTTCATATGTGGTAAACAAGCAGACCCATTGGTGTAATAATGAAAGCAAAGTACAAATAATTTCTCTTCATAGTTCATGGTAACTGGGGCCCATGGAACAGTTGGGGCAGTTGTAGCAGAACCTGCAACGGTGGTCAAATGCGTCGCTACAGAACATGTGACAATCCTCGACCAGCGAATGGAGGCAGAGCATGTACTGGATCAGACTCTCAAATCCAGAAGTGCAACACAGCCAACTGCCCTGGTATGGCACTCATACAAATACTACAGTTCAAAAGTATGAATTTGGGGAGAATTTGTAATAATATTTTGAAAGAAGTCTCTGATGATCTCATATGACTACATTTATTTGATTAAAAATACAGTAAAAAGTAATATTGTGACATAATATTATTGCAATTTAAAACATTATGTATACTATTTTATACTGTTTATAATATACTATTTTAAATATATTTTAAAATGTTTTAAAATATATAAAAATTATTCCTTGGATGGCGAAGCTGAATTTTTTAGCAGCCATTATTCCAGTCTTCCATGTCACATGATCCTTCAGAAATCACTCTAATATGCTGATTTGGTGCTTATTTCTTATTATTGCCAATGCTGGAAACAGTTGTGCTGCTTAATGTTTTTGTTGAAATAGTGATAAATTTTTTTCTGGATTCTTTCAGAAATATTTTGAAATATAAATAGAATTTTTCAAAAGAACCAAATTTTTTGAAACAGACATTTTTATAACAATGTATAAGTGTTTACTGTTACTTAATAAAAGTGAATAAAATTTAACTTCTCCAAAAAACATCTTACGTGCCCCAAAATTTTAACGGTAGTATATATTGTACAATACACAAACCCAAAGTTCCTACACATTAATAAATATACTAGAGATGCTACATGCAGTTCTTTTTAGGTTATGATTTACAAGATTATTTTAATTAGAACTTGAATGACATTTTCTGGATAAATTTTTACTGTAACTGCTTACACACGTTTCTGTGATCTGTGTATGTGTGTGTGAAGTTGATGGTAAGTGGAGTTCATGGGAGTCCTGGGGTGAATGTTCAGCATCCTGTGGAGGTGGAGAACGGACACGTGTTAGACTCTGTAACGATCCATCACCCAGCAACAACGGCCGCCCCTGCCCAGGAGACTCCACCCAGTTATCAAGATGTAATATACAGCCATGTCCAGGTACATTTACAACTATGTATGGTTGTTAATCAAGACGTACATCAAGAAATTTTGTCAAATAATTTTTGTATTATTTCTTAATTAACTTTTTTTTTTCTTTTTTCTTTTTTTTTTTTTACTTTTTTCAGTATTATTACTTTCAGAAAGATGATGACTCTTACCAATAAAATCAAATCAAATACAAAATAAACCCTTATCTTCTTAAGCATAGAGTACAATGAGTACAACTTGACGACACATTTTATACAACTTTCCCTAACCACTGGTTAATGTCTGACCTTGGTCTTAAGTTAACTGCACAAGATATAAGTGCAGATTGTCAAAATTTTTCCGCTTTTCTTTCTCTCTAAGGTGGCCCTCAGAAAGCCAGAGGAAGCATCATCGGGAACATTAATGATGTGGAGTTTGGCATTGCCATCCTCAATGCCACAATCTCCAACAGTCCCACTAGAGGGAGAGTTATACAGGCCACCATCACTAACATACCCAGGAGTCTTGGTCAGTCTCTGCTACTGAGTTTTTTTAATGAGCAGCAATGCATCATATTTTCTATTCCAAAATGTTATAAATGTACTGTATAGTATTAGTCAGTTTATTAATTATTTTGTTATGTGGCAGTGAGGCTGTAGTTCTAAGACTATTCATCAAGAAATTGAAAGAAAATGTTAATTTGAGGCTATGCTTATGTATATTCTGCTAAATCATCCAGGCCCTGCTATGAGGAAGTTGATCTCCATCCTGAACCCCATATACTGGACCACAGCACGGGAGCTGGGTGAAGCCGTCAATGGTTACACTCTCACAGATGGCATCTTCAGACGTGAGACTCAGGTGGAGTTTGCCACAGGTATGAGGCATCACATTGATGTATAGAGATCTTTAAAAACTTTTCCTCTTAAGTTTTCCTAATTTAATATGTGTTTTGACTATAGGAGAGATTCTCAGAATGACCCATGTGGCACGAGGGCTGGACTCAGATGGAGCACTTCTGCTGGACATTGTAGTAAACGGACACATCCTGCAACTGCCAACCAATGCAGACATCAGTCTTAAGGTAGAACCTCCATCAGTGAATTCATTGAATATTATACCTTTTTATACTTTGAAAATGTGATGTTACACAATATAAACTTTATCACATTAAAATATCCTTTTTAAACTCCAGGACTACACTGAAGACTACATCCAGACTGGTCCTGGTGAGCTGTATGCTCTGTCTACACGTATGTTCAGTATAGACAGGGTGAGTGTGCCTTACTCCTGGAATCATACCATCACATACGGACCCTCCAAAGGAAAGATGCCCTATCTGGTGCAGACTCTACACGCCTCGGCTATCAGCGCTTTGTACCGTCCACTAGAAGAGATTCTGGAGTTTGCCATCCATGCCGCCATTGCTAAAGGTACAATACACATACAGGATGCATTAAGGAAAAAAATCATTAGGTATGAATGATGTGTCAGTCACTTATTTTATTTTGTTTATTTATTTTTATTATTTTAGAGCATCTGATAAAGCCTTTTTAATGCGAAGTTTTAAAAAAATATTAAACTGTTTTCAGTTTTTCTTCTGTATATTACAATGTTTTAATGCCTGGTTTAAAATGTAATTAAATTTAATGCAAGCATCATATGCATTTCTAAACATAATAAACAAATTGTAGCATATCATTGGCCACGTTCACACAGCAGCTGAATACGGTTGTCAGTCCTGTATTTGAGTCCTTAATACGGTTACATTCACACACACAGTGTGGTTATTAACGGTCGTGACAACCGCATTCTGTGACAGAACTCACACCTGTAAATTTTCAGGACTCACAACCGCATTCTCGGAACAATTGCGCTGTTTGAATGGAACAGGACTGGAAAACTAGTTGTCTGTCACGTCATACAGCAAGAGAGGGAGCCGCTCTGCCGCACAAACGCGCGTCTACTGTTTGTTGCATGTTTTCATGTGTGTTTTCGGTAACTTACAGTGACAGAGAAATGAGCTGGGTGTCATCTGAAAGTTTTAGATCACATCAGTTTTCCACTGGAGCTGCTGCTCCCGTCAGTTTTGTGTTCTGCATGCGATTCAAATGCTCCGCTCTCCACCCAAATATAAAAGCTGCTGTCAGTTAACGAAGATTTGACGAAAGAACTCTGACTTGTCGTGTCAGAAAGTGATAAGACTTTCAGTTTTATGGACGTCGCCATCTTTGATTTTACTTTGGTCACTGTCGCTATGGTTACTGGTAAGGAATGGGGCTTGACTCCCATTGCGCGTTCATACAGACAGTATTCTAAACACAACTGTAAGCTGCTGTGTGAACGGGACATTTCGAGACTCAGTCACACCTGTAAAGAAAATGCGGTTGTCAATCCCAAAAACTGACAGTGTGAATGTAGCCATTATGGTTTAATTGTTTATTCAGTTCAAACTGTTATATTTAATAGTTTATATGATTTTTTAAAAACTATCCCTCTCCAATTATAATGTATTTTTGTCCTCAGGAGACCGCAGTAATCAGTGTCCCAGTGGTTTTCAACTAGACCCTGCTGGGCCATATTGTTCAGGTATAGTCAGACCGTATTTCTTGCTTTTACTGTGATACAGATAATATTATTCATTTGTGAATGTACAAAGTTTCATTGATGAGATTCTGTGCTTTTTTTGCTGATGAAGATGAGAATGAGTGTGCGGAGGGAAACCCCTGCTCACATGCCTGCCACAATGCTATAGGCACATACTACTGTTCCTGTCCCAGAGGACTCACCATCTCAGCTGATGGTAGAACATGCCAGGGTATGACAGTTTAAAAAAGTTTACCTTTGAATAGTAGTGTATGATATTGATGTTTCTGTAATCTCAACTGAGCAACTGCTTTCCTTTATATTTACCCTAGATATTAATGAGTGTTCATTGGGTGGCCACATGTGCCATGATGGACAAGACTGTGAGAACACCGTTGGCTCCTATCGCTGTGTGATGCGCTGTGGGCGGGGCTTTAGGAGGACAGCAGATGGGCTGAGCTGCTCAGGTGCACAGTTGTCCCTAGTTTTATAAGTTTATGTTTGTATATTTTTGACGTGCATGTTTGTATATGACATACTGTAATGTATATTAATGCTCTCTATTTATCATTATCTTCATTCTAGCATACATTTGAATTGTTTTTTTAATCTTGCTTTTACAGATGTGAATGAGTGTCAGGAATCCAACCCCTGCCATCAGCACTGTCTAAACACCATTGGCAGCTTCCGCTGTGCTTGTGAGCCAGGGTACCAACTCAGGAATCGGCGCTGTATTGGTATGTTTAAAACCTGTCATGTGGCATATAGTCTTGCTAGGTCTGTAAAACTATGCACTTGTGCAACTAAAGTGCTGCTTGTTTCTCTTTAGACATAAACGAATGCAAACAGAGAGTGTGTCGCTCAGATCAGCAGTGTAAAAACACACGGGGTGGATACACTTGCATTGACCTCTGCCCTACTGGCATGACCAAAGGAGGCAATGGCACGTGCATAGGTTTGTAATGTTGTTGTTTATGTTTTGGGCCGAGAACTATTTGTGTTATGTATGTGTGTGTGTATATATATATATATATATATATAATAAAACAACTTTTGTTTTTTATTTATACATTGATTGTTACATAATTGGATTATGATCAAAGATTAATACATTTTTATTCTGTTTGTAGACATTGATGAATGCCATGACGGCACACATCAGTGCAGGCATAACCAAATCTGTGAAAACACCAGAGGTAGCTACCACTGCACTTGTCCAAGGGGTTACCGCTCTCAGGGTGTGGGCCGCCCCTGCCTTGGTATGTAGTCTTAACTCCCCCACACCTAACTCTAATCCTCTCCCAACATCCCAGGCTGCTCTCCTGCCAAACACCAAGCTGCATCCCTGTCTTCATTTTCATTTCATTTCACTCTTTTGCTGCATTTCATTTCTGTGAACCAACTCTTACCTAAACAGCATTCAGAACCTGTGGTGTCACTTCCCTCCACACAGCTTGCTTATGTTGCAACAGTGCTTTTAAACTAACCAACATATAACCTTAAGAAACAAAGAAGTCAGTCACTGATACCAAATCGAGGATCCAAGTCTTTCTAAGCTGCTACAGATGTAATTGTCTGTAAGGTGTTGCAAGTTGTTAAGAGTGACAGGAGTTTTGCAGTATTACACTGGTAAGTAGGTTCACTCTTACAGCAAGGCCAGCACGACTATCACGACTATGTCCTTCCTCTGTCTGTGTCTTTACCCTTCAACCTTCTGCTTGGAATTCTCCCCTGAAGTGCTATGCATTGCTGTGGCATTTTTTGAATGTCCTCTAGTGACATTCAGTTGGGATTAGAAGTGCCGTTTTGGCATTTGGAGTTTTTCTCAGTTGCTCCCATTGAGTTTCAGTGCTGACAATAAATCACTGGGTTAACTGAATTTAATTTATTAATAGAAATGATGCTCCTTGTGAGGAATCATTAAATACACTTAATATTTTACAACAAAAATACAATATGTATTTTTGCATGAGAAACATGCTTTTGAGGGATAGCTACTTATGTGCAGTATTTTTTCTCATCCCCTTCTTTTTTCTTTTCTTCTTTTGACCTGCTATTTTCATTTCAACTGTATTTCCTTTATTTTCCCCCTTTGCTTCCCTATTTCTCTTTCCCTGTGTTGGTCTTGCTGTGAGAGCAGACATAAACGAGTGTGAGCTGGTACCGGTGCCCTGTGCCTATCAGTGCATGAACAGCCCTGGCAGCTACAAGTGCCTGTGCCCACCGGGGCTCCACCTGCTGGGCGATGGCAAGTCCTGTGCCGGACTAGAGCGCTTGCCCAGCTATGAGAGTTTCTCATATGGGTACAGAACATCCCAGTCCTCCTCTGATCGGAGCTCCTACCAGCAGCGCTACCATAGCCTGACCTCCCAGAGATTCCACTCGTATGTCCCCATCGGGGGTCGTCACATGACCAACAGACCAAACAATGCCCAATCACGCAGTCGTAGGGATACTAATTCCTGCCCCCCTGGTTTTAAGGCAAACAATGGCCAGTGTTTAGGTAACTACTGTTGAGCTGTAGAATTTGGGTTTCATGTTATATGCACGGTCAGATGTGTATGTATATAATACTCTTGCTCTTAAAAGATTAGAATATTGTAAACCGCTTCTATTACACTGATAATCTAATGGATTATAAAGTATGCTTTTTTTGTAATATTATGTGACAATAGTGCGGTAAGTGCCAGAAAAAATCAGGAGAAAGCAGCATTTTTGATCAAAATAGTGGAAATCCAGGTAGTAGTTTTGATGTGTTATATGTGAAATTAAGTAATTTAGAAGATATGTACTTAGTAAATATGTCAGAAAAAAAACACAAAAAAACCCAGGTATTTTTAAAGCAGGGAGATGGGATTGAACACTACAGAGCCCAAGGGGACACAGCCATGAAAACGTGAGATTTTCATTGTTTTTGTGTCCACTCAACAAAGTTTTGTATTCTCCTGAGAAGCTTTGCATTGAATACAAAAGTTTATTGAACTTACACACAAACTTTCTTAGGGAAATGCAAATGTTCTATTTCCATCACCTTCCCTTTAAGGGGGTCCGTAGAAAACAATGAGTTGCGTCAAACATTTTAGAAAAAGGACTATAGTAAAAGCAATAATTTATTATTTAAATTACACTTTTTTTATATATATATATTCAGACATAAAAATAATGAATTGGTGCATGCAAATTGCCTGTAGTCCTGATTAATGTTTAATCTTATATTAAGTTATTAAGTTAAATTAAGTTATTTTATAGTATACACAAGGGACACACAAATTGCACCATTTTCAGATAATAATGAATTACTTACTTACCTGTCTTGTGTTTTAGATATTAATGAGTGTGAACAGAGGGATACATGTCAACACGAATGTATGAACACACTAGGCAGCCATAGGTGTTTGTGTCCCAACGGCTATCGCCTTATGACCAACAGCAAAACCTGCCAAGGTAAGATACTTAAGACATTCAATAAGAAACACAGACAATACATGTGTTAACTTCTCTAGAGAGTGAAAAATCTAAAGATACTAAGTTTAAGAGGTTTGTGCATTGCTCACTTTTGGTATTTGTATGAATAGACATAGATGAATGCCTGGAGCAGAACATTCAGTGTGGTGCAAACAGGATGTGTTTCAACATGAGAGGGAGTTACCAGTGCATCGACACACCTTGCCCTCCTAACTATCAGAGAGATCCAGCTACAGGGTGAGACTGCCACTCTTTTCTTTGTAATTGTCTACTTTTGTTTTGTTGATTGTTCAAAATAAAGTGAGTTCTGCCTGTCCTCTCAGGTTCTGCATAAAGAAGTGTCCGCCCAATGATCTGGAGTGTGCCCTGAGCCCGTATGCACTGGAGTACAAACTGCTGTCCCTGCCCTTTGGCATCGCTGCCAATCAGGACCTGATCCGGCTGGTTGCCTACACCCAGGATGGAGTCGTCCACCCACGTACTTCCTTCTTTGTGGTCGACGAGGACATGACTCTGCCCTTCGCTCTCCGGGACGAAAACCTCAAAGGTGTTCTGTTCACCACCCGGCCACTGCGCGAACCTCACACGTACCGCATGAAGGTTCGAGCCCTGTCTTACAGTGCTGACAGAGGCATAGAGTACCAGACCACCTTTATTGTCTACATCGCTGTCTCAGCCTATCCCTACTGAGCACTTTACTACATCCCACAGCCTATGAAGAGAGGGAATGATCAGAGGTTGCGCTAAATCGTAATGTTTTCCATTATTTTGACAGATAAAAAAATAAGAAATCTAGTTTCCTAAATTTCCCTATGCTAGAAATATTCCCACATGAAGGGTTTCTAAACAGGATTAGAAATGCAGAAAAGGGGAGACAATACATTTTTAAAGCATCCCTGTAAAAATAAACCAGGAGAGAGATGTGAGAAGCAAAAGAGAAAAAAAGGAGAGAGATGTGAGAAGCATTATAGAAGCAAAAGAAAAGGCCAAAATGTAAGACTAAAAAGCTCTTGGCACAGAGGTTCCTGTAATGGTGTTGTCTCAAAAAAGCTGCATCAATAATTTACTGACAAAAATAGAGAATGACAGAAAATTTGCAATCTATCCAGATAAAATCCTTTATAGCGCAACCTCTGAGAATGGTGCAGTTTTGTACATGTGTGACTGAACTATATTGGTCTTTGTGTGAGAGTGTGTATGTGTGAGTGCAGATCCGCCACTTGAAGAGATTCTCACAGGTCACGGAAACATGTAAAAGGCCTTTGCAGAGTCACGCAGACAGACAAGGCTGTTCTCTGAGGTTCAGACTTCAAGACAGACTTCACATGAAACCAGTAGTAAGACTGCTGGCGGGTTAGTGATTTGGCCACAAGAATCCTTCATCAGAATGTACAGCAGGGCTATGGGTGGTGTAATAGAATACATTTGCATATATGTCTACCTATTAACTTATTGGGAATTGCTTGAATATATGAAAGAAACTCAATTCCCTCCATTGCTTTATATGAAATGAGATGGGGAACATTTTATTGGTTTAAATGTTGTGCTTTTTAACATAATGATGAGGTTTGGGTTTGAGCCACATCTGCAGTAAAAATTAAATGGACATCCACCTCAGGTAAGCCCTATTTTTGCTCTAGAAGAGAGTATTGTCAATCAGTAATTATGCACATAATAGCAATGTCTCATTATCATTACAGGTTCATACACATTTGGGAGTATTTTTTGTAACTGTGTCAGTAATCAAGGTGCATTCTATTTTAATGATATGTATATAAGTGTTTGGTTTTTTTATTTGTAATACCATGTTGTATTTCTTTTTTAAAAAAGCAATAAATTGTATGATCCATTCATTATGATACATTCACTTCAGAGCTGTATAAAAGTTTGGGGTTAGTACATTTTTTTTAAGTGACAGTAACGACATTTATAATGTTACACAAGACAGATTTTTAAATAAATGTTGCTGTTTTGAACTTTCTATTCATCAAAGAATCCAGGAATCCATTTTTTGTTTCTACAAAAAATATTAAGAAGCACATTGATTATAATAAGATGTGTTTCTTGAGCTCCGAATTAGTGTATTGCAATGATTTCTGAATGATCCACTGACACTGAAGACTGGAGTAATGGCTGCTGAAAATTCAGCTTTCCCATCACAGGAATAAATTACATTGTAAAATATATTAAAATAGAAAACGGATATTTTAAATTGTAATAATATTTTACAATATTGTTTTTAACTGTATTTCTGATTACAGTGAGCATAAGAGACTTATTAAAAAATAAAAACAAATTTTTTTTTTAAAGTTACTGACCCCAAACTTTTGAATGGTAGTGTATATTGAAAAGAAAATATTGTAGGTTAAATACTATTTCACTGATAATATCAATGACCAGAAAAAATAATTTTGACACATTTGTAAAAAAACAAAGTTGACATCTATAGTGCGGCGTTTTTTTATCACAGATGCTGTGGATTGAGCTTTCACCATAATATTCCTAAATCTATAAATTAAAACTCAAGTCCTCAAGAGTATATTTAACATTTTATTAATCAATCACAAAAGCACAAACATAAAAAAGGAATATTTTGTAAGGCAGTCATTATACCGGTTTGGTTTATTGAGTGTTTACACTTTGTCTTTCTGCATTACTGCATTGTAGAGGCAGGTCCCTGTGATCAGACAATACGTCTCAGATCAGACTGGATCAGTAATAATCTGCTTTGAGGCAGTATTTATCATGATTGGCTTAAAAACGCCTCCTGACACAGACTGGATACAGACATATGCATTCTGACACACAATAACAATGGTCCACGGCAATAAGTGCTTTGGGATGCTGACACAGATATATTAAGACAAGACATTAATACATTATAACAGCATTAGTGAAAGTCACTATTAGTGAGATGGCTCCATCTGCCAAGAAAATCAAACAGATGCTTCAGATGATGCATAAGATCGGCATTGTAACTGAATGTCTTATAGGAGTACTTAAGCTAATGCGCTTTGGTTATGAAAAAATAAATACTATGGAGATAACGCCTAGCGATTTAGAACAAATGAGAAGGGATCAGTGATGGGAAGGTTTTAATGCACCGGAGAGTATTATTTATAATCCGACACAGTCACTGTGGACCGACTTCGTGCCAGTAAGACACACGACCAATCTGTGACTGTTCATTTTAAGCCTTTCACACACATGCAGACTAAAATAACAGGTTACATTTCTCTCCAAGAACATCGGCAAGTAAATTACTATTAATAATAAAAGGTTATAATAAACTTAAGCAAGATTTTATAAAACTCTAACAAGTCTCTTGTATTCAGATTGCTGAATGCAATACAGAAGAGCATAGAAAAGTATTCCTGAGAGAAGCTACTGTAAATCTAGCATACAACTGATGGCACGGTTATGCATTTTTGACTATGTGAGTGAAGAGTGATATAACAGAAGAGGGTAAAACACATTGAAATCGGATGAGAGGTCCTCTTCAGTACCCTGTGGAAAGTCATCGCTTTGTTCTGAGTGTCTCAGCAGGATTTCCTGCTGCTGGGTTGTTTTTCTTTGCACTATGCTAACCTACTGCAGTTTACACTGTTTTCCTGGCTGTTAGGACCCTCACGATGCAGCCCACTCCACCTGCAGAGAGAGCCTGAGGAGAATACAAAGCAAGAATTTAACTACTGACCTCCCACATGCTTTGCATTGCTATTACATTGCTATTAACCCTACCTTTTCATGCCACTGCAGCAGGACAGCGCTGCTGTTCTCAGAAGGCTGCTCGAACCCCTTGTAGATGTATTTCATGAGCAGATCTACTCCATTCTTATCCAGAGACTGAACTCCTTTCTCTATGTCAGTGCTCTTAAAGGAGCTGAGCACCTTCAGCACTAGACCTTCAGCGCGATCCTACATCCAGAATGTCAGGAGAAAAAAAAGTAAGTAGTTTTGTGTATTTTTGCGACTTTGAAGCCCACTACAGCTAAGCAAGTGAAATTCCATGTGGTTATTACAGTGGATAGCTGTGCACGTGCATTTATTGCTATCCTTTTTGTGGAAATTTGTACTTGGTCACCAAACTTACAATGGGAAATAAACAGAAGCTGTTCGCATTATTAAAGGGGTCATATGAAGCGATTTCAAGTTTTCCTTTCTCTTTGGAGTGTTACAAGCTGATTGTGCATAGATAAGATCCCTGAAGTTGCAAAGACTAAAGTCTCAAAACCAAAGAGACATTCTTTATCAAATTAAAGCAGCCATGTCAGGGAGACGCTGTGTGTTTCTAGGCGAAAGCAAAAGCACTTTATTTGGCCTTCCGAAAGTAGATGCATTTAGGAATCTTTAAGATTACTTATAACAGAACAGCAATGCATTTTATGGACGACCGTTTCGTGAACCTAGGAGAGGAGGTAATTCTGACTTTGCTATGACAATCTGGCACTTCTGAATCAGCTACCGTTTTGTTATTAGTTTAAGTATTTGCTATTGACTGTTCAAATGCAGTTTTGCGCATTGTGTGTGTGTGTGTGTGTGTGTGCGCGTGCGCAGAGAGAGAGAGAGAGAGATCACAGTGGAGTCAGCTGTCTTAACCGTGGCTTGTGTACTGCAAACACATACCAGCTTCATCACTGTGTCTGTCACGCGACTCTGTTCCCCTTTCGGGCTCTGTCTTTACATTTATTTTGAAAGATGAAGCTCGCGATTATGGTAAGGGGCGTGTGTTTGGCCAATCACAATGCACTGGGTCAGCTGGCCAATCAGAGCAGACTGCTTGACGGAAGGAGGGACTTGTAGAAAACAAAGCGTTTGAGAGAGGCGGGGCATAGAGGACCTCAGTTCTTGACATTTCTGCAATAACAAATTTCGTTGTGGTTGTGGCTATTTACACTTTTCATTTCACTTTCCGTTATCAACAACAAGGGGCCTTTTAAGATTAAAATAAATAAATAAAGAATACAAATTTTTCTGCTTATGTCCATAAATAAAAAATGTTTTTCAATATATTACGTAATGTGATTCGGGTTTATTAGGTAGAGGGCGACAGAACACTTTCATTCGCTGTCTTAAAACGTTTGGCGCTTTTCACGCTTGAACCAAACCCTTTCAAAACCGCAGGTAAACGTAACCCTAGGTTTCACACTGTTGCTCGGTTAGCAATTAATAATTCTTGTTTTGAGATTCCACGCTGTGTTCTTATTTACATATTTATTAGTTTAATAATATTCAATGGACGAATACGACTCCATACCTGATTGGCATCCCTTACGAAAAAGAAGTTTATTCAAGTGTGCTATTAGTGTACTTCTTTTAAACTAAAAAATAGGACAGTATACTTTGTCTACTTGTTATGTACTTCTCAGAAATGTGATTTATGTACTTCTCAGAAATATACTTAAAATGACATTTAAGTATACTTGACTGAAACTTGTGCTCTGGGAATCCATCTTTTCATTCATCTTTACAGAATTTCCAAAACACAAGTGAAGAAGAAACTGAAACAACAGAAGCTTCCAGATCTAATCTAACACGATCAGACATAAAACAGCATCAAAACTGTGTAACATTATGGAATAAAATGTCAACCAATGAAGAGGTAATAATGACTGTCAAGCTTTGGGGTGTTGATCGACTTTATCTACATTTTGATTATCATTCTGAATCCAATTCATAGTCTTTTTTTCAGCTTTTTGTTCAAAATGTTGTTTATTTCTTTTCTTTTTTTTATGAAACTTACCAATATTCAAGTGTTTATAAAAAAAGAATGCATGAAGCTAGAATAAAATGTTTTTGTTTACAAGCAGATACCCTGTTCTTTTGATGTTTTGTATGTTCAGATATTTAGATAAAATATATACAAATTGATATCTAAATAGGGACCTAGTAGTATACTTCAAGTATGATGTAAAGTTCACTTAAAGAAAACTTACGAGTATACTTGCAGTTTAAAACTACTAAACTAGTAGTTTACTGAGACTAAAAATGCTACTACAAGTATTTAATTAGTAAACTATCAGTATACCTGTAAGTTCACTTTTAGTATAGTTGCAGTACAAACTAAAAACATGCTTGTATACTAGTTGTGTACTCAAAGTTTACTACTGTTATACTTAAAGTATACGTTTATATACTAGAGTGTGGGCCAATTTAGTCCCAAGTAGTATTGAAATAGTACACTTACAAGAATACTACTAGTACACTGATTTTTGTATACTTACTACATAAAGTATACTTTAAAATATACTTGAACTTTACTTAAGTATACTTAATAAAATAAACTTGAAGTATACTTCTTTTGGTAAGGGATGTTTTAATAACTGCAGGTCTGTTTGAAAATATCGCCAAGTAAGCTCACTTTGGTAGCATTAAGTCTTATGAAACTTAAAATAACAATAATAATGTCTCTTTCTGCTCTGCTGTTATTGGTAACTGATCGGTATTTTCAACTGTTTCCCTCAGTTTTGAATACTAAACAGCGCAAATTCATGTTTCTGCAAACCGTAGACACAGCATGGATATTTAGTAAGGTAAGCACTGTTTATTATTGGTTGTCTGTTGCTAAAGAACTCGTTTTAGCATTCCAACATCACAATTCACACTGTTATTGACACAAGGGTAAAAGCAGTGTGGGCCCTTTTCAGAATTATAAGTGTGAAAGGTTGCTTAACCCAAGAGTTAAAACTTTATCCGATATGCTGTTTTGGACAGCACACGAAAGGTTAAAAAGCTTTCAGAGACTCACTCATCCGTATACACTCTTAAAAATAAAGGTGATTCACGATGCCAAAGAAGAACCTTTTTGTCTAAATGGTTCCATAAAGAACCTTTAACATCTGAAGGACCTTTCTGTTTCACAAAAGGTTCTCTGTGGCGAAAAAAGGTTCTTGAGATTATAAAAAAGTAATAAAGAGATGGTTCTTTAAAGAACCTATGACTGAATGGTTCTTTGTGGAACTAAAAATGGTTCTTCTATGGCATCGCTTGAAGAACCTTTTGAAGCACCTTTATTTTTAAGAGTGTACCGGGACTAATCTTCACAAAGTGCTGAAAGACACGAGGAATTCAGTGTATTGTTTTGTCTTTTTTAGAATCCTATTATATTCAGTGCAGGCGACACAAGGACGTAATATGTTTATGATGCAATAACTGTGTAGGCAGCGGATGTTTAATATGGGAGGTTCATACTTCTCATTACCGTTCACCTCCTGTGAGGCTGTGACATACATAAACACAAGGCATTCCTTATGACGTTTTTCATTCAAAGAAAACCTCAAAACATCATGAGTCCAAATAAACAACCTTCATTTTATCTAGACGTTTCTATGTCTGTTAGGCTATAAAAGTTGGTCATCTGCTCTCTTTTAATTACCTCGCTATTGATTTAGGTCAACACTGACTCATGGTACAACCCACGATGAGAATGCAGATTTTAGTGTGGTGGAGTGTATAATAGATTCTCACATATTATTTGAGACGTTTAAGAGTGTGTGGAACCTTTCAGATGGAGTTTATCAGACACACAATCATTAGATTGGTTAATTTAGTTCTCTGACTGCAGAGACCCATATTGGCCTACATGTCACTAAAACAGTGTGCTGAAGTGCTTCTTGGGAAGTGTAGAAGGGAAAATGGATGTAACACTGATATACTGTGGTTTCAGTTGCACAACATATGCTAAATTAATAATGAAACCTTGAGAGTTGTGAAGTAAGAATGACTATACAATTTCTGTGCCATGATTAGACTCTGAAATGCATATTTACTAAGTTAAAACCTAACGAGTACTGCCAGTAAATGGTCTCTGTCTGATCAAAAATACAGTTAAAAGAAAATGTCTTGTTGAAATATTCTTAATATATGATATATTATTGTGTTTCGGTAGTGACAAATTTTGGGGAGAGGAAAAATATTCCAATTAACTGCACAATTACTAGAAATGTGTACCTTAGATATTATACAATTTGCATGCACTTTTTTTCAAGATGTTTCCAACTCTGACTTTGAACCAATTCTGTAGAATGGCCCATATACATATTGGAACATAATATTACTACTGTGGTATGTTTTGAAACTATCAGTATGATTTTAAGTGATCATGAAAAATGAGACTAAAGTAGATCAGTGCCAACCAAGAATATGTGAATCTAAAAGTATTTAGATGTTTTTCTAACATATAGCCTAAAATGTAACTAAAAACAGATCCTCTTATATAGGACATAATGCCTTAACCCTTTGCAAAGGTATGTTGTCTCAAAACACGTTGGTTTTGACTAAGATGACACTGAGATGCAATATGAGGACAATAAATAATTGTTCACATATTTAAAGCCTGATTTATTATTCCATCACCATCTTAAGATGTTATATTATGTGTAAAGAATGCATTCAAACGCTTTGTAATAAAACATTATACACTTCTAACATAAGTATTCATGGTTATACAAATAAATACTAAATGAATACACAAACTGCTCATGACCTTGTCAATAAATCCCAAAAAAGTGCCAAAAAGCATGACATTTATATCTTAAACAGCCATTACTCAATAGTTTATATCAAGTTCACTGTTGCAGCAAGTATAGTGGAGTCAATTTGATAAAGTCTGTTTTTGTGCTACCTTCATGATCTACCATTGTTCTTTGTGAAAAAAGGTGCATAATGTCATCCTGATATCGAAGTGTTAGTTTGAAGATTAACAAACGCCTACTTTTCTTTTCCCTTTCACTCACATACTAATGGACAGTAGTTGTTAAGGGTAAAGGGAAATGATACAGCTCAAAATAAAAACTACCTAGCGATAACTTAAAAACGAAGCAGATATCGTCCTCTTTTGGAAGGCCAAACAAAGTAGTTCACTTTCACAACGAAACACAGCGCCTTCACGACATGGCGGCAGCAACAACAATTCTACAGCATAAATTTACGCCTTCTTTCTTTGCGTGAACATTTGGGCGGCGTTATGCAAATCTTCCCACATCGTAACGAAGACATGTTGGGGCGTGTTAGAACGAGCCGTTTTAGGTAGGCGTGGCTGACTCTTAACTTTTATAAAGAATATCTCTCTGGATTTGAGACTTTAGTCTTTGCAACTTTACAGATCTTCTTTATGCACCAAGAGCTTGTAACACTCCAAAGAGAAAGGAAAAATTTAAATCGCATCATATGCCCCCTTTAAGCTACCTAATTGACATACGGATAATTACTTGTGTTTTTTTCTTTCTTTGTTTATTATAATTGATCACACTAAATTAACATGTTGAATTGATTGATTAGTCTGAGAACTAACCTTAAATGGAGGACTACAGTCACTCGGTCGGGCAGAAAAGTCGAAGGAGATAATGAGGTCAACACCTCTCTGAGGTCTTAGAATCAGAGGATAAGGCAGGTTAAAGGTCAAGCCACTGTCCACCACGTGAATTTTCTTGCTCTTTACGTCTAATGGCTCATAGATACGGTCAAACTCAAATGGGTCTGAAAGCATCCAAAATTAGAATAGAACAATAAGGCAACCTTTGAGAATAATTAAGTAAACTTAAATGACCATAACAAACATGAACTCTTACCTGTGACCGCATCAACCTCATCCTCCATGGGACTGGCTGTCTCAGTGAAACGGAAAAGTGGCACATCATTGTTGAGGTTTAAGCCCAACATGAAGTTGTGTACTTTTCCTGCTCTGCCTTCTCGTGTTTTAAAAAGAACTGAGTCACTGAAGAGAGAGCTAACCATGCACTGCATCCAGCTGGCCTGATACTCGTCCTCTGCAGGTGTAAGACAAAACAAAAATCATTATACAGGTGCATCTCAATAAATTAGAATGTCATGGAAAAGTTCATTTATTTCAGTAATTCAACTTTAAGGATTTGCACTAATATTTTGATGGGGTGGTGTGGGATCCAGAGAAATAATAAGCTTATTGAAAAAATAAATACAACTTTACAATACATACATACATACATAAAATTATTTAATAAAAATAAATGTGACATTATTATTGTAATATTTTCCAAATAATATTTTATACATAACTATTTTTTATTTTTCCTTGGTATAAATTTGGTCTTTATACATGCAAATATGTACCTGCCTTTATATTTTAGGAAAAAGCTCCTCATTTTGGGGGTTCGTGGCATTAAAATATTTGAAAATGTTTGTGCTCAGCTACTTACTGTGTATTGTAGATGTTGTAAAACCTCACCTTTATGTGGGTCTTCATCATTATCTAGACTGTCCTCTCCTACAATGTGTTCCGGTTTGATCTGTTCTGTGGAAAACAAGCATTAAAACCACACTGCAAACCTGCTCCAACAGATGTCTGCCTGAGAATATCACAATCTCTCAGATCATCCCAGTGTGTGTGCCAGGATGTTTGCATGTGACGTGGGCTTCACAACTGTTGCTTTATTTAAGCGCAAGTTCATTAGTAACCACACATTGGTGTAGCTGTCTGATAACATCACAGTTTCACACCATCATAACATCAGACATGCAAACACACAAGGCACCATCATTCTGCAACATATTCTTCCTCTACTGCTACTCTGACACAACATGAATATTATTAACACATATGCATACATATAACACAAGGAAAGGAGAATATGTAGAACTTTGTGGATGAAGGACATTTACATTCTATACAAATCTGTGGAAATCTGTGTGGTATGCAGATGAAAACAGATGTGTTTTCATTAAAAAATTGTAAAGGGCAATGTAAAACTGTTCTTGGATCTGTAAAAAAGCTGGTGATCGTACCTAGTTCTTCCTCCATGGTGCTGCCGTTGGGCACATCATTGAATCCCAAAAATTCTGTTGAACAGGATGGAGAAGGCACTGCCCCACACACCTGTGCAACATTTACAAACACACTGTATCCCACATACTAAAACAAGATGTTGTATTATTTGACCATATTTCACCCCAAAATCAAAAGTAAACGTATACATACATTTGAATTTATAAAAATATAAATTCAAATGCTACCATGGTGTGTAGGCGACTTACAATTGTGGATTACAAATGTACTTGACTATTTAATTAATAATAATAATAAATCATAATGATAATATAACAATAAATAAATAAAAAATCATAATGGTCCTAAGAATAGGCTTTATTTATTTTTCAAAACTATTTCTGGTTCATTTTAGGATGAAATACGATCTAGCCTTTATTGTAAAATCTATTTAATATTCGTCTTTATTCTTCAAGGTTATAAAATTGTAAAATGAGACTTTTTGTTAAAGGTTATATAGAGTCTAAAACAGTAGAAAACAAATAAAAATGCAGATCTTCACGTCAGTGTTGTAAAAATAAACTTTAAATCTACTGTGAAGCTTTATCTAGGCAGTACACCTTTCAAAGAATGTTTCTTTACGGTCACAGTTACTGTCATAAATTTTGAGTGTGTGCCATTGAATTACAACACTAATTTTTCTTGCATTGCAATACAGTAAGGATGATATTATTGTAAATGACTGAACCAACTCCCTTAAATCAGGTGATATTTGACTCTGACTGTGAAGATTCCAACTATACTATTTCCATAAGAACACTGACAATTTCAGTTTCTTCTCATGATTCTCCACTTACTACTAAGAGAAATCCAGAAAACAAAGACTCTGTACCCATAAGGAAGTGAAGAGGGTTCTCTTCATGCTTCTTGACCACGTTACCCCTGAAGAACTTGCTTCCAAAAAGGTCAGGGGTCATGAAGGTTCCATATTTAGCCATTCCGATCTGATACGGACTGAATTCCACCCAATCTGTCAGTTAAAACACACCAATCAAAACACAACCACAACAGAAATCTGCAAAACATGCCCATGACAACATGGAGGCCTAATTATAGGTGAATTATAATTTTGGACAACAGACCAACACTAAGTTCGAAGAAACATAATGACAAATTGCATATTTCAAATAGTTTCTGGCAATGTGCGAAAGCAGTGTTTCAGATTTCAGCTTCCTGAGAATGTTGATAATGCATGTCACTTTTGACGAAGGCAGATGCATGAATCAACTACACGAAATGCTCAAAACACAAGCTATTTTGTGTGAGTGGGCCTGAAGAAAATCGACTGACGCTTTTTCAGACAAAAATCTGCGGAAAATCTGCGGCAATTACGGATATTTGCGAGCGCTTGTGAAAATTGCGGCGTTTGCTTGATTTTGTGATAAATTCTAAAATCTTGGAGGGACTGATTTATGCCAGCTGCACTGATGCATGCATAGCCTATACTAAAAACAAAATACCTGTGACAGGTGTGATGTCTGAAAGATTATCTTCTATTAAAACAGCCATGAGCATTAAAATCTGCACACTTGTGATGTAAATCTGTTCTTAGTAGTGGCGGCTCGTGGGTTTTAAAATAGAGGAGGCACACTAATTGTATTGGTCTGGGATCCCTGCCGATTATTATTATTATTATTATTTGCTTAACCACTTTGAAATGGCTTTTTGGTTGCTTTTAGTCAGAAAACGTAAAGGAAACGACACACATACGTACAGCAAGATAATATAATTTCACTTACCTGGCCTATCACTTGAAGCAAACATCCATCCCTTCTTAAAAGTCTGTGTTAAAAGAGAGCTGCCTGCCTGCCGACTGCTGTAGCCTATATCCAGTTAGGCATGTTTTCCCTTTTTTTAAAATTTGTATATATACTGTTTGAATGACAGCTTGGTAAATCTGTTGGCGATCAAATATTCAATATCGCTACTCATCATAAGTACTTGGTACATTATCAGCGCAGCGGGAGACGTTCAAACTAATATCACATAATTTACGTCTCTATCTGTTGGCGATCAAATATTCAATATCGCTACTCATCATAAGTACATGGTACATTATCAGCGCCGCGGGAGACGTTCAAACTAATATCACGTAATTTACGTCTCTTTGATGATTGGTTGATATCAGAAGGAGGCTAGCCTCCTTTACCAAGGTTCTTTTCTCAACCCTCCTCAGCGCTGAAAGTGAACACTCGATGGTGATTGGCAAATTTTTTTACCAACGGAGGCAGGAGAGCTCAGCTCTCCCCCGGCCTCCCCCTCCCCTTCTCTATCATTAGCGGATTCGGCACATTCGCGATAGAAAAGTGGCGATTTCCAACTTCATTTCCAAGCTGAGACTCCTCTGCCTCCATCGATTCGCTACAGGAGGCCTTTGTTCACCCCCCGGAGCCGTGTGAGACACTTTATTTAATGGAAAGGTGCTTTTTATTTCACGTCTTTTGGACATAAGCAATGCAACACCCGCTGAGTGCAACGATAGAGCTTGAAAGATCAAAGACCATTTTTAATATAACTCCGACTGGATTCGTCTGAAAGAAGAAAGTCATATACACCTAGGATGCATCGGGGGTGAGTAAAACGCAGCCTCATTTTTATTTTTGGGTGAACTAACCCTTTAAGGTCTATAGAACATTTTCCATTCTTTACTTCTCAAACAAGAAAGAGCTGCCAACAGCTCATGAGGCATGACCTGTTCAGTCATTTGCAACAGAATTAGGAGAATGTCTGTGGCCTATATTCAATTACGGACTGACAGACAAACCTTTAAACAACTAAAACGTTTGGCACTTCATGGCTTTCTTGGGGTTTTATAAAAACAATACAAGTGTTCTTTGAACTAAAAAAAGAAATTTTACATACTTGCTCACATTCTTACGCTAATCTGCTGACGCAATTGGGTTCTCCCCAGGCAGTTCAACAAGTCAGACTACTATAAATGGCATCCCCCTTCATTCATTCAGTAAGCACACTGACAACAATGTAGCTGATAATGGTCTTTGTATATTTCCAAGTTATAGTATTACCCTACACAATTAGTTGGCATAATGGAAATGGATTTTTGATGTCATAAAGAAAATAATAACCCATCCTTGAAATTATAATCGCAGACATTTTGACACAAATATGCAAGCACAGATACTAAATAAGAAATTCTAAAATACATGTTAAAATTGTTATAATATGATTTGCAATGAAAAGTTTGCATTAAGAAAGACCCCTTATTTAATTGATCAATAGGGTTTAAAAAGGCACAGAAAAGTAAACCCCTTTTACCTGCAAACTTAAGCTCAGAGACATCTGGTTTTACATGCAAGCAGGTGAACAAGGGTAGAGGAGCCTGAGCTTCATTTATCTTTTCCTGCAATTCACTCAACTTGGTGTCCATCCTCTATTGAGAAAGGAGAAATGGAGTCTATATTGCCTGATGAGCATTGTGTATTTCTGAATAAGTGAAATGCAAGAACAAAGAAACCCTCTCAAAACATCAGAAACTTACAGACGGAATGAGCGTCTCGCCTATCAACATCCCAAAGATATCTGTAAAGGTAACAGGCTGCCCTGTGGCCTTCTTGCTCCACAGGGCATGTACATAGTTAATTATGTGTTTGGGAAGGAGTAGTCGTAGAGGGTTACTGCTCACACGATTCATCAGCTCCTGGTTGATCTGCTCTGGACCCTTAGTGGGGAACTCTGGGTGGGAGTACAAAGTAGACATGTACCTGTGAGACACACAACAGCAAATGAGCATTTATTTGAGTAGAAAGTGAAAAGACGAATATGCAAAGATAAAAAAGCTTAGTTTAAATGTCCTCATACCAGGTGGATCCAGATAGGCCAGCAATATATGTGACACAGTCCAGAACTCCAGACTCATACAAAGCCTTCATAACCCCTGAAAACCCAACCATTGCCCTGAAACCTCCCCCTGAGGCAAGCACAGCAATCACTGGAACCTGCATGCAAGTAAACACAAATATTAGTAACAAAGTAGAATGCTACCAAAATACTAGCAATGGGGTAGTGAGTTAAAAAATTGAGTCAAAAAAATTGGCCGTATAATTTACTGCAAAGAGTGTCCTCAAACGATCTGGGATTAATTGTCTTCAACTTGGATTTAAGTAATTTATGCTGCATTCACATCATTGCAGAGTTACTGAAAATACAGTACTTAGCGTTTCTAGGCTAACATTTCTAACTGCAATGTAAAGTGACCTGTCTCATTCCATTTAAAGGATTAGTTCACTTGCAGAATAACAATTTCCTGATCATTTACTCACCCCCATGTCAATTATTCATTGATTGATTATGAAATCATCAGTAAAGACAGAAGAAGAAAACAGAAATTTGATAATGAAGGGCGCCTGAGACCATTCAAAAAACAAAACCATTACAGCTATTTCATTAAGAGCTTTAATGCTCAAATATTTCTTATATTTTGTCACGGCTGCTTGATGTTGCCAAATTTCTTGTCTGGTAGATGATGACTTTCCTAAAGTTATGTGGAAATCTGAGCTGTGCGAGGGAACTGTCCATTTTCTTTTTGTATTGTGTCATGCATGTCTTGGCTCTCTGCTGTATTTCATTAGGTGTTTCTATGTGCATGACAGTGAGGTGACATCTGCATCAAACACGTACTGTACTGTTTTTCATGCAACCGCACCCCTCTTGCTCACAAGAACAATGACTGTGACAAAGAACATCATCAGAGTAAACCAGAATCAGTCTAATTCCAAATATGAGCCTTCATGACCAGTGGAGGAAGCAGTCAATGAATGAGAGGAGAGGAGAGGAGAGGAGAGGAGAGGAGAGGAAGGGAGGGAGGAAGGTTTCTCCATGTGCAACCATTTCTTGATGCCCAGCATGACTCTGTCGCGCCGGTGTTGTCTATAGAGCTTTTCTTTAGGGCACAGATCCAGATTGAATTGCAGGTCTATTGCTGAGCTGAGAACAGTGAAAAAAAGAGTTGGTGGCACTTCAACTATAAAAGATATATCTTATTGTACAGAACTCACAGAAGCTTGTTTTGTTCATTGTGATTATACATACCACTCCTCCAAGGAAAGCTCTAAGTATACGTTGGTCATCTGTGAAACAACAATAACAGACATTACCACAATCCAGATCAAAGTCGGAAGAAGGCAGGGAGAGAAGAAAAAAGAAACAAATGTGACAACAGCAGTAGAGGGGAGTTCTTACATTTTGACAGTATAATATAATATAAATCTATATATAAGCTATTGTACTATTAAAAAGTAAGTATGATAGGATTGATTTTCGTTTTAAAAACATTCTTAAAGAGAAAGTGCTCCTCAAATAGATGAAACTTACTTTTCCTATAAGAAATGACACCAGTACTGTTTGTCCAACTTTAAGTTTAGAGATGTCATATGAAGCCATACCCAACACTTCATCCACAACATAGTTAGCATCCATTAATGTCAGCTGGAAACAAGAGACAGAAACCATATCACTGACTGTACATACACTACTAAGAACAGTGCGTTCCAAAAACCTGATCAACATAAAATATTTGAAGGAAGGTTTAAATTACTACACAGAGTTGGAAATAGCAAGGCCTTATTAAAGGGGTCATATGATGCGATTTAAATTTTTCTTTTCTCTTTTGCCGCATCTGCTCACTCTAGCCGTCTGGCCGTTCCTCATTCTAGCCCCGGCCTCTGCTCACTCAAGCCGGCCTCTGCTCACTCAAGCCGGCCTCTGCTCACTCTAGCCCGCGGCCTCTGCT
>NW_015505652.1:2308840-2314489 GCF_001515645.1 Sinocyclocheilus grahami
GGACACGACTAGAAATCAGTGGTTAAGTTGTATTTACAACACTGTTCCAGAACACTTCAACCCAAATATTTAGATGTGTGCAGTGCATTTTATGGAGAACCGTTTCCTGATCCTGGGAGAGTAGACTACAATGCCGGCTGTTCTGACACACAGACTGGAAGTACGTTTTTTATATTTAAAGAGTTTTTATATTTTATATTTTTTATATTTAAAGCAAGTTTTTTGGGCAGTGTAGAGTAGGGCTTGTTGTTTGTAATTTCTCAGATCACAATTGCAGACATGGTTTTATGTTTACACGATGCAATACAACGCAACACGTAAAAAGACAGTACAAGTCATTATAATCCATAATTATGTCCCCACTGGATGCAACGAAGGCCTCGTTTATAATGAGTTTTCATGTTTTTGAATCATCGCTCTGGCCTGACGGCATCATCACAATATGGTAAGGGCGTAACATTTCCGTCACACGCTTGAGGTAGTCGGCCAATCATAACGCACTGGATAGCTGGCCAATCAGAGCACACCTCGCTTTTCAGACCGATGAGCTTAGTAAAAATCGACATGCTTCTAAAAGGCGGGGCATAGAGGAGAAACAATAATGTACAGTATGTGGAAAATAATGTGTTTTTTTTAACCTTAAACCGCATAAACACATTTCATTACACCAAATACACAAAATAATGTTCTTTTTAGCAACATCATATGACCCCTTTAAAGCAACATGACAGGTCGATGTACTGCAATCAGGAAGTGTGTAATTTATTCAGTGTTAAAAAAACATTCTCCTATCCCAATTAAATACGCAGAGACATTTTGAGGTTTATAACATTGGTCTGTTTTTTGGGCGGTAACCTGACATACCGTGAGTTTAAAGCTACAGTAAACTACATGTTTTTAACAATGGTAAACAAAGGCAAACCTGTTTGGAAACGATAATTTTGAGCTTCCATCTGGTGCAACTACACTCTTAAAAATAAAGGTGCTTCAAAAGGTTCTTCAAGCGATGCCATAGAAGAACCATTTTTGGTTCCACAAAGAACCATTCAGTCAAAGGTTCTTTAAAGAACCATCTCTTTCTTACCTTTTTGTAATCTGAAGAACCTTCTTTCGCCCCAAAGAACCTTTTGTGAAACAGAAAGGTTCTTCAGATGTTAAAGGTTCTTTATAGAACCATTTAGACAAAAAGGTTGTTCTATGGCATCGTGAAGCACCTTTGTTTTTAAGAGTGTAGTGGGCCAGAAATTACACAGTTTTACACCTTTTATATTCATTTCTGCTGCATAGTGAATAGCAGATTAGATTATTATTATAGTGACTGTTATGTTGAAGAAGAGCTGACTAAGTTTAGATTCAGAACATAAATGTTGTTTCTCTTTACCTTAAGCACATTGTTTTGGTTGGTGTCGAGGATGAATTCAAAGGCCTCATTCCACTCTGGATTGATGTTGTTGTCTATATGTCGTGTTTTCTTTCTGCTCTCTGGGGAAGTGGGGATGAACAACTCCACATATGGGTCGGGGGTATCCATTACAAGCATGTTTAGTTAGTTTGTTAGAAGCATTCATGATTTATTCTGTAAAGTACTCAAATCAAACCTTATTCCTTTGAGCTTAGTAGCTTAAAACTGATGAAGGCAATGCATTATGTTGTGTGAAGTACAATGCCTGTTCTGTAAGTACCTAAACTTCATATTTAAAAAGTATAGAAAATAAGTACTCACACAGGTCTCCAAAAGGTCCCTTGGTGACATTTTCAGCTCGCAACACTTTCACTATGAGTTTGTGTGAGATTTGCTGTTCAACCTAAAAAAATACACAGAACACTCAGCTCACCTCCATTACTGCTGCTAGTGCTTCACCTACTACTAAAACTACTACTATCATTTTTATAATCTTTATAACTAATAATCTTTTTACCTTTTACAATTTTAATACATCTCTATCTTTACATCTAAGTCTAAAAAAAGGGGGGAAAAGGAAGTGCCAATAAAAGTGGCAAAGCCCATAAGTGCACTTTTGGGGGTTGGTGCAACATAACTTTTTCACACCAATACATTGTCACTTTGAGGTGGTTAGCCAGAAGCATAAAAATATCTCTCTTAAACTTGATATTTAAAAGAGTTTATGTAGAGCCTGACCTCATAAAACAAAGTTTGATGTATGGATAGTAGCGTATGCTTTCTCCGTTTCTGTTTACATAATGTGTCCATATAATTTTGCTCTTTACTTGTAAGCCAGCATTGGCCAATATAGCGCAAAACACCTGTCCAAAAAAGGCTATGAGTGATATATCATGACATCCACATCGATGCACATCAGCATTCTTGGTGTAAACTTAACAAAAGAAAAAAGAAGTTCTTGGAAAACCAAAATACTGGTATACTACTCCTAAACCATCTGTGCTGACAAACTGCCTTATGTTTTGGCTTGCCACCTTGAAAGCCGCACTCCACTGTTTTAGACTTTTACTGCTATTTTTATGCATAAATCTGAGATTCCCCTTCAGGAACTCGAGCTGCGTCGAGATTCACTTTGGGAACACCCTTGCGTGACCGCGTTCTGAAGCACGTGTCAAATCCGTCCAGTGGAGCAGCGAGACGTCACGAGCAGGCTGACGTAAGCCCCAGAAAGCATAAAAGCGCATCCGGCCGGCTTCTGCCCAGCTTCTGCTCTTCAGTAGCGCTCTGTGTATGTGTCTGTCTAGTTACTGTTGTCTGTACAAGCACTCATATATATATATAAAACAATGAGAAAGTCTATGGCGAGCGAACGGCATTACAAACGCTGTGTTTCTCCCTGCCCACGATATCTGGTGGCGGGGGATACACACGATTTGTGTGTCGTTTGTTTAGGAGCGAAGCATGCACGGTCAGCTTTCGAGCAGCTGATTGATTGTTTTTCCTATTTACAAAGATGTGATGATCTTTGAGAGACATGGTGCCTTCACCACTAAATTAGACAAAACTTGCCGGTTATCCAATTCCTCAAAGAACTCTGTTCCCAGAGAAGTGAGATGCCACTGGACATCTAAATCCACTGAAAAAAATTATATAAATAAATAAAAATACAATTTAAAAAGCAATTTTTTAATGACACGGTATACTTTACTGTGAAATTACTGAAACTCTATTATATATATCTTTTTTTTAAATCAATTTATAATTTATTTTAGATTTGTTTTAATAGCCTACATTTTTTTGTTTCTTTTTTTAAATTAGATAATTATTTTACATCAAATGAACAATGAAAATGTAATTTTTATGATGTGAATAGGGACAAAACTAAAATTAAATTACATGGAAAGAGAGGTTTGGGGTTATACACACACAAAGAGCATAAAACACACAAAGACTAAAGATCACTCACACAAAGAACATACATAACATTTGTTATTCTAATACAACTAACACTATGCCTACTAAAGACATGGTTAGGGTGGTAAAGAACCATTACAAATCCTAAATAGCAACAAAAATGTTTAAATTGAACCTTCCTTACCTTGCACTAAGAACCAAATGAGCAGGGCATTGGAGCAACTGTGTGTGCATGTTGTGTATGTGAAAGAGTAAGGAAGGCGTAGAGATAGGCTTTACAGATGGACTGAAACTAAGTCAAAGTAAGCATGTTAAAAAACGGGAAGTGTGCAGTGAGCCAACACAGATAGTGGCTGTGGCAAGATGAAACTGTTAAAGTCTGACTTCCACAGTCTGAGCTGCATTCTGACACTCGCTGAGCACAAATAGCTACACTGGTTAACTGCAATGATTACGACAGTTATATAAAAATTGCTATCAGCATATGTGCTTAGAAGTCAGCATTATAGTTGCATGATTTAGCCAATAGAGTGAATATTGTGCAGTCCAGCGGATGCTCTATTTAGCTAAACCAGCCCATCCATAAAAACTGCTGCACAAAAATACAAATAGGCTACACATCAGTCGTTGACTCGACTGGACCTTGGGTGATAGACGATGCTTTTGATGCTCATCAGTGCGTGTAATTTTCACACTGAGCCAGTTCTCTTCACTGCAGAATGGACATGGTCACGTAGACATGACAAAAACATACTAAGACAAATCAAATCAATCAGATAGTGCCTCGAAACACTCATTAACACGCAATATAGGGACTGTTTTAGTGACGTATGCTGCTATTAATAAAAGGTTTTATGAAATGAAACCAAATCCATTATTTATTAAAATTGTTAAAACAACAACGCGCTACACTCGGGCGAGTGATATGGCCTATCTATCACAAAACTCCTGCAGGCTGCAGCTGTCCTGTAGTTTAACTTCAAAGTCCTAAAATGAACGGAGGTGTGCTTTTGACATTTAAACAGCGTAAATAAGGGAAACTTTTTAAAACATGCGGTTGCCCTTTAACTGTCAGTAGGTTACACTACAGAGCTGATGCTGTTACGGAAGAGGTTTGACACAACAGGTTAGTTTTATACAAAACAGTTTATTTGGTCACAGTGAGTACTGGTGTTGAGTCCGGAGGAAGTGAGGGTGAGGGAAAGGTCTGTGAGAGAGTGCAGAGGATATGGAGAGTGGAGTAATCCGAGTCTTTTGCTTGAGTGAGGCTGGAAGGTATCCGGGGGAAGCACACACCTCAGCGATCCGGGAACTAGGAGATACAGGAGACACTAGGAGGTAAGTAATGCAAGAAGTATTCAAAGGTAATCAGTAGCAAAGTCATTGAGTCCTCTATGTGTATACGAGACCAGACAGTGAGGGTGTCTGAGGTGTGTGCTTTTATGCAGGCTGGAAATGAGGTGCTTGATTGGTGACAGGTGCGGGTGCTTAGAACTCAGGTGAGAGGGATCGTTGTGATTGGGTGGTGGCGGAGCCTGGCCGATCTGTTACAGTACCCCCCCTCCACGGCCCGCTCCTGAGGGCCGAAAACCCAGACGTCGTGGTGGTCTACCTCTGCCCCGAGGTGCCAGCTGATCAGGATGGGCAGCATGGAACTCTGACATTAAGGCGGGATCCAGTACATCGGTCCTAGGTACCCAAGAGCGTTCCTCGGTCTGTATCCTTCCCAGTCCACGAGGTATTCCAGCTGACCACCACGGCGCTGGGACTGTAGAATTTCAAGGGAAGAGGGTGTTCCTCCGTCTGGCCAGGCTCTGTGGGGAGAGAAACAGGGTCATGTAAACTGGGGCCCCCGGTCGGAAACAATATCTTCAGGAAGTCCATAGTATCGGTAGACGTGATTGAATAGTCTCTCAGCAGTTTCTAGGGCCGTGGGGAGACCTCTGAGGGGCAGAAGGCGACATAATAATTATGGCCGGGATTTAACCGTTTTGCCTCACGAAGGTATTGGAGGTTCTTGTGGTCGGTCAGTACGGTAAATGGATGGGCTGCCCCCTCCAGCCAATGCCTCCACTCCTCTAGGGCCAGCTTGATGGCAAGGAGTTCTCTGTTGCCGATGTCATAGTTAATTTCCGCTGGGCTGAGCATCCGTGAGTAGAAGGCACATGGGTGGAGTCTGGCTGGGTTCCAGCCCCCACTCCTGTAGTGGAGGCGTCCACTTCCACAACGAATGGGAGGTCGGGATCTGGATGGACTAGGAGTGGGGCGCTAGTGAAGGCTCTCTTGAGAGAGGAGAAGGCTTCTAAGGCCGCGGGAGTCCAGGACAGAGACTT
>NW_015505652.1:2314723-2316012 GCF_001515645.1 Sinocyclocheilus grahami
GGGAGATGAAGTTTCCTGCTGACCCGGAGTCGATAAGGGCTGATACTGAAATAGAGACATCAGAGGCAGTAAGCATTACACAGGTAGTGAGGGGCTCCATCTTAATAATATCAGGTTGAATCACACTCACCACGGGACGTGGGGGACGCAGGGGGCATGCCAAGATCATATGCCCTGGAGCTCCACAGTACAAACCGAGACCCCGGGTCAGCCTTCTCTGCCGCTCAGCGGCTGATAATCATTGCTTTTCCATGATCATGGGTTCTGGCGCTGGTTCTGGAGGATAACTGGGCTCTGGTCGGCGGAGGCAGGAGGTTGTGGCGTGGATGGGTATGGCAAGACTAGACAAGACTGCATGCGGCTCGAGCATCGGATGGACAGTTGGATGAACTTTTTGTTACAGATGCTTTCCCCCGAGCTTCGCACCGCTATTTTCACGTGACGTGATGTTATATGAACGACAGCTTACCTGCAGTAAATAACTAACAGACTGAGTAATTAACCTTTCATCTTACCCTGGGCTGGGGTGCACACCAAGCCAGAAATCTAGAAAAAAAAATCAGTCGTCTTCTATGCAGTGAGTGCGCTTCTCAGACTATCATTTAAAAAAAAAAAAGAGGAGGACCTTTACGAAAAAGAAGTTTATTCAAGTGTGCTATTAGTATACTTCTTTTAAACTAAAAATAGGAAAGTATACTTTTAGTCTACTTTTTATGTACTTCTCAGAAATGGGCTTTTTGTACTTCTCAGAAATATACTTAAAATGACATTTAAGCATACTTGACTTATACTTGGAAAAAGTCTAAATATATTTGAGCTATACTTGTGTTCCTAGAATCCGTGTTTTCATTGTTATACCTTAGTTATACTCTAGTACACATCTTCTGTACAGAATTTCCAAAAAACACAAGTGAAGAAGAAACCGAACCAACAGATGTTTCCACGTGTATTCTAACACTATCATCAGACATAAAACAGTATCAAAACTATGTAACATTATGGAATAAAATGTCGACCAATGAAGAGGTAATAATGACTGTCAAGCTTTGGGGTGTTGATCGACTTTATCTACATTTTGATTATCATTCTGAATCCAATTCATAGTCTTTTTTCAGCTTTTTTGTTCAAAATGTTGTTTATTTCTTTTCTTTTTTATTTATGAGACTTATCCACATTCAAGTGTTTAAAAAAAGAATGCATGAAGCTAGAATAAAATGTTTTTGTTTACAAGCAGATACCCTGTTCTTTTGATGTTTTGTATGTTCAGATATTCATCTAACAAAATATAT
>NW_015505652.1:2316076-2394505 GCF_001515645.1 Sinocyclocheilus grahami
TTACGAGTATACTTGCAGTATAAAACTATTAAACTAGTAGTTTACTGAGACTAAAAATGCTACTACAAGTATTTAATTAGTAAACTATCAGTATACCTGTAAGTTCACTTTTAGTATAGTTGCAGTACAAACTAAACATTTTGATGTAAACTAGTTGTGTACTCAAAGTTTACTACTGTTATACTTAAAGTATACTTTTATATACTAGAAAGTGGGCCAATTTAGTCCCAAGGAGTATTGAAGTAGTACACTTACAAGTATACTACTAGTACACTGATATTTGTATACTTACTACATAAAGTATACTTAAAAATATACTTGAACTTTACTTAAGTATACTTACTAAAATAAACTTGAAGTATTCTACTCTTTAGTAAGGGTCATTTGGGACGCAGTTTATATTTAAATAAAAGCAACACTCACAAAGCTCGTTAAGCCAACCGATTCTCCAAACCGATTCTCTCGACCGCCAATTACACTTTATAGAGTAGGCCTAAATTTGTTATATGGGCTATAAAAAGCACTATTATAAAGCACTATAAAGTATTATTATATTATTATACAAAGTTACAAAGGCAAATGCCTTTTTTCTATATGTTTCAAATGTTTTCTTTATGATTAACAATCATAAAGAAAGAGTGACGTTTTCCCGAGGTAACAGTCAGCAGAGATGAAGAGGAAAACAGGTTTGTCTACTGTGCGCTCGAGGCATTCATTTCTGCCACAAGATGGCAGTTCCTTGTGCGATATGAACTTGAACAGGTGATCGCAAAAAACGAGGATGATAGAGAAGATGACAAAAAAACGAATCTTTAAAAAGTATCTTTAAAAATCTTTAAAACACATATGTTACGTTTATATAAATGTAATTGTGTATTCATGTTGGTTTCAAATATTTTTATGTAGGCCTATAATTTTATTATAGCGATGATTAGCTATTTAATATGGATTGAATGTTTAAAGTAGTATTACTTATCATTAAACTAGTATTGCTTTTGTGTTTTAAGAAAAAAAAAAGTGTATTCCAATCGACTTGTGGTAAAGTATGATGTAAAGTTCACTTAAAAAAACTTACGAGTATACTTGCAGTATAAAACTATTAAACTAGTAGTTTACTGAGACTAAAAATGCTACTACAAGTATTTAATTAGTAAACTATCAGTATACCTGTAAGTTCACTTTTAGTATAGTTGCAGTACAAACTAAACATTTTGATGTAAACTAGTTGTGTACTCAAAGTTTACTACTGTTATACTTAAAGTATACTTTTATATACTAGAAAGTGGGCCAATTTAGTCCCAAGGAGTATTGAAGTAGTACACTTACAAGTATACTACTAGTACACTGATACTTGTATACTTACTACATAAAGTTTACTTAAAATATACTTGAACTTTACTTAAGTATACTTACTAAAATAAACTTGAAGTATACTACATTTTGGTAAGGGGAGGTACTACAACAGGCTTCCTATGATGATAAAATCTCGTCGTCCAGCAGTATCGTCCCTTATTCTGCTTTGTGTGCATTGCTTTTCATATTGCTGACAGATTACACTTTACTTGACTGTAGAGTAGGCCTAAATTTGTTATATGGGCTATAAAAAGCACTATTATAAAGCACTATAAAGTATTATTATACAGATTGAAAAAGTTACAAAGGCAAATGCCTTTTTTCTATATGTTTCAAATGTTTTCTTTATGATTAACAATCATAAAGAAAGAGTGACGTTTTCCCGAGGTAACAGTCAGCAGAGATGAAGAGGAAAACAGGTTTGTCTACTGTGCGCTCGAGGCATTCATTTCTGCCACAAGATGGCAGTTCCTTGTGCGATATGAACTTGAACAGGTGATCGCAAAAAACGAGGATGATAGAGAAGATGACAAAAAAACGAATCTTTAAAAAGTATCTTTAAAAATCTTTAAAACACATATGTTACGTTTATATAAATGTAATTGTGTATTCATGTTGGTTTCAAATATTTTTATGTAGGCCTATAATTTTATTATAGCGATGATTAGCTATTTAATATGGATTGAATGTTTAAAGTAGTATTACTTATCATTAAACTAGTATTGCTTTTGTGTTTTAAGAAAAAAAAAAGTGTATTCCAATCGACTTGTGGTAACATTTTAACCTTTGTCCTTTTTTTTTAATTGAATGAGATGTTCCCCCTTTTTAATAATCTCCGGATTACACCACACAGGCGCCCCACAAAAACATAGAAAGGAAAGATCTAAATATAGCCTATTTTAATTCAGAATTTGACTCGACTTAAAAAAAGTAATTTAAATCAAATTTATTTTCTGTTTGATCCGGAGAAAAAATCCTTAGGCTAAACCCATCAATAATGTGATCACTTAGCAGAGGGTATGTATCAAATTATTATTATTATTACAGTTTATTAGAAACAGTTTTCTTTTGCTTCCTATTGGTAAGTGACAATAATAAATTGACAAAACATAAATAAACTAGGCCTACGAGTCTATTATCTTATCTCCCGACAGCCTTCGGGATATTAGGTTAGTTTATGACATCCAATAATCAGTACGATATACCAACAAGCGATTATATCATTAATTGTCTATCCTCTTGCACTGCTTTAGACTCTCGAATGATGAGTCATGTTGGAATTCTTTTCAAGCATGAGAGTGAGCATGTTGCGTCACTCCGCTGCTCTTATAACTGCGCCTCTCTCACTCGAAAGTTAATTCATTCTCTGATCTGAACTGGCGAGGAACGACCCAATACATCTACTATACGCCACTGGAATGAATAGTTTGGTATTATTTATTCTTTTGCACCTGGGGTTCATGGTTTGCCAAGGAGGTAAGTCATTTCTTCATCTATTTTGATTCTATAGTAGCCTATTATCAAAATGATGTAAGTTGAGCTGTGTAAAAAAATCTATATTTTTGGTGATGCAGCCAACCCCTGTTGCTCTCAGCCATGTGAGAATCGAGGTGTCTGTACGGCATTGGGCTCAGACTCGTATGAATGTGACTGTACACGCACTGGATATTACGGTCAAAACTGCACAACACGTAAGTGTAAACTGCAGAGACTTCTGGAAAAGAATTAGCTTCCTGTTCTCTGTCAATACCTGACTAACCTATTACCTTGGTGTCGTTTTTACAGCTGAATTTCTCACATGGGTGAAAGTTTCTCTGAAGCCTTCTCCCAACACGGTGCATTATATTCTCTCACACTTCAAAAGCTTGTGGAATATTGTCAACAACGTGTCGTTTTTGAGAAACGGCATAATGAGATACGTGCTAACATGTAAGTTGTTATTGGCCTTGCTTTTCTTTCCTGAAATATCATTTAGTAACTCGTACACTTTTAAATAATTTTATTTAAAAATGTAACTTTAAAAGTTTATTTACAGCAGTATTGTAAATTATAAATGCAACTCAAGATTAAAACCGACTTTTAAAAAATGTATTTTCCTCCTAAACCAGCTCGTGCCCATCTGATTGATAGCCCTCCTATATTCAATGCTGACTATGGTTACAAAAGCTGGGAAGCCTACTCAAATCTCTCCTACTACACTCGCACGCTGCCTCCTGTCCCGCACGATTGCCCAACACCAATGGGAGTCGCAGGTGAGCCTCTTTGTCCTCAGACCTGTTTTCTCACATTTCTTACCATTCACATTTCTGGCATTACAGCTAGACAGGAAGCTTGCGGACGCAACCTGCCTGCCTGCCTGCATGCCTTGGGTGTGTGGACGAGAAAAGCTTAAATAAATATAAGATGTTCTTACAGCATTATTGCTGAGAAATTCATCTCCATTAAGTAAAGTCACTGAGGCTAGAGGCTAAAATAACTTAAAACTGCACAGAATGCTTGAACTCCTGGTTTATTGTAACAGTTTTGGGTTGGTGTTTAACACTCATAATTGGAGATGTAAATATATGGTGGATGTCTTTTTTTTCTCATTAATTCTTCTTTTGTTTTACCAGGAAAGAAAGAGCTGCCAGACGTGAAGCTTCTGGCTGAGAAGCTGCTTCTCAGGAGGAAGTTCATCCCAGACCCTCAACGCACCAGTCTTATGTTTGCTTTCTTTGCCCAACATTTTACACACCAGTTCTTCAAAACCGACATGAAGAAAGGTCCAGCCTTCACTAGAGCCCTGAATCACGGGGTGTGTATCTCATAGATGGGACATTTTTAAGTGACATCAACTTATTAACGGTCCTTTCACATTCACTGTAGCATCTGACTGACTTTGCCTGATGTTTTTAGGTTGACTTGGGACACATATACGGACAGGACCTTGAACGCCAACACAAGCTGAGACTTTTCAAGGATGGCAAGCTGAGATATCAGGTAAGGAATGTCTCCACCCAAAAATTAACTAAAATAACCTCCAGTTCACTGAACTCCAAGTTACCTCATCCTCCCTTCCCATTAGGCAACTTTGCTTTTTTTACTGCCTTGTCACTTACTAATTTTTTACTCTTTCTCTTTTATATTGCAAGCATACTTGTCTGAAAATTCATGTTCATTGCCTTAACCAGGTTCTGGATGGTGAGGTTTATCCTCCGACAGTCAGTGAGGTTCAAGTAGACATGCACTACCCTCCTCATGTACCTGAGTCCCGTCGCTTTGCCGTTGGTCACGAAGCCTTTGGACTGGTTCCTGGACTCATGATGTATGCCACCATCTGGCTGCGTGAACACAACCGAGTGTGTGATATACTAAAGCAGGAGCATCCTGACTGGGATGACGAGAGGCTGTTTCAGACCGCACGGCTCATCCTTATTGGTGAGTGTGCCGTAGCAAAAGGAAATTTAGATTAGTTACAAGTGGACAAGTATATAAATTAAATTGGATATTTTGCAGAATGGGTTCATGGATGTGTTAATAGTTGTACCTCAAAATACAATTACAAGAACTCTCATGGTTCTAACCGTTGTATATTCTAAATCTATAGGCGAGACGATCAAAATTGTCATTGAAGATTATGTGCAACATCTCAGTGGATACAACTTTAAGCTCAAGTTTGATCCTGAACTTCTCTTCAATGAGCGTTTCCAGTACCAGAACAGGATCTCTTCTGAGTTCAACACTCTTTACCACTGGCACCCCCTTATGCCTGATGAATTTCACGTCCAGGATGAAGTCTACAATTATAAGCAGTTTCTCTTCAACACATCTATACTGACAGACTATGGCGTCAACAGCTTGGTTGAGTCCTTCACCAAACAGATTGCTGGAAGGGTAAGCGTTCATGTATTCTAAGACAAGAAAAAGGAGTTCAGTTTGACTTGTTTTGCATTAGCCTGTTGTAGATACTGTTGCAAGGTACCGCCCTTGGTGAGGGTTTGGTGAGTTATAAATCTTGTCTTTTACTTCAGGTGGCTGGAGGGCGTAATGTTGCACCAGCTGTGTTAAAGGTGGCCATAAAGTCAATTGAAGACAGCAGGCAAATTCGCTACCAATCTATCAATGCCTACAGGAAACGCTTTAACATGAAGCCATACAAATCCTTTGAAGAAATGACAGGTGAGGGTTAATATATTTCCATTTATCAGGTCTGAACATGGATGTTTTCTACTATATCACATGTAAACTTTACCTAAGTCCACCAGTATTTTAAAAGCATACCCTGCAGATACTGTAAAATTAGTGGTAATTCAGACAACAATTTGAGTTGACTGAACTTGTTTTATGTTTTAGGAGAAAAGGAGATGGCTGCTGAACTTGAAGAGTTGTACGGGGATGTGGATGCTGTGGAGCTTTATGCTGGGCTGCTGGTTGAGAAGCCCAGGACCAACGCCATCTTTGGGGAGACCATGGTGGAAATGGGTGCCCCCTACTCCCTCAAAGGACTTATGGGAAATCCCATCTGTTCCCCAGAGTACTGGAAACCAAGCACCTTTGGTGGCAAAGTGGGCTTTGAGATTGTCAATACTGCCTCTCTGCAGAAATTGGTTTGCAATAATGTCAAAGGGCCCTGCCCTATGGCGTCCTTCTACGTGCCTAATGTAAAAGATTCAGTACCAACCACCATTAATGCAAGTACTTCCCACTCGGATCAAAACGTCAACCCAACAGTTTTACTGAAAGAACGGACATCTGAACTCTGATAAATGTATTCTGTAAGAAAGTTATTTATTATTTATTTATTTATAGGTTATTTATTTTATTTATTGCACTGAGAAAATGAGCTTTTAATTCATATTTTTGAATCGTTTTTGTACAAATCTGATGCTTTATCTTTAACTATTTATTAAATATGTACATTGTATGTATTGTAAAAAGTGTTTACATTAGACCTCAGATTTTAGCACTGCTATAATGCTGAATAGTTTGTCATGATTTTACTTGAATCATGTTTCTAGTCATTTACAATTACTTTGTTTCTCTCCATCTTTATAATGAAACATCTCAAGATCTCAGAATACTAAACAAAAGTTTTCTTTCTAACAAAATATTTCACACACTGTTTTGTCTTTGAACACTTGTTTTATCTAAAAAAGTAATGATATTTTCTTATTTTTATACTTGAAATATGACCTTTTAAAATAATAAATCACAGTAAGTCTAATACTTTTACCTTGTTTGTGTGCATTCTTAATGCCCCTTTAAAAAAAAAAAAAGATTTGCAATAACTTTGCATCAAGATACATTATTTTATATTATTTGGTTTAAATTGTGAGTGCAAAACATGAAAATTTAAATATCCACACAAATTCCGAGGCAATAAATATAATCTTCATGATGACAGATTATGTTACTGTTAGTTTAGAGAGAATCTTTTTATTGCTTGATATCTTCAAGTGATATCTTCACACAGAAATGTGTTAGAAGCAACATGTCGAAACAAAATTTAGAGAGGGTGCTGACTTAAACAGTGAAAAATGCTAATATCTTGAGTGTATTACAACATAGTCCAATGTTTACATTAGACCTCAGATTTTAGCACTGCTATAATGCTGAATAGTTTGTCATGATTTTACTTGAATCATGTTTCTAGTCATTTACAATTACTTTGTTTCTCTCCATCTTTATAATGAAACATCTCAAGATCTCAGAATACTAAACAAAAGTTTTCTTTCTAACAAAATATTTCACACACTGTTTTGTCTTTGAACACTTGTTTTATCTAAAAAAGTAATGATATTTTCTTATTTTTATACTTGAAATATGACCTTTTAAAATAATAAATCACAGTAAGTCTAATACTTTTACCTTGTTTGTGTGCATTCTTAATGCCCCTTTAAAAAAAAAAAAAAAAAAGATTTGCAATAACTTTGCATCAAGATACATTATTCTATATTATTTGGTTTAAATTGTGAGTGCAAAACATGAAAATTTAAATATCCACACAAATTCCGAGGCAATAAATATAATCTTCATGATGACAGATTATGTTACTGTTAGTTTAGAGAGAATCTTTTTATTGCTTGATATCTTCAAGTGATATCTTCACACAGAAATGTGTTAGAAGCAACATGTCGAAACAAAATTTAGAGAGGGTGCTGACTTAAACAGTGAAAAATGCTAATATCTTGAGTGTATTACAACATAGTCCAAATTCAAAGTGAACTAAAGTGATTTGCAGGTCATTATTACAGGCAGGTCAGATGCAATTATTTACAATGAATTGATACTAGAATAATTTCTCAATTGATTTCAGTTGAGCAAATAATGATTTCAGCACTGGCTGTTGTCAGACTCCTTGTGCATTCAAAAATCTCACTGGATTATTACAATTACTGGCACAAAGACTGTTTTTTGTAAATCAGTTGAACCTCACTACAGCAAAAGATAAACAGATCGATAGATTAATTTTACAAGAGTAGGCCTACTTAATAAGGCCCATTATTTTCTAAAATATGTCCATAAAACAAACAGATAATACAACCAGGTAATGCAAATTCACTTAATTTAACAAACAGTTAGCAAATGGTAAAGGATCAAAAAAATAATAGTAAAATAAAAAATCTAAATGTGGGAAACCTGTAGACTAATATAATAATTTCCGCAGATTTTCAGCAACACTACGGGGTCATGGTTTGGTTTAATTTGTGATATTCATGATCTATTTATGATGAAGATAAACATAGGAACATTTTAGGAGATAATCAATCCTTTACAGAGTTCCATGCTTTAGTAAGTGCCCCGCTCCAGCCCTTTTCACATTGTTTTGTACAGCTGTAGATGTCAGGTCTCATAAAACCGAACCACTGACCACATCAAAGTAAAGAGACGCATCGCAAAGATCAGGGCCATGAGTAAAGCTTTTGACGAGAAGCGTCCGATTTGGCCCTGTAATTGTACAAGTGATTAGGACTTTACATTTGTGCTTCTGGTCATCAATGACCCTGCAGGGGCTCTGATTTTCCAAAGCTTTACTGTATGAGCTCCAACTAGCTCACTTCTGTGGGTGGACTAAAAGACAGTCTTCCTTTCTCTGTGATAAATTGGCATGAAATTCGCACCGCAAGCCAGAAGGGGAGATAGCGCATGTTTCCATTGCCTCAGCACACACTGTCTCCTCAGTGACTGATAGTGTACGCAGGCTTTTTTTTTTTGTCCAGCATGGGGACGTGCCGCCGGGAAAGCCTGTGTGGCTGTGAGCCTCAAGAGATACGTGCCGCCTGACAAGTGATGAAAATAAGGGGCAGTTGGACTCGATCCCTGGTCACTTTCCAGTGTGAGAACTTGGCAGAGAGAAATAGATTCAAAGGGAAAAGCATTCATTTGAACATTGAATACAATAAGACTGAAAAAAATTTTGTGCAGAGACCATTTCCACTCAAAAATTGCTAGTAAATTTCACCTATATATATATATATACTGAATATAAATATATTGTTTTATATAGAAATATAAATTTTTTCTTAAATATATCTATATGCATGTGTGTGTATTTGTGACACAGTACACATATTATGTAAACACAAACATTTATTTGGATGCGATTAATCATGGTTAATTGTTCCAAGACCCTAAATATATATATGTGTGTGTGTACCTGGTATTTATCACGTTATGGGGACCAAATGTCCCCTCAAGGATAGTAATACTAGTACATTTTGAACGTGTGGGGACATTTTTGAGGTCCCCATGAGGAAACAAGCTTATAAATCATACAGAATGAGTTTTTTTGAGAAAGTAAAAATGCAGAAAGTTTCCTGTAAGGTTTAAGTTTAGGGGTAGGGTTGGTGTAGGGCAATAGCACATTCAGTTTGTACAGTATAAAAACCATTACGCCTATGGAATGTCCCCATAAAACATAGAAACACAACATGTGTGTGTGTGTGTGTGTGTGTGTGTGTTAAATATTGCAGTTTGGATGCTATTATTGTGATTATACTAACTAGCTGGGTTTACAAAAGTAAAACTGACACTATATTTTTACTTCAAAACAAATTCGAAACAAAATTTACTTCGAAAAACTAATTTTGCATCATTTAACTGTAATCGTCTGTAGGCTATATGTGGTGATCATCATGATATTTGATACGCTCTGCTCTGATACGCACCGTTGAAGTGACGCTTGCGGGTGAGCGTGGGAAAGAAACTGAAGTCTGTCACCTTGTCAGAAGTCAGTACCATCAGAATAATTTTGAAACTGTAATTTCAACGTTAAAAGCTTACGTACAGTTGCTTTAAAATATGACAGAAATGAATCTCGTTATTATAATTTTAATAGGCTATGCACACACCGTAGCAAAAAGGAATGTAAAAGTAGACACACATATTTGAGGAAAACTATAAATCTGTCACCACTTGCCATTATGTGTTTCATGGCAGCATTTGACACATATGAGGTAATGCTTACAAAAAATGCTTTCAGTTGGGTCCTGGAGCAAGATGACAGAGTGGTAACTCATCAATACTGAAACTACACTGTGCCACACTGTCTGCGGCCCTCTATTTAATGTTGTAAACATTCTCAGACCATAAAAGGAGAGACAAATGTAGAACATCTTTAGCTGAATCTACCACTGGCCTCATGTACCTCATCAGGTCAGATGACACTGCTTGTCTTTTGCTGTTTTGAATTTGTAATATCTCTGTTTACAAATGGAAAGGACAGTGAAGAATAGGAACTTCCCTGTATGCCTGTGTTTATAGGAGAATGTTCCGGTATCTGCACATAGCTATCTCCCAAATTGTAAATGATGTTGCTTTCTTTGAAGGAAGAAGGAAAAAAATCCAATTATTCATGCAACCTGAGCCACACAAGCCCATCTGTGCCTTACAGATGAATTCAGTCTAATTTTACAGAAAGATGAATAATGTACATTTCATGTCCAGATTAAGCTTGTTTCCCCCATGGGAAAAAAATTTAAAAAGCAAAAGTTTTTATCTCACAGTTCTTTTTTCCCCTTGCAATTCTGAGTTAATATCCTGCAAATTCTGACTTTTTTTCTTGCAACTCTGAGTTTAATACTCACAATTACTGGATGTAATCTTAGAATTACAAGAAAACAATCAGAATTGTCACTTTATAAGCTTCTGGAAACAAGCTTCCTTAGTTTTATGAGCACAAGTATTTTGCTCAATTAATTTCCAGTTTCCTTTAAACTTAGTACAACTAAAAAAAAGAAATCAAAGTTGTGTACAGCAGGAAGTTGGCATTCAGTAAATGTCCTACAAAGTAACAGACTTAATTTTAGAAACATGCAGACATGTAATTCTGTGTTTTTTACATGGGAAAAAAAGGCAGAAACTGAAGACAGAATTCTCTATTTTTTATATGGAAAAAAAACAGAAGTTCACCCTGAACTTCCTCAGAATGTATTATCTCTCACAAACAAAATTCCAGACCTTGTTGTCTGTGTGGTCCTTTCAACAGAAGATAATGAATACAAAACACATTAAACCAGAGTCTTTTCCAAAAATATGCTTGACCTAACAATGCAAAGTTTAATTTACTCTGCTTTATTAACATTTCAGCCATATATAAGTGGTATGTTCTACAAAGAACACACATTAAACGATAAATAAATTAAATACATTGAAAATATACACAACACATTTATTTTTTATTGAGACAAAATGGTCAAATTCAGTCCTTTAATCTGAAAATCTTGTCCTCTGCATGTGCATACCTAAATTGTTGCCTGAAGAAATTAGGATTGACATCAATAAAAAACATTGTTTCCTAACTGTGGCAAGTTTCAGTTTCCAAGATTCCAGTGAATAATGAATTAAATTTCAGACTTTTTAGAAGGCCTGGCTTATAGTACATGACTCAGACTCAGAATGTTAATCTGAAACAAGCTTCAAATAGCACTGCAACTGAAATCTTTACATGAGTTGTACAGATTTCGATTGCAGTGCTATTTGAAGCTTGTTTCAGTTTAACATTCTGAGTCAGAAACTGCAGGAATGAGGATATTGGAGTCAGACCGGGAAAACCCAGACAAAAAAAAAAACAAAACATGAATGAGATGAGGGGTTCCTTAGTAAAAAAAAATAAATAAATAAAAAAAAGTCTTCCTCGATTCCTTGTTGAACATTGTTTTCCATGCAAGTTGTGATTTCATATGCCATGAGTCATCTGGAGACATTCTGGTCATAAAGTCCATATAGCTTTTTAGGTATGACATGGATGCATCAGCATCACAACCCCCTCTCCCCAGTTTAACACTAAGTTCATCCAGGCTACTGATGGACCTCTCCATTCAAAATTTCCTGCTAGAGCAACTGGTCGGTGTCTAATTCTAGACCAGGCAGTCTTTGTATAACATCAGTAGAGGAACCACTTTTGCCATTTTCAACATCCACTTTACGTCACATCACACATCACTACTTTCCAGCTCTTGTTGGCGAACTACATCATGCCAGTAAAATTAGAAAGGCCTATAGCACAATCTATTAAGACTCTCAGGTTTAACTTAAAGATTAAAGTTATTTTACAACATCTAGGTACTCTACTGGTATTGTTAATGTAATTCTTCTCAGCCAGGTGCACCAGAAATCTATTAATAGTATGAAAGAGAAATGTCACAATGGCTTGGTTACAAGAAGGCTACAATGTGAAGGTAGAATTGTCTTACTTGTCTGTTTGCATGTAAACGGAAATTATGTCATTTGCAAGTATTGAATTATTGGCACTTAATGTCTTTTATCAGCTGTAATTGAATGACTGTGAGTCACAAACACCTTTCACCACTGCTATGAACCATTTTCAAAGGAATGCATTAAGTCTTAAATAAACAGCATATCTTTTGAAAAGAACCCTGACGCCTGACTTCCGATTTCCAACAGCAAAAAATAATATTTTAAATATTATTTTAAATATTCTAGTCATGAAACACTACCTGTAAAATACTTGTAATATGACTAAGTGTGTGTGTGGTCTATGTATCAGTGAGTGTGTGTAGGTGTTATAGTATTTTAGGCCCGTATGAGGCATTACTACAAAGAGAGACCGCTTGACTTGACTTGATAGTTTCTGTCTAGCTTCTTTTGCAGTTAGTGATGACGTTGTCATTGACACTCCTTTTCCTCATACTCTTTCTTGGGAAAATTCATTTCATGTCATGTCATTTTCATGTCTATATATATATATATATTGAACAGATCTGGCAGATCAGCTCAGAACCTCAGATGACTGTACAGGAAAAACATCACTGTTAATTAGAATTTAAAATGTTCACGTACACACACCCCAACACACACACATACTCAGATATGATTGTGACTGTTTAATTGCAAATTGTTGGCTCGTATCTCCAATTTTGTGATCAGTCACCTGAAACTGGAATTTTTGATCGCTAAACTAAAACAAAGAGAAGGAAATCTCCATTCATACATCAATTTGGAAAAGAAGTCACTGGGAGAACAACCATGTCACATTCATTTTAGGTCAACACATACACTTAGTTCTGCATGTTGTATTGACCGCATTTGTCAAGCACAAGCAAGCTTTTGTAAAACTACAGCTCAACACAAATATGTTTTAGTTTAATTAATTATGGGGAAATAACTGTAACTACAAAACAAAATTTGGTCTCAAACTAGCACCCACATGTGATATTGTTCTTACATAAGCACATCACAAATCAGAATTTTAAAGTCAGTGTGAAATAAAATTATATTTTCTAAATGCACATCATTGGTCCTTTTTATGATCTTGTAATTCTCAATCAAAATATCATAACTTGATTTTTAGGTAAAAAGACAGACTTCTCTCTGGTGACGTATGCTGAACTTCCCCAATCATTTAATCCACTTAAACCCTGTCTCTTTCTTAAAAATCAACTTTACATTGTGTTTACATGTATTTGCCCTAAAATTTAGTTCAACCTCCTGAGGTTGACTGTCAACAATCTCTGAAGGTTGAATTCCTCTCAGTGACCATTTCTGACGCAAAAAAAGGTTTCACACCCTGTTTGGTCCCCTCTTCTGTAAAGTGCCACAAATACCTTAATTGAGTAATTTGGGAGATTTCCCATAACCAATATCTTGAGAGGAAACCCTGAAACAGAAAGGGTTTGTTTGAGACCCAGTGATAGCTCTAGCATCCTTTATACTTCCTGCACTCTGTTTGTATGAGGGGAATGTTTCCATGACACTTATACACAGGTTAACATACCATCCTGACATAGTCATTGCTGGAGCTTCCACATAAAAATGCATGTCAACAACAGGCATGTTCTCTAAATATCAGGTGTTGAAGTGCAAAAAAATAACAATATACAGGAAAATGACATAGCATTTGAGGTTATCAGAACCAAATTCTGGAAAGTAAATATTTCAAATTTTAGCTCTCCTCCTTATAATACAGTTATATTCAGTTAGCCTACTAATTTCGTATTTACTTTAATTGAAAATGTTGGTCATTTTTGGTTTAATATGTCTGTAAAACTGAACTATGATCAGGTAAGCAGGTTAAACTCACTTATTTACACCATGTAAACAGGGTGACTAACCCGATTTTGACTATGTAAACATTTTGAGGAGGCTTTAAGGAGAGATAGCAGTATGTTTAGCCGGTGATGTGAAGACATTTTAAGTTGAAGCAAATGGTTTGCCTAATTTGATTTATTTTGTTTATTTATAATTGCAAACACAACCAAAGATATGCACAAAACACTAAAACAACCCTGACATGTTGTGAAAACATCTTAAAGGTCAATACACACACATTTGTGCTCACATAAACACAAGTACACATCAAAAGGAAGCTACGTCACACAGCTCTTATCCAAGCATGACATACTGTATGTAGTGACAAGATTTTTCTTATCATGTTAAGATCATCAGAGACTCAGTATAAACTAATGAAAGTGACTGGGTGTGGCTTAAGATCAACCTTCCATTAAAAAAATCATAGTATATATATATATATATATATATATATATATATATATATATATATATATATATATATTTTTTTTTTTTACTTTTCTTTACTTACAGCTTGACAGCTGTCTAATTGCTGGATTTTCTCATGTCTCCCCTGAGGGTGTGATGGAAGAGGGTAAATCAGGCATAAAACCTGTGAAAAACAACTGTTTTTGAAGTGCATCATTTTGGACGTGTTGTCATATTTTCATGACAGTGATGCTATAGTAATGCATGGTATTGGTTAATATAGGCTGGAAGCTAAAAAGTTGTATGTTTGAAACCCACACAGGGTGAGACATGAGGTGTCACCATTGTGCCCTTAAGCACTAATAGTTCAAGAATAGTTCACCCAAAATTGCTTTTTTTCATTCCATGAATGGGGACAATGAGTATTCATGTTTAAAGGACACAAAAGGACCATAAAAGTACAAAAAGGTGGTCCGTATGACTTGTAAGTTAATATTCCATGCCTTCTAAAGCCATAGTTTTGTGTAGGCCTAATGACTGTAATGTATTTACTTACTGTATCTTTCATAAGTCTAGCAGTGTAGTGATTGGCACTCTCGAAACACTGCTTTATGAAGCTTAGGAAGTTTTGTGAATCTTGTGAAAAAACAAGCAAATGAGGTTTCTTACATCATACTTTTTAATGGATAGTTGCTGAAATGGCCATTTGTAAACTCGTGAACCAGTGTCTGGTTTTAATAGATCTCGGGTCAGTATTATAATGTAGGTTACATTTTAATTAATTGAAAGTTTCTATAGCCTATAAATAAAGGAGAATACTTTTTTGCGCAAAGAAAACAAAAATAACGACTTTGACCCAGATCTGGCGTAATGACATCATCACGCCGGATCTAGGTCAGTTCCGCCACATGCTCGCGTCATGATACTGTCATGAACGTCCACAAGTGAAGCAGTAGAGATGAAAATGTGGAATAAAGTCGTTATTTTTGTTTTCTTTGCGCAAAAAAAGTATTCTCGTAGCTTTGTAACTTTACAGATGAACCACTGATGTCACACGGACTACTTTGTCGATCATCTTGGCACTTTTCTGGACCTTGAACGTGGTAGTTACCTTGCTGTCTATGGGAGGGTCAGAGAGCCCTCAGATTTCATCAAAAATATCTTCAATTGTGTTCCAAAGATGAACGAAGGTCTTATGGGTTTGGAACAACACAAGGGTGAGTAATTAATTACAGAATTTTTCATTTTTGGGTGAACTAACCCTTTAAACGTCTGATTCATGAACGAATCATTCAGAGTTGTTTGTGAACTGAATCAAACGATTTAATAAAGAATCCAACTTCACGAATCGGATGAGTGTTTTCTCGTGAACTCACCAAGGAGATCTAGAGCTGATGTCAAGCTGTCAATTTTCGGTGAATAACGACTTAAATTGAGTTTTCTCACAAAAGTAGCGATAAACATATTTAACTCTTTAGCCTCTGATTTTGTGTTGTACGAAAGAAATAAAGTAAGTTAGCCTAGTACGAGTTTGGAACAACATGATGGTGAGTAGCTACATAATGACAGTATTTATGTTTCTAATAAGTATATGTCACAAACAACTGAAAAATGACTACTTATGGTGTCATTATTTATGTACTTAAGTTTAGGAGCGAACAGGAAGTGGTTGCTGTGTATGTACTGTCACCTGGTGGCTGTGAGGAAAACCTACATAAGTCATTGTTTCTCTTGCAGTGGGAGAAAGGGGGCCAGAGAAAAAAAAAATCTTAGCGAGAAAGGGGGCCACACACAGAGAGAGAGAGAGAGAAAAGCTTATGAATGAGCATTAGTAATCTATGAAAGTAAATGAATGAAATCGCTTTATGAGAAGTAGATATAGCACTTCCCCTGCGTAAGCAAAGACCCACTGAGCCACAGGTCAGGATTGCACAATACACGCACATGCACATCCGCACATAGTTTTAGCTTGAAAATACACTGTTGTGATCAGACACACAGTGGTGTCTGATTATATAGTGAAGGTAAGAGCTGTTTTTTTATTTATTATTTTGGATAAGTATAAGAAAACTTTTTCATTTGTTTCATTATTTGATAAAGGTGAAATATAAAAATATTACCAACATAATCCACTGAAAGCTGCATAAAATTAACAAATGCATATAATTTAAGGCATAATCAAGAAATCATGTTTGCTGTATGTTGTGTGTAATGTACAATTGAATGTGTGAAAGAGAATGCCTTTTTATTTTATTAATTTAATACCTAAATGTAATGCAAAATTAAAATGGAATAAAATTCAAGGAAATTAATTTCTTCAATGACAACAAATGAATTAAATATAATTGTATTTATTATTATATATATTTTATGTCCACAGAGCATCACCTCTTTTCAAACCATGACATCTGCATATTTTCAGAATCAGAATCAGAAGAGCTTTATTACCAAGTATGTTTACACACACAAGGAATTTGACTTGACGACAGGAGATTCCAGTGTAGAAGAAAGTACAAACATAGTGCAGACATATGGACTTTACTGTTAGCATCTTGAACTTGCTCACTCTGAGCGGAAGATTCAGACGACGCAAGTCCAGAATCGGATGTAAACCACCATCTTTTTTGGGCACAGCAAAATACCGGCTGTAAAAACCTGACTCCATCTGAGTGGGGGATAATTCTTCTATAGCCCCTTTCTCTAGGAGTGACACGATTTCCTGGCGTAACACCGCGGCCTGTCCAGGGCGTACTGTCGTGGGAAGAATCCTGCTGAAAGGGGGTTGCCCTTTCTGAAATTGTATGGTGTAACCGTGTCGAATGGTGCGTAGTACCCATTCCGAGACGTCGGGCAAGCATTTCCACGCGGCCCAAAAATCTGCTAGAGGTTTTAGACGCTCTATGTTCGGCAGTGGTCGAACTACAGGTGTCAAGACATCTGACTGCGGAAAGCCACTGGCGTCCGCGAGAACAGGTAGCATGGGCGGGGTTGATAAAAATCTCGCCTGAGTTTCCCGCATAGAGGAGTATGGGCATCCAAGAGCCCTGTCGGGCCAGCCATGCTCGCATGACCCTTGGGCTTTTTCTCGAGCTCTGAAGGCTGGGACGCGCGTGTCTGAGGAGGTGCTTGCCATGAAGACTCTATCTAAAACCGGGACGGTCAAGATCTGAGCAGGGAGGCCACATTGAGAGAGGTGGATACGCTTGTGCGGTCCGACCAAACTCTCCAAAGGAGGGCCTGGCCTCCGAAGACGAGCGAGGGAATCAGGAACTGCTGCTAGGAGCCTGAGAACGAGAGGCCATGGCTGTCGAACTCAGGTCTATCCGCTTGCGTTGGCGCGAGCGAACCGGTGGACGAGACCTAGGACCCCAATCCTTCCGAGGGGGTGCCATAGGTGATGGTTCACTACGCTGAACCTCCCGATGATGGTGTAGAGAGGATGAGCGTGAACGGACCATTGGTGGTTGACGCTCTGCTTCCCTGGGCCTACGCAGAATGAGCTGGCGAAAAGTGGCAGACTGCTGTTTTGCAGCCCAAAACTTATCCACCACGGTGGTGACTGAATCTCCAAATAGGCAGTCTTTAGAAATGGGAGCATCCAAGAGAAAAGTTTTGTCCTTTTCTTTGATGTCTGTGAGAGTGAGCCAAAGGTGGCGCTCAACTGACACCATACCTGCCATGGACCTACCCACTGCTCGAGCTGTATATTTGGTAGCTCTAAGCGCCAAATCTGCAGCTCTCCTGAGCTCCTTAACAGCCTCGGGAGTGAGGCCTTCCCCTTCATCCAGCTCCTTGAGAAGCTCTGCCTGATAGGCTTGAAGCACACCCATGGAATGTAGTGTGGCCGCAGCCTGCCCAGCGGCCATGTACGATTTCCTGATTAAACTGGAAGCGATCCTACATGGCTTGGATGGCAACGTAGGGCGCGACTTCCAAGATGGAGCTGAATTAGGCGCGAGGTGTGTGGCGAGAGTCTCTTCGACGGCCGGCATTGCCCCGTAACCGTGATCTGACATTTTAGACACGGTGGCAAAATCAGCGGCAGCGGCGTTTGTAATACGCGCCGAAAAAGGCTGCTTCCAAGACCTCGAAACCTCTTGGTGGAGGTCCTGAAAGAAGGGAAGAGGCCTACGGGGCTGGGATGGAGTCCAATTTAGATTGGGCCTGGTCTTGCATCGGCTCATAGTCCCAGTCTAATCCCAACTTGCCCACCGCGCGCGTCATAACATCTAACAACTCATTGTAAGACGGGGAATTGCGTTTCTCCCGTCCGCTCGGAGGGAGAGAACTGCAGGATTCTGCCATTAAATCCTCTGAATCAGAGGCCGCGGTGGACAACACATCACCATCATACAGCTCACAACCGAAGGAAACCGCATTACGGGCCTCCAGGGTAGGCCGCAAATCGTCATTGATGAAGACAACCGGCTTGACATAATGGTTTTGGAGCTCTTGAACATGGCCGGGCGAGAGCGAGAGGAAAGGAGAATACTCCGAATACTCCTACGTTTACAACGTTCTCCATGTGCTCTGACTCGCATGCGTCACCCCAAGCGATCGTCTCATGCGGCGCCTCGGCAACCACAGAAACAGATTGGCGGGAGTTAGACGTAAGGCCTTTCGAAAAGGCCGCGAGCCTCGAGCGCAAAACTTTTAGCCACAGGCTATCACAGTGTTGACAATTGGATAGGCCGCTAAGCGCAGCTTGAGCGTGATTACGGCCCAAGCATAGCACGCACCTGTCATGTGTGTCTCCTGCTGTGATGAACCTGTCACACGGCTCGATGCACTTCCTATGGCTCATCGTGTCCGCTGAGAGGAGTAAACTGCTCTTTTTCTTTTGAAGAAATAGCTGAGAACACGACGAAAACGCTTTCCAACGGGCGACAGATGATTCGCTTCCTGAAGGAATTGAAATCTGATGAAATAGCACGCGGCACGCTAATATAGCATACGTTACATATGCGTGAGGGGCGGTGCTAGGCGCTATTTGGCCAATAAATTGGTGTGATGGTATAAGGGCTTCAGACATTCGTCACACCGTGGGTGTTCCCAAAGCGATGACGTCATCGCAGCATTGAAGTGACCTATGGGAGGGAACTAATAGAGAGATGGTGAGTTAGTGCACATAATTTCCTGGTAGAGATTAGATTTGTAAAGCAGAGTTCAGCCAGAATGGGTCTGCTATAGACGCATATTATCAGACACATACTAGCGTGCATAAATGAGTGTTTTCTCAGTCTGACCAGCGGAAATATAAAGCCCTTGAGAAATTCTGGCCCCTTTACTTTAAAGCAATCTTGGACTTTCAGATACTTCCTGTTCACTGTAAATGGTAACGTGGGTGTGATGGGACAGAGAGGCGTAACTAAATCTTTTGTAGGTCATTGTGATGCAGCTTCATTCATATGAAAGGTAAAAAATAGAAACTCCACTGTGGTCATCAAGCTCTGAGTCAGTGGTTTTTATAAAGTGGATCATAATAGTCTCAAAACAAGTCTATGTTTTGAAGCACATACTGGCTTTAGTTTACATGTAGATACGTGTAGAAAGGCTATGGGAGTGTTTCCTGTCTATTGTTTCAAAAGAGAGCACATACTTAATAATTTTTAAAGGGATAGTTCTCTCAAAAAGGAAAAGAGTTAATGGGAGATGAGTCAATATAATATTTTTGTGGTAATCAGCATGCTGTATATTGAGATTAATTCATATATTTCTTAATCCGGAGTCCTGTTAAGGCAAGAAATGTGACTGAAATTGGCAATCTTATTTATCTCTCAAAGGTATGCTAACCTTCATGCAATGTCTATGCTGTGTAGAAAAGACTATGTTAATTTGTCTTGTTTTGTTTTTCTAAAAGCAATTCAAAAGCAGAAGCCTGGGTCACAACTCTATGTTGTTATGATGGTGCCATGGCAATCCCTGATAGGAATCCTAATGGGGTTTACCTACATTTGCACCACACCCAATTACAATGACAATCTGTTTGAACTACTGAGAGGGGGTGGCAGGCACACACTCACCTGCTGGTGATCCCGATATGGGTGTGTATCCATGAGCAGGAAAAATAAATCCGCTTTTACCTCACATGACTAATAACTGGCAGTTCACCTCCCACACCTCAGGTTTGTCAAAACCACTCTTTGATCAGCACTAATGTCACTACAAAAAGCAAATACAGAAAGGAAAGTACATATAGTATCACCATTGCATTGCACCATTTTTTATTAAAACAGAATCCTATTTCTCTGTTGACTGATGCGGTACAGTTATACAGTTATTCCAAGTCATATTCCTCCATGGAACATTGTGACATTCAGTGCAAAAACGGAAGGAATGGAGAATGAAAGAAACTCTTAACTGTAGTTCCAGTAAGGATTTCGTAATAAACTGTGTGGTTTAAATTCAAAGAATTTTATAAAAACAAAGCTTGAGTCATACAATGTATAAAGTCATAATGATATGTCATGCTACACCATAGTAAAAACCTAACCACAACTTCCACTTTTAGTTTCCTAGAAAGTCAGCATTAGCTTCCAATAAATGAGAAATATACAGTTTTTCTTCACCCATTTGAAAGATTTTTATGGCCAAAATCACTGAGCTGTATCAGACCGAAATGTTTAAAGTTTTTGAGCAACATGTAAATTCAACACAATTTTCATATTTTATTAAATCTGCGTATTTTACTGAATTCTTAAAATATGAAAACATAATTTGAAAACGTACATATAATTTTATGTTTATGGACAAAATCTGTTTTTTTTTTTTAATAATGAAAAGAGAAAATTTATGTTTTTTTTAATGTGTGTGTGTGTGTGTGTTTGAGAACAGTAAAATTATGTCATATTAAGTGACGGGTTAATTTAAGTAAATCATTTTTGTTTGTGTTTGTGTTGTCAGGATATACACAGGAAGGATACAGCGAGGAATAGTTAGGCTGAAAAGATGAGTGTTTTCACACTAATGAGGTCAATCCTGTATATGTACCATCTGTGCATTTACATTCACTGAGCCGGTGCCAGTCAGTGCTGCTATATCTCCTCGCTCTCATTCTTTCTCTTTCTCTTTCTCTCTTTCCCTTACCCAGATTCTCCTAATTTATCTATCCATCTCTCCACCCTTTCAGTATTTAGTAACTACAATGCATATTTCAATAAAAACTGAAATGTGTAAATGTAAATATATACACTACCATTCAAATAAGTCTCTTTTGCGTACCAAGGCTGCTCAAAATACAGTAAAAATACAGTAATATTGTTAAATATTAGAATTTAAAATAACTGTTTTCTACTTTGTATTTTAAAATGTGATCTGCTCCTGTGATGGCATCCATCAGATGCCAGTGATATTCTTTTTACCAACTGCTGAGTTACACGCTGACTCAGTCTGAACTTTAAACTTATGCACAGAAAAACACTTAAATCATTAGCCATACAGTCTAAAGATTGAATTTACTGTTAGCCAGTTTAACACTGCTCAAATCTCTGCACATAAATGATTCTGCAAGCAAGCAGATCTGATGTAGCTTGTCAGAAACCAAAACTTTTTTCTTCCATGTTAGCATACATTTTTCAACTATTATCCCCGTCTTCCCCATATGTTCTCAGTATCTTGTATACCACTCTCCTCTCACAGCTATGGTATACCTTTGTCTTTGGTTGTGTTCTGAATAGTGTCTAATTACTGCACATAAATCCTCTTAAGTGCCCTGTGCTATTTCTGCATAGGAGCACAGAGTTGTCCAATGTGTCTTGACTTAAGAAAGCTTCTTTGTGCCCTCCCCATGCACACTCAAAAAAGCATGAAGGACAAGCTAATGGTGATAGTGACCACGTAACAGCTCACTGAAGGGACGTATTCGGACCGTAAAAGAGGTGAGTAGGCAACTGTTTGATTTAACAGGTTTCTGTGGGACCAGACTGATTTACTCATGCAGTTACAGAACATTTCAGCTTCATGCTTAAATGCATCTTTTCCTGTTTGTTATGTTTTACAGCTTTAAGTGAGTCGCAGCGTTATTTAACTAAAGCCTAATCATAGGCCTGATTATACTTTTGATGAGCTGTGATGTTACAGATGAATGGATTGCGTGAAACAAAGTCTACTTTGATTTGATTTGCATGCTAAAGTGACAGCATAATTCCTGTTTTTCTATGAATCTAAATCAAACCTTGGAGCTGGCATTAAGTGGTTTGTTCAGATACTTTGATGTACTGTAGATAGCGGTAGTGTTGTCTACGGTATATTTATCTCAGAAAACTATGCAAAAGTTCATGCCATGTTTATCATTTTGCATGATTCAACAAGACTTCAAGATTCAGATCAGATTGAATGAAAAACATTCAAAAAGACTTTGATAAACGAATAAAGACTCAAAGGAGCTAAAAGCAGTAAAGCAAAGCCATAATCATGTAACTGCATGAAAATATTGTTGTTTTGTTATAAAAATACAAATCGAAAACACCACTTTTCAAGAACCAAACTGAAATGGAAGACTATTCATAATACCATGCTTTTAAAAGAGTATTTTTCTCAAACAATAAGCGTACAGTAAGAGTAATCTGTGTGCACAAACCAAGCATCAACATTTGAAAGAAATAACAAAGAAAACTGAGGCAAACTCCAAAGCTGTCATATAGGATTTCCTTGGTTGCCATCTGAGCTGAGGCATTGCATCATAGCTGTAATCTCAATTAGCGATCAGTGATTTACTGAGAGCAGTGAAAGGTACAATGAAGGAGGTTTGAGGCCAGAGGCTCGCGGGGCAAAATGAAGACTCTGAGCTCTAGTATTAAACTGCTAATCTGCTGCAGCATGAGCTTTATCTGATCTCGGTCTCAACAACCTCATATGAAAAAGATCAGTTTAATGACGGACCTGAACGCAACCAAATATGTTCTGCATTGTTGATTTTAATGTTGGCATTAAGGTGGTATATAATAAAGTTTTATGCATTTGCAATGGTATTGCTTGTAGAATTAAATAGAATCAAAGAAATGTGCGTTAAAAAGAATGACAATTAAACTGACTTAATGCGATTTAAAGTGTCTGGGTTGAAATGGTAATTTATGCATATTGTAAATTATTTGAGGACAGTTAATTTGTCATTCCATGACATCATATCGACGACGCCCACTTGTGCAAATAAATTGGATCAAGGAGTAATCTGATCTTCTTACTCTTAGTAAACCTAATATCTTCCAAGAAAGAGCGATCAGGTACAGCGACACAGAGACACTGTCCACATGCCAACATTTCAATGAAGTTTTGATGCTATATCTTGTTCGAATTAAATGAAGATTGAATGTATCTTGCCTTCCTGAAAAAGTAATGCAACAAAAGAAAATTTTATTTATTTATAAAACGTTTTTCCACAGATAATCAGCTAATAAAAATGTCTGACAGAATCGTAGATGAGGAACCAGCGGCTGTCACTCACACAGGTCAGTATGGTTCTTATTGTTTTGTGAGACTGTAAAATGAATGGATCATATAGGGAAAGTGATCTAATGTATTAAGAGCATGCAGAATGAAGACGGAAAGGTCTAAACTGGAGTTTGCAAATTGATGAAAAGCAATTAATTAATTAAATCATAAAATTACTAGAAAACAACAAAAAAATTATTTGTTTGCCTGCATGCCACATGACCATTTACCAACATTAGCGAACCATGTGCATGAACTTACGAATGTGCTTTTGAATGATTGAAATTAATTCAGGGGTTCTTCAAGGAACTATTTTTGGTCAAAGGAGTTGGTCGAAGCCTGAATCCTTGCGTTATGGTTGCCAGCTTCCCATTGTGAACAACTTGGTGTTCTTGTGAAGAAATGAAAGAAACACATTCAACCCTAAGATAGGAACCAGGAAATTTTGAGGCCCGATTATAATTGTAATTACTGAACACAATTTGAAACAACATCAGTGTCTGGACATTTCCCCCATATAAGTCAAATTGGAGATAAAATACATTTCTATAAAATATGTCTGACCTGAACTGAACTGATATCATCCACTGCTGAAAGTGAACTAACTACGGTAGGCTATTGCTTGTCTTTTGATTTATGGTTGGCTTGCTGCAATTACTTATAACAGATTAAATTTGTTGAACTTAAATATCCAACTTAACTAAACTAAGCTAAACTTATAATTTTAAGTAAAGCACAAACTTCAAACAAAACATCATTACTTATTCTAATGTTGAATTTTAAGTTGTGATTAATTGCAGCAATCATTTTTTACAGTATAAGTATTGATGTAATTCACTCATCTATTCATTCACTTATGGTATCTCTAGGACCAAAGGGTGTCATCAATGACTGGCGTAAATTTAAACTGGAGAGCATGGACCAGGAGGCTCTGCCTCCCAACAAGAGGGAGCTTCTAAGACAGATGTCGTCCCCCCACAAACCCAGAGACTCCTGTGTGGGTGGATTCAATCGCAAGGTTGCCTCATCTGACCATGATTTCAAAATAAAAATGAGCTCTTTGAAGAAAAACAATGCTTTTCTAAATTAGACTGCAAGTGCATTCCAAAAATGTATGATAAGTCTCTATGTATAATATTACTTTGGTCAAAAGTAACTAACACCAAACTATACTAAAACATTGCTATATAGTTATATATTCTGTACGCATATAAAGAATTTAGAGGTTGCAAACTGAGGTTCAGGGATCCGCTATGGCTATGGACTACATAGAGGTGACAAATATTTTTATAAAATGTAATTTAAAAAAAAAATCTGTTAAAATTTGTGTTAAAATATATTTATCGACTATTCAGTACAATGACCATATAAAAGCCAGTTGTTTAATTTCAGAAACAGTATATTTTCTTTACATCATGCATATTATTTTTATTGAGTTCCTCAAAAGAGGTCATCATGTTTGGCGGGTCTTTGACATCAAAACATGATTTAATGGATTAACTTCCAAATTTAAATGCAGTTGTCTCTCCCAAAAATCTGCATTGGCCTTAAAAGCGTTGAATTTTCCTGCTTTTTTTTTCACTTCCCAGATGAGCGCTCAGGAGTATGAGCTGATAAAGGAAGATGATGAGAAAAGTCTGCGTAAGTACCGCAAGCAATGCATGGAGGAGATGCATGAGAGCCTGAGCTTCGGGCCCAAATTTGAGGGTGTGTACGACCTTGACAGTGGCGAGGCCTTCCTGGAGGTCATTGAGAAGGAGCACCGGCTCACAGTGGTGGTGGTGCACATCTTCAATGATGGAGTGCAGGGGTGCGAGGTGCTTAACAGTTGCATGGATTGCCTGGCCACAGAATATCCCAGCGTTAAATTCTGCCGCATTAGCGCCGCCGCCACTGGAGCTGGGGAGCGTTTCTCAGATGATGTGCTGCCCGCCTTGTTAGTGTACAAGGCTGGAGAGCTTCTGGGGAACTTCCTGACTGTTACGCAGCATTTCAGCGAGGAGTTCTTTGCTACCGATGTAGAGGCCTTCCTCAATGAGTATGGACTGCTGCCAGAGAAGGAATGTGGCCCTGGAGCTGACGAGGATGAAGCAGATGTGGAGTGATGAAATATAGCAGAAAGTAAGAATGGATTAAATGAATGGGAGGAAAGTTTTTCTGAATATGACAAGAATACGTTTCATTATTCTTCCAGCTAACATGATGAGATGCTTCCGTGTGCACATGCAGCTCAGGGTAAAGATCTCTTTGAGCACAGTAGAGAAAACGACTGAATGTTTTGTACAGAAAAACAAGAAATGGAATAAAGCCGAGAAAGATAATGAGATATTCAACTATCATGTTTTCTCATATAAACAAATAGACAACTGCATGAATATGAAATAGATAAGAATGAATTAGTGTCATGTGGAATACTTATGCACATATTGTACATGTGATTGCATGTAGCCAAAGATGATGCAAATGGGAATGGTCCATGATTGGTTCTTCTTAAATGAATAGTTCGCCCAAAAATTTAAAATTAATGAAAATATACTCACCCTCTCTTGCCATTCAAGATGTAGTTTGTTTCTTCACTAGAATAGATTTGGAGAAATTTAGCATTACATCACTTGCTCACAAATGAATGCTCTGCAGTGAATGGGTGCCATCAGAATGAGAGTCCAAACAGCTGATAAAAACATCACAAGAGTCCAGGCATTCACACTACTGCAGTCTGTTAATTAGCGTCTTTTGAAGTGAAATGCTACATGTTTGTAAGAAATAAATCAAGGCATTTTAACTTTAAACCGTTGCTTCTGGCCAAAATACGAATCGGTAATCCATAAAAATGCTTCCTTCCGTGAAAAAATCCATCCCTTGTGTTTTCACATCAAAATCACAAGACATCATCATAATCATAAGACATATTTGTTTTGAAAATTTGTAGATTTTCACTTCACAAGGCATTCATCGATGGACTGGAGTTGTGTGGATTACTTTTGGATTATTGTGATGTTCTTTTTAGCTGTTTGGACTCTCATTCTGATGGCACACATTCACTGCAGAGGATCCATTGGTTGTTACTGTAAATTGGTTTGGTTGGAATTTTGCATAAACTAGGATGTTTTATGTAAACTGTATTTTTAGGCATACATAAATAAATGCAAATGGAAACATTAAACATTTCCCCTGCCTGCATTTAGTTAAAAAAAGATATTAATTATACACATGGTCCACTTGCACACAAATTATATGCAGTGTTGGGGGTAACGCATTACAAGTAACGCGAGTTACGTAATCAGATTACTTTTTTCAAGTAACTAGTAAAGTAACGCATTACTTTTTAATTTACAAGAGAATATCTGAGTTACTTTTTCAAAAAAGTAATGCAAGTTACTTTTTTTCAATTTATTGATTGACAGCTCTGGTGTCCCCATGTTAAGAGAAATCAGAAGATGTTACTGTAGTTCTAAAATAAATATGAATATGCATTAATTCATCTCACTCACAAAAAAACACAGATTCAGTATTCCTCAAAATGAATAAAAATAATGCAACTCAGAAATAACACAAACCTGCAATAATTAAATGTTAAACAACACAAATATCCTTTATGTATTTAATCCCTCTATTCATTCACTTATGGTATCTCTAGGACCAAAGGGTGTCATCAATGACTGGCGTAAATTTAAACTGGAGAGCATGGACCAGGAGGCTCTGCCTCCCAACAAGAGGGAGCTTCTAAGACAGATGTCGTCCCCCCACAAACCCAGAGACTCCTGTGTGGGTGGATTCAATCGCAAGGTTGCCTCATCTGACCATGATTTCAAAATAAAAATGAGCTCTTTGAAGAAAAACAATGCTTTTCTAAATTAGACTGCAAGTGCATTCCAAAAATGTATGATAAGTCTCTATGTATAATATTACTTTGGTCAAAAGTAACTAACACCAAACTATACTAAAACATTGCTATATAGTTATATATTCTGTACGCATATAAAGAATTTAGAGGTTGCAAACTGAGGTTCAGGGATCCGCTATGGCTATGGACTACATAGAGGTGACAAATATTTTTATAAAATGTAATTTTAAAAAAAAATCTGTTAAAATTTGTGTTAAAATATATTTATCGACTATTCAGTACAATGACCATATAAAAGCCAGTTGTTTAATTTCAGAAACAGTATATTTTCTTTACATCATGCATATTATTTTTATTGAGTTCCTCAAAAGAGGTCATCATGTTTGGCGGGTCTTTGACATCAAAACATGATTTAATGGATTAACTTCCAAATTTAAATGCAGTTGTCTCTCCCAAAAATCTGCATTGGCCTTAAAAGCGTTGAATTTTCCTGCTTTTTTTTTCACTTCCCAGATGAGCGCTCAGGAGTATGAGCTGATAAAGGAAGATGATGAGAAAAGTCTGCGTAAGTACCGCAAGCAATGCATGGAGGAGATGCATGAGAGCCTGAGCTTCGGGCCCAAATTTGAGGGTGTGTACGACCTTGACAGTGGCGAGGCCTTCCTGGAGGTCATTGAGAAGGAGCACCGGCTCACAGTGGTGGTGGTGCACATCTTCAATGATGGAGTGCAGGGGTGCGAGGTGCTTAACAGTTGCATGGATTGCCTGGCCACAGAATATCCCAGCGTTAAATTCTGCCGCATTAGCGCCGCCGCCACTGGAGCTGGGGAGCGTTTCTCAGATGATGTGCTGCCCGCCTTGTTAGTGTACAAGGCTGGAGAGCTTCTGGGGAACTTCCTGACTGTTACGCAGCATTTCAGCGAGGAGTTCTTTGCTACCGATGTAGAGGCCTTCCTCAATGAGTATGGACTGCTGCCAGAGAAGGAATGTGGCCCTGGAGCTGACGAGGATGAAGCAGATGTGGAGTGATGAAATATAGCAGAAAGTAAGAATGGATTAAATGAATGGGAGGAAAGTTTTTCTGAATATGACAAGAATACGTTTCATTATTCTTCCAGCTAACATGATGAGATGCTTCCGTGTGCACATGCAGCTCAGGGTAAAGATCTCTTTGAGCACAGTAGAGAAAACGACTGAATGTTTTGTACAGAAAAACAAGAAATGGAATAAAGCCGAGAAAGATAATGAGATATTCAACTATCATGTTTTCTCATATAAACAAATAGACAACTGCATGAATATGAAATAGATAAGAATGAATTAGTGTCATGTGGAATACTTATGCACATATTGTACATGTGATTGCATGTAGCCAAAGATGATGCAAATGGGAATGGTCCATGATTGGTTCTTCTTAAATGAATAGTTCGCCCAAAAATTTAAAATTAATGAAAATATACTCACCCTCTCTTGCCATTCAAGATGTAGTTTGTTTCTTCACTAGAATAGATTTGGAGAAATTTAGCATTACATCACTTGCTCACAAATGAATGCTCTGCAGTGAATGGGTGCCATCAGAATGAGAGTCCAAACAGCTGATAAAAACATCACAAGAGTCCAGGCATTCACACTACTGCAGTCTGTTAATTAGCGTCTTTTGAAGTGAAATGCTACATGTTTGTAAGAAATAAATCAAGGCATTTTAACTTTAAACCGTTGCTTCTGGCCAAAATACGAATCGGTAATCCATAAAAATGCTTCCTTCCGTGAAAAAATCCATCCCTTGTGTTTTCACATCAAAATCACAAGACATCATCATAATCATAAGACATATTTGTTTTGAAAATTTGTAGATTTTCACTTCACAAGGCATTCATCGATGGACTGGAGTTGTGTGGATTACTTTTGGATTATTGTGATGTTCTTTTTAGCTGTTTGGACTCTCATTCTGATGGCACACATTCACTGCAGAGGATCCATTGGTTGTTACTGTAAATTGGTTTGGTTGGAATTTTGCATAAACTAGGATGTTTTATGTAAACTGTATTTTTAGGCATACATAAATAAATGCAAATGGAAACATTAAACATTTCCCCTGCCTGCATTTAGTTAAAAAAAGATATTAATTATACACATGGTCCACTTGCACACAAATTATATGCAGTGTTGGGGGTAACGCATTACAAGTAACGCGAGTTACGTAATCAGATTACTTTTTTCAAGTAACTAGTAAAGTAACGCATTACTTTTTAATTTACAAGAGAATATCTGAGTTACTTTTTCAAAAAAGTAATGCAAGTTACTTTTTTTCAATTTATTGATTGACAGCTCTGGTGTCCCCATGTTAAGAGAAATCAGAAGATGTTACTGTAGTTCTAAAATAAATATGAATATGCATTAATTCATCTCACTCACAAAAAAACACAGATTCAGTATTCCTCAAAATGAATAAAAATAATGCAACTCAGAAATAACACAAACCTGCAATAATTAAATGTTAAACAACACAAATATCCTTTATGTATTTAATCCCGTTCTATTAAACAATGTCTTTGATGATTCAGTTCAATCATACTAATAAGCAAAAATAACTCTAGACAAACATTTGTGTGTTTTTTTTTATTGCTGAAGTGTGTTGAAATGTCTTCTTCTGCATTCTACTGTACGGACGTAAATGTACTTTCCCTTCAGCCTGAGGCTTATTCATTTCCCTTTTGGTGTGAAAAGGCTTTTATATTTGCCAAAAATATAACTTTTTTATTTTAAAAACAAACAAGCAAGCCCTGTCCAGATTTAAAAAGTAACGCAAAAGTAACGTAACGCATTACTTTCCATAAAAAGTAACTAAGTACCGTAATTAGTTACTTTTTTATGGAGTAACGCAATATTGTAATGCATTACTTTTAAAAGTAACTTTCCCCAACACTGATTATATGTCACCCCTGAAGAAAGCATTTGAAGAACAGAATCAATCAAGAGAGCAATAAAGTGAAATTCCAGAGAATTTGCATCTTCCTTTAATGTGGTTTGAAAAGCGAGACAGCACTTGCTGAAACAAAATCTCTGCAACTGACTTTACCGTGACCTGCAGGTTCAAAAGTTCCATTTATATTAAAAGAAAAGATACTTATTGCACATTTGTGCATTTTCCAATCATTTTCCTATAACTTGACATCTTATAATGATCAATGATCAAGATTTAGCTGAACTCCTGATGAACCATAGGTTACGAAGAAGTGAGCCAGCAAAAGACATGCTACTGTTCCTGGCTAGGGCTTTTCAGTGATATAAACAAATAAACAAATATATATAAACAAATATAGTTCAATATAGCGCTATCATGTCATCTGTAAGCTTAATCAGTGCAGTAAGTGGCTATACACCCATGTTGTCATGCTTTTATGAGCGGCGAATCTGATCTTTTTTGATCAGCTTAGTCTGGAATCTTATTACTGGATTTAAATCCAAGATTTTTGTTTAGTGTCAAAATACGGGCTGCCCCGGCTGGAGCCTTTGTCTTCATGCAAGATATTTTCACTCTAATCCAACAATTAGTGTTTTTATATTTTAAATGACCTACTTAATTTGAACATGCAGTACTGATAAATACAGGCTATATTACTGTATGCTTGAATCCTATAATTTGGCCCTGATTGTTACCTTACCCAGAACTAAGTTTGTTATCTCACCATAGTTCAGAACAAATTCAACAGCAATTGCAACAAAATTGCACCAGCTTGTGGGGTCGTGAAGCAATTATTTTCGTCTGTTCCATATTTGAAAAAGACATGCAAACCAATTTGACAGTAACATATTTTCTCTTGAGGGCCAAGCCATGCAGGCACACCCACTGAGGGCCTGCAGGGTTTGGTGATTTTGTGGTAATGTTTTGTGTGTCTCACGCCGAGCTCTTGCTATATCGTGCAACGAGGTCGTCTGCGCTTCACGCGAACATGTTCTGACAACATCTGCACCTGATACCACATTTGCCTTCATCCTCTTTGCATGCGTGAAGGAGTAGCCCAAACAGCCAAGTCCTCACCTGGACTTAATTCCTAAGACGTGTTGTCACGGGTTCATAGCTCAGACAGATTAAAAACTTTATGAATACTATATGAATAATATATGAGCTATATATATATATATAGGTATTATACTGTCCTCTTTAGTATTGAAAATTAAAATATAGGAACAAAATATAATAAAAATGTTAAAAAGTATTTGATAAAAACAAAAACATTATACAGTATAGAACAGGGGTCGGTTGCATTAAAGGCTTAGACTAGTCTTACAAGTTAGTCCTCTAATTTTTTTTTTTTTTTACAATAAAAATAAATTAGTCCCAAGTTCATTCCATCAACTGCTAGTTGGTCAAACTAGTTCTTAAGACAGTCTTAATGTAGAGGCAACTGGCCTGAGATGTAACTTATATCTACAATATCTTACATACTTGCATATATAGTTTGTATGGATTTTAATAATATCTAAATTAATACACTTTCATTTGGACTGCATTGCTTAGATCTGAAACAAATATTTACTGACCACTGCTGGACAGTGATTAAGTTGTTAGCGGTTGAGTTCACAGTTCTGTTAATTTTCTCCTGTTTTCACAAGGAACATCACAGAGAAATCTCACACATAAAGACCTCTCTCATTTAGCTGATGTAAAAATCTAATCATAAAGCTTGGAGATCTTTAGGAAGGACTTTAGTTGTTACGGGGCTGACGAGACGTGAGACTTGCGGATCCATGTGCATGTTGTCCTGTAATATAAGAAGTGTTTTGTACTATAAAATATAAACACATAATCACAAACTACATGGCTAATATGTTATAGGCTTTCATGGGTTTTGAATCTGGTCTTGTTATGTTAGCCAAGGCTGAAACTGTTTTGAAAATATAAAAACATATTTAGAGATGCTGACCGCAGTCAAATATAAGTTTTGTTTTTCGTTTGTTGTTTTTAATCTGATCCAGGATTGTTTTTCTAGCTATTCATTTTAAAGGGCTGTTTATTGACATTCCTGTTGGAAACATTAACCTTTAATCAATAACACTTTTAATGTACCTTATACTAGCCATTTATATACATTAAAGAATTTTTCTAAAAATTGTAGTCCTTCCATTTAATGTACATTATCTGTAATGATATTTTAAAGTAAACAATAAGGAACAATAGTAATCAAATTAAACATAACAATGAAATAAAATAATACAATAGATGGCTCCTCAAGATAACATATGATATATAGCAGTATGCCTCATCATTGTGGTCTAATTACTTCTAATTAAAAACTTGAAGCTTTGTGTAAGTAGCCTGTGAGGTAAGCAATAATTTAACCCAGACAAAACCCCAGGAATTCCACAGGAGCGACCTCTGACAAAATGAATCGTGCATGTGAATGAAACAAATAATGACACAGTAAAACAAAACACTGTAGAATTGGGCCAGAAAGAAAACAAATGTGTCATGAATTATCGAAGAGAGTATAATACAGTTTCAAAGAAAGCAAAATGTCCAGAAAAAAAGGCAAACTAAATGACTCTGTCCATTGAAGGGTTTCCTGAGCTCTGAATATATTGAAGGCAAAGGTCTTCTGGGAGTGGCGTTAGGCACAGGAGAGGTAGCGTGTAGACAGACATGATGGATGTTAATTTCAAGTGTAAATGGGAACATAGGTGAAGGGCTGGATGGAGGTGGGGTCGGGGGGTTGGCACAGAGGGGATATGAGGTCACAGGGCTTTTTAACACTGCTTTGTGTGAAAATTACTGCAGCATTCACCACCCACACACACAAACACATACTTTAAAACTTCCTACCCTCTTCTTACTCAACATCTTATGTAGCTTTGTCACGCAAAGGTGAAGTAGTAGTGAAGTTTATTTTCCCCATATGTCACTATGGAAACCAAGATTTGGGGATAAAAAAAACACAATAAATCACGGAATAAAAATTCCATACACATAAAAAGTTCCATTAACCCCAAATGCACTTACTCAAGGTCAACTATTGCCTTCTTTGGATGTTGAAAACAGGAAACTAGACTCCATGTTTAACCACCAATGGCTCTGAAACACTGATTGGATCATAAAAAAGCAGGACTTTACATTAATTCATTACATTCATTAATTAATTCAATGCATTAATATTGACCCTAAGCAAGTAACAAAAAAGACAAAGCATGTTCAAAACATGAAATGAGGTGTGTGAGGTCTTGAGACATTCCCATGGGTCTTTGTTTTCTAGAGTGTGTTGACATTTGGAAGAGGTGAAAGAGAGAGCATTGCTTGGCTGATTCAAGGTTAAGGCTGCATAGCAAAGAGAGGCGAGGTTACACTATCTCTCCATACAGGCAGTCTAACTGTAAATAATATCCAGTGCCTGGGGGGCCACTAACGGCATTAACAACTATTATATGTTTTTTGCTTCTATTTAAAAATTCCATATCGACAATTCATCTGTGGTCACATTGATATGTGGTTATGACTGGTCTAAGGAATGGAAAACTGCTAGAGAATAAAAGCAAGAAAGAGAAGGCAAAGGCGGGTAATGCTATTCATCAAATGAATGCCAAGACTGTATGGGATGATATGAGCCAAGTAGAAATGAGACAAAGGTAAAACCAACAAAAGTAACTAGTTTCAGTTATCTCTTATCAAGTAATTTTTTAACAGGAAAAACTGTAACATAAGGCCATATAAATACAAATGATAAAAACGGAATAAAATAAACTATGTAACAACATAATTACAAATAACAAAGAATTATAACTGTACACATTATTATTATCGCCTTAAATCAATCCATAAATCAACAAGAAAAAAAACGTTTTACTTTTGGAATGTTTTAATATGATAATCATCCAAACTTATGGACAGTGAGCAGAGTATTGAGAATATAAAAGATAATTCAATTTAATTCAAAAAAAATTAATTCAAAAAAGGAGAAAGAAGTGTATCTACTAAAAGCACGTTTATGTAGATTTTACCGCATTACAAATATTTGAACTATTGTGATATAACAAAACTAACAAGAAATTGTCTAACTATTATTCAACCATCCATCTCACTGTTTCTGTGACTGACCTTGAATGCGATCGAGTCGACAGTGCAGGTATGATACGACATCTCCCTCTTGTGTCCACTTATTTGCAACAACCGAGCTGCCTCTTGATGAATACACATCATACTTAATAGCTTTGTTTTGTTTCCATGAATGTACATAATCTAGGGTTTATTAGTAATCCAGTGTCATCATGGCGGAACATCATTCAAATTAATACAGTAAAGTACCAAAGTAAATAACCTTCCAGACAGACCTACTTGTGTGACGTAGACGCGGTTTTCATGTTACTTTTTTCATCGCTGGTCAACCTTGACCAATCACAGTCGTTTGTGATTACTAGAAGGTTCGTTTTATGTAAACATTTTATAGAACCTACAATATCGATTTTCTTTTGTATTTCATTTTGGAATTAGAAGACGTTTAAAAGATTACAATGTTATAGCGTACAAATATCTCTAAAATAAAATTTCAAAGGCGGCTCATTGCCGATTTGGTTGTAATGAGCCGCTCAGCGCCACCTGGCGGGCGGATTTTTAATAACAGGAAATAGTAATAAGCACGTTTACGTTTGACGCACGGGAGGCAGAGTGCAACGAAAAATGGCGGCTGTGTTGCTGCAGCTATTGGAGCGGTCGGAAATATCAAAACTCCCCAAAACTGTCTTGACTAAATTAGAGAAGTATATTTTTGAACAGCAATGTGAAGTTGATTGTCTGAAGGCACAACAGGAGCAATATCGTGTGGATAATGGTATGGTTTGCGGTTTTAATAGGTAAACTGTAAACTGTTTATAACCACGAAGGAGGCCTGGGTTTATTTTCCCCCTTGGGCATATTGTTTTGCAAACTGTTTGTAGTGAACATGTGTTATAATTATTGAATACATTTTCAGTTTAACAGAAAACGTTTTCTATTGATATTACCATAGACTTGCTTGTATGGATGTTTAGACGTTCTCTCTCTCTCTCTCTCTCTCTCTCTCTCTCTCTCTCTCTCTCTCTCATATATATAGAACAACAGTATTTTGACATCGAGAAGAAGTTTGCAGAGAGTCAGGCTCAGTTTGTGTCCCAGACTCAAGAGCATCAGATACTGAAAGAAGAGTACTGCAAACTGGGTAAGGATGTGGGAGTCAAACACCTCTTATTTGATTAAAAATAACAAACTTAACGTTGTATTTGTACTCGACTTTTTACAGAGGATGAGCTGAAATGCTTACGAGAGAAAAATAAGGAGCAAGTGTCTTCATATACCAAACTAGAATCACATCAGGTAATGAGAGATCATATAACAGTCTGATAGAGAACATCTGCGTCGTGTCTTGAATTTTGTGATGTTGAAGAGGTGAAATTGTGCATTCTTTGTGCAGAATGAACTTTCCAAAGCCAAAGTTGAGCTTGAGGCCGAAAAACGAGAGCTTGTGCGGACATTGGAAAGAAGATCCCAGGAGATGGAACAACAAAGCGGTATTTAAAGATCATTATTTGGTGTAACAGAATATGTTGACATGCTTTAATGTTCATAAAACACATTATTTTTCAAATACTGTACATTATTGTAGGTCCTCTACGCCTCTGTCAAACAGGCCGTTTTCAACAAAGCCCCCTCCTTTGACAAGCGCAGTCTGCTCTGATTGGCCATCGGACCCAGTGCATTGTGATTGACCGAACACCACAAGCACGCGTCGCAAATGTAACGCCCCTTACCATAATCGCAGCTTTAGCTTTCAAAGTAAATATCAAGACAGTTAATAATGTTGTTAGTTTTACCATCAGTTCAAGCCCGAAAGGGCAACAGAGTCGGGTGACAGACACAGTGATGATGCAGTACACAAGCCGCGGTTAAGACAGCTGACGTGCTATGATTTCTGACAGGCAGTTCACTCTCCTGTGATGTGACCCTGTTCCCCTCTCTCACACACACACACACACGATATCTACTCTGTGCTGTGCAAAACTCCGCATTTGAACAGTCAATAGCAAATGCTTAAACTGATAACGAAACATACTTGCAGTCGCTGAATCGGAAGCACCAGATTGTCATAGCAAAGTCGGAATTTACACCTTTTTTTTTTTTAAGAAATAGCCTTTGTGCACAGCCAACCTTGTACTCCTCTAGGTTAAAAAAAAACTGTCGTCCATAAAATGCGTTGCACAAATTCGAACATCTGGGTTGTGCTGTTCTGTTGTAAATAAATCTTAACCAATGATTTCTAATTGCATCTACTTCCGGAAGGCCAAATAAAGTGCTTTCGCACTGAAACACAGCGTCTCCCTGACATGGCTGCATCAACATGACTGCTGTTCCTGAAACCACGCCACCTTTCTTTGCGTGCTCATTTGGGCGGCATTATGCTAATATTTCCACATAGTGACGTAGATATGTGGGGGCATGTTAGAGTGATCCGTTTTAGGTAGGTATGGTTGACTCTTAACTTTTATAAAGAATATCTCTTTGGATTTGAGACTTTAGTCTTTGCAACTTTACAGATCTTCTTTATGCACCAAGAGCTTGTAACACTCCAAAGAGAAAGGAAAACTTGAAATCGCATCATATGACCCCTTTAATAAGCATTCTTTTATGATCATTGAAAACTAGTTTTTTACAGATTATTTGGAATTTGCAGGTTTTACTTTGACCAGTTTGTTCACCTACACTGTTTGAACAAAAATACAGTAAAAAAAAAAGACAAGTGGCCATTGTGCTGCCAAATATCTTCATAAAATCTTTTTTCAGGGTTTGCTGAAAAGGAAGTTAAATAAAACAGCATTTATTTGGAATACATTTTTTGTATTGTTGTCACTTTTGATAAATTCATTGTGTTTTTCTGTAGAAGTCCTGAGGTGTATTTCTTTAGAGAAAAAAAAACACACAAACCCAAACTTTTAAATGGTGGTGTATAATATACAAATTATCTTCAAATTTTTTTTATTTATTATTTTTTTATAGAGGACCTGAAGCGTATTAATGATAGATTGGTGGAAGTCAGTTCAGAGAAGATGCAGCTTCAGCTCAAGCTGGATGAGTCAGAAGCCACTGAGGTCTCAATCAAGGTAACATTTAATGAAATCTTGCCAGGGTACTTGGGATTTTACAAGGGTAAATAAAGAACTGGGGCCAGTTGTAGACTGGTCATAACTTTTTATATTCCGTTAAGAAAAGGTGGACTGGTCTTATTTGTATTGGAAAAGTAAGACTGATAACCACTTGGCAACTGCTAGTGAGTTTTGTATAGTATTTTCTTTACTAAACTGTCAAAAAAGGGTAATATTTCATGTATTTGAGGTCTGAGATGTGGGAACAGTGAAGAGAGAGCGGGCAAACATTTTGCATTTTAGCTCATAATTGCCGTCTAATCAGCCAATATGATCTTAAATAGCCTGCATAGCACTTCATTTTTTATAACATGGGATTTTGAACAAATTTATTCAATCTTGATTTCTGTAAAATGTTGCCACAAGATTTTTTTTTTTTTTTTTTGTGAAAAAGTTATAAAAAATATTTTTAAATATACCTTGAAGTAACTGCAAATGAGCATGTCAAAGAAATATCTTTAAAATAATTCCATGTGGAGCATGCCCCCGGTTCACACATTTTTTTTCCCCCTTACCTGTTTGCATCTCTGATTTTTATACCTGGCCCCACTGATTTTTGATATGCTGGCACTATGTTCATTTTCCAGTATAAAGAGAAGCGAATGGAGCAGGAGAAAGATCTACTCCAGAATCAGGTGACCTGGCTGAAAACTGAGCTTAAGGCCAAGAGTGAAGAGCTGCTGTCTCTTTCCCGGCAGAAAGGCAGTGAGATCCTGGAGCTCCAGTGCAACCTTAATAACAAGGAGGATGAAGTACTGCCCAAACCTTTTTCTATATTATGTATTTTAAGTCATCATGAATATTGTCTGATCTGCTTTGAAATGTGTTATTTAAGTTCTTAGTCCATGTGCTAATCTCTGTGAACCTTTGTAGATCGCCCACCTCCAAGATCAGGTCACCAGTCTGAAGGCATCCAATGAGAAACTTCAGAGGCAAGCAGAGGAGATGATCACCAAGATGAGAGAGGTTAGCCATTGTAATCCATCGCTGAAGTTATCAGCTGAATGGTGTTTCATAATTCTTTAAAATCATGTGTTGTGCTTTTAGGCTAAGCAACAGCAAGCCAGTTTGGAGGAGAAGTTCAGTAATGAGCTCAATGCCAACATCAAACTCTCAAATTTGTATAAGGTAAGTTTTAATTACTTCATGAATTGAAGTGTATAATTAAAGCAAAGCATAAATAAGAATATTATAATCATTCAAGTATAATTTTTGTTATTTCTAAGAATATTTGTTAGTTCTAAATTCTTTTGATGATTCGCAGGGAGCTGCAGCTGATGCAGAGGCCAAGAGTGAGGAGCTCAGCAGAGCTGTTGATGAACTTCACAAGCTGCTTAAAGAGGCTGGAGAGGGTAAGCCACTCTCCTGGTCAGAGACATGCATGTTGACAGCCATGAGTACCATTTAAGAAAACTAACACTGATGCTTTGTGTATTTACATATTTCTGTGATAACATCTTGTCTACAGCACATAAAGCTCTGGAAGTGAAGATGGCAGAGCTGGAGAGTTGTAAGGACAAAGAAATCGCTGAACTAAAAGAGAAAATAAGCAGCCAGGAGAAAGAGCTGGATAATGCAAATGAGCTGCTGTCTGATGCCAAACACAGAGGTTAGCATCGCCACTTAGTTCCTTAGCCTCTAGCATGTGAATTAGTATTTGTAAATTTGATGCCTCCTTTGCCTCTCCAGGAACTACTTCAATTTTTTCAGAGGAGCAGGTGACCACAATGTCTCCCACAGCAGCTGCAATTGCCAAAATCATCAAACCAGGCATGAAACTTACAGAGGTACTGACCTGCATTCTGATTTGTGATGCAAGTGCATTCATATTCACAGAAGCTTTTTCAGTTTTAATATGCCACCTTCTATTTTGTGTAGATTTATACAGCTTATGTTAAGACCCAAGAACAGCTACAACATGAGAAACTAGAGAACAAACGACTGCACAAGTACCTGGATGACATTGTGCAGGAGATGGAAGCAAAGGCGCCCATCCTGAAGAGACAGAGAGAGGAGTATGAGCGCATGCAAAAGTCTGTTTCCAGTCTCTCTGCTAAATTAGAGCAAGCTGTCACGGTGAGGACCGAAGAGTCTTGCAGAAATACGAAGCCTTATTGCATGTCACACTGCCAGTGCATGCTGCCTAATGGCTACTTGCATAACAAATCTAGAAATTATTATTCTTGGATTTTTCAGGAGGTCCACCGCTTGCAGAAAGAAGCAGATGAAAACAACAAACGTGCATCTGTGTTAGAGAGAGATAACCGGAGGTTTGAGGTGCAGCTGGCTGACATGTCTCAACAGGTGAGGCCTGATGGCACAACTGAGGCTTCAGTCTCTTACGGGAGAGAAAAAATATTCTAAAATCCTGTTCTTTTAACATGACTATCTCAGGTGCGGGTCCTCCTTATTGAGCTGGAGGAAGCGCGTGGTAATCATGTGATACGTGAGGAGGATGAGGTGTGTTCTGCGGATGTGAGCAGCACATCAGAGGTGATTTCTCAACACCTGGTCACCTTCCGCACTGTTGAAGAGCTGCAGCAGCAGAACCAGCGACTCCTAGTGGCACTAAGAGATCTCAGTGAGGAAAAGGAAAAGGATGAGTTAGAGGGAGACACCATGAAGTGAGTGTGTGTGAGAGAGATTTAAGTGGATCTGTCAACCTAATATCAGATTAAATATGGACTGAGAAAGCATAATGCTCATTGTGTGTTTAGACGGCATGAGGTGGAGAAATATCTCGAGGAGCTTCAGCGTGAGTTGGAGCAGCTAAAGGAAAAGAGAGCTCAGGATCTGCAGAAGGTTGACGCTGTGGCACGACAAAGGGATATGTTCCGCATGCTTCTGACCCAGGCCACTGGAGTCACCTTCCCACAGGGTAATTATATTTTGTCTGTTATTCTAGTCTGTATTGCCAGGTTTTATGAGACACCTTAATAGAAAGTTTCATGATGATGATTGAACAGTTTTATAAACTTACTGTGGCAGGTGCTGGTAATGAGGAGCTTATGCTGACCTCCACCCCCCGTCGTTCTCCAGCCATCACACCCACTGCAGGCACCCCTACAGGACTGGTTGCCACTGTGATAGAATCCACTGAGTCAGTAGAAGCCAAGGCTGCACTGAAGCAGGTAGGCCAGGCAGAGCAGGCTGTCCACTCATAGCATTTTTTTCCATCAGTGACATTGAGACTAAGCTTCATTAATAAAAATGCTTGTGAAAGAAGTTTCTGTATGTTCAAGAATTCATTCATTTGCTTTATGCAGTAAAAACCATAAAATTGTGACATAGTACTGTGACTTTTTTTTTGCCCCCTTCAATTATTTTTGTCTATTAGGAGATGGATTTTAAAATATAAAATTATTCTTGTGTGTTTGATCAGCTTCAGGAAGTCTTTGTGGCCTATAAAAAGGAAAAAACTGAGTCTGGAAAAGCCCTGACTGAGCAAAGCGAGAAACTACAGGATCAAGTGACTGAACTCCGCTCTGAAAACACCAAGATCTCCACACAGCTGGAGTTCACCTCCAAACGGTATCCAGTCATACAGTTCCTTTGGTCCTCATGGTTTTCTCAAATATAGAATCCTTAATTTATTTTATGTGGTGTGTATGTCAGGTATGAGATGCTCCAGGATAACGTGGAGGGCTACCGTAAGGAGATTGCCTCTCTGAATGAGAAGAGTCAGAAACAGGCTGCAGCAATTCAGCAGAGTGAACAGACCATACACACCCTCAACCAGGACCTCCGAGCAGCAGCTGAGAAACTCTCCATTGCTGAGGTGTCTTAATTGATTCATTCACTCAAGTGCAGGTGTCTCTGTTCAGTCCAATAGTTCAGTCTAAATTGAATTAATCCTCTATGTCTCTATTTCAGTCTGAAGCAGAGAACCTGCGTAAAGAGAGAGACATGTTGAAGATGGTGGAGATCAGACTGACCCAGGAGAAAGAGTCCTTCCAGGCCCAAAGGCTTGGCCAAAACATGCTGCTGACCAACCTCAAATCAATACAGGTGACAAGTGCTTTTACGAAATGACAATCTAAGCCTCCAAAAGGATGTTTTGAGAACTTAGCATGTCTGTAAATTAATTTTCCAGGCAACTCTAGAGCACTCCGAGACGGAGACCAGACAGCGGCTGACTGCTCAGATTGAGAAGCAGGAGCGAGAGATTGCTCAGCTCCAGAAGAGACTCGAGAATGAGGTGGAACAGAAGCACCTGCTGGCACGCAATCAAGATGTAAGGGCCGCATTTCTTTTGCTCTCTCTCTCTTATTTTGCCCTGTTTGGTACTTTGGCTCATTCATTTCTCTTTGACGTTCCTTTGCATCATAGATGCAGCTGATGGATGTTAAGAAGCAGCTGGAAACACAGACTTCCCAGTACTACAGGACAAGAGAGCAGCTTAGTGCTGCCCAACTTGAGCTTAACAATCTAAAGCTGCAGATGAGTAGCAAGGAGAGCCGGCTGTTATCCCCCACAATACGTACAGGTGAGAGACTGCTCATGATTCAGCCCTCATGGTATCATAGCACTTCTAATATTTAGTTTTTGCTTAGTTTATCTAACATTCCTTAAGTTATTTGTTCATGTTTGGTTGCTCAACCTCATTAGCTATAAAGGCCAGAGCATTGTTGATGGAAAAGACTATCTGTTAAGTTGTTGCTGTTTTTTCTCTCCAGGCCTGCAAGGCAGTGAAGGTGACATAGAGGCTCTGCGTGCTCAGCTGAAGCAGGCTGAGAGCAAGGTAGAAGAGCTGGCTGAACGACTGAAGAACACTACTGCAAGCATGGAACAGTACAAAGCCATGAGTCTTAGCTTAGAGGAGTCCCTGGATAAAGAGAAACGGGTTTGTGGCATGATAAAAATCACTATAATATGCTTTACTCTAACACCCATTACATTCTATAAAAAATAAAGGCAACATGAACAATGGACGTTTTAAGGAAGTAAATGGAATTCATTTTGGTGTTTTTATTTATTTTGTAAAAAAAAATTCCTCTGTCTTTACACTTTTAGGTAACTGAGCAGGTGCGATCATCTGTGCAAAGCCGGGTGGAGGCGGCTCAGGAACTGTATAAACAGCTGGAGCAGAAACTTCTGGAAGCAGACAAGGAGAAGCAGAGTTTGCTAGAAGAGAAAAGCAAAGCTGTTGCTGCTGTGGAGCAAGAGGTATTGAATTCCCTCTGCTCACTAGATCTTTGACATTTCTGATTTAAAGAGCACATTCTATGCTTTCTTTTCTTTTTCCTGGAGTCCACAAATGTTATTCAAGGTATCTTGCGCTAAAACTGTTTGGGTTTTCAAACTGGGTTATTTGGGGGCCGCAAAAGAGTTCTAGGGGATCCATGGAAAATTTTAGTCAAAAACGACGTACAAAAATAAATACAAAGATTAAATTAATAAAATGTTCAAAATAATTACATTTGATTTTAAATTTAAAAAAAACAACAACAACAAATGCATCAAACAGCAGAGTATTATAGTGAATAGGAAAAAAATACTGTTCAAAAAGATTTTATGTTATAAGTATAAATAAATAGCTGCCTTTTAAATTGTAAGATAGAGGTCCATTGCATAAAGATGATCATATTTGAGGCTTCATGGCATCTAAAAGATTGTCTAGCCATCACAGTAGTTCACAGTGTGGGAATGGGTGTTAATGTAATTCATTCTATGTTCATTTCTGTGTCATTCTGTTTTCATTTTCTGTAATGCATTCTTTTTATCCATTCTAACAGAGCAGTATTGTGATTTTTAGAGGCAGAATTTGACGTATTTCTTGATCCTTTATCCCAGTTGAATGAGCTGAAGAAATCTCTAAGCAGCCTGCAGGGGGAGCACCAGAGCGTCCTGGAGAGAGCTGCTGTTGCTGCTGCACAGGAACAGCAGGCCATCCTGGACAGTCAGGAGCAGGCTAAGATGGCAGCTGAGGCACAGGATAAGTACGAGAGGGAGATGTTGCTGCATGCAGCTGATGTGGAAGCACTGCAGGCTACCAAAGCACAGGCTCTGCTGGCAGCTCATCTCAGACAGCAGCTGGAGGAGAAAGTTCAGAGCACCAGTGCACAGCTTCTAGAGGCTCGTGTCTCTTGGGAGGAGCAAGAGAAGATTCTCAAGGTAAAGAAATTGTGAAACAAATTGCTGTTATGGAAGTAGTAATAGCATTCTCAGTCTTTTTGTTTCTCTCTCCACATCAGGAGGAGCAGTCTAAGTTAGAGTCTCGCTGTGAGGATCTGCAGAGGCAGAACACACTCCTTCACGAACAAATACAGACTCTGAGTGGACAAATGGCCAGTCAGCTGCTGCGAGCCACCAGCGAGAGTCCACTCAACGTCTCTCTGACAGAGGAGGGCAAGTCTCAGGAGCAGCTTCTGGAGATCCTAAGGTCTTTTTTTTTCTCCCTTATGTGACCAATTTCAGTCATTTATAATTTTGTGAAGAAAATGTGTCAAGGAGAGAGTTTCCTTCACGGCAGTCTCTCATTTCTTCATGGTTTGCAGATTTGTGCGGCGTGAGAAGGAGATCGCAGAGTCCCGGTTTGAGGTGGTCCAGGGTGAGAGTCTGAGGCACAGGCTGAGAGTGGAACATCTGGAGAGAGAACTGAAGGATGTGCAGGAGAGTCTGAATGCAGAGAGAGAGAAAATGCAGGTTGGTTTGGAGAACCCAGATGCATACCATTTTATTACTGATCAACTGTATTCGGGGTTTCCGCGGGGTCTTAAAAATTCTTAAATTGTACAAGAAAGTCTTAATTATGATTTCAAGAGGTCTTCAATTTGTGGATGGAAAGACCAGAATTGCGATATGCTGAATGCGATGATTAAACTTCAAAAGGCTATGATTTCATGAGCACTGCACGTTCAAAGTCCGGTGCTTCGCTGCGTTGTGTTTTGCCTATACCGGGGAACTAGTTATAGGTCTGCCAAAAGTGTCACCTGCTGGCAGAGAATGAATGTGAATTTTCAATAAAACTGTTGCTTTGTTTAGATTTCAGACAAATGCAAAAGTCGACCCATGTTTTTACCCTGCAAACACGCAGAGCTTTAAATGTAAACTGGTAGATCGATAATAAGACAATGCAAAAAATCTAAATCTAAAGTATAGGGGTGTGCGATATGTATGGTTTGCGATAATATCGTAATTGTTTTAACGATGTGCGATTTGATATTATCGAGTATATCGAGAAAAGCAAACAAAACACACCTACAGAGTGCACGCATACATTACGTGAAGTCTTAGTAGTTTAGACTAGTGCGCGTGCGCATTTAGAGTGCGTTCTGTCACTGCATGAATCAGTCTATTAAAATGCATTTAGAATTATCACAATTCAAGATATGGGGCAGAAAATGTATATATTTATATCATTTCATGTAGTTAATATCACACGAAGAGTGACGTTTTTTTCAGTCAGTATGATTACAAAAGTGATATTGATTTACAGTTCAGTAAACTAAGTTAATATAAAGAGACTTGCGTTTTAGACACCATATTTTCTGTTTTTGCTCTATTTCTCCAACAAAAATCATTCCAAACACAACCACAGCACTGTTTTGCATCTCTGAGCAACAGGAAGGTGTTTTGTTCCTGAAAGAATCAACCGTTTAAATGATTCGGTTCAATCGCAATGACTCCCTTAACAGTGACTTGCTGCCACCTACTGGCAGTTTTAATTGTTTTAACAGAGCTGCATTAAACAGTGTGTTCACGTCTAATGTGCACTTCTAATGCAGCTAAAGATTTAAGATAAGTTTAGTTTATACTGATTTCATTTGCTTGGTAACAGCCCAAATGCAAGAATTTGACTCAAAAGATGGTGCACACTTTTAGAAAAAATGGCTTAAAGTTAAAAATGCCCATAAAACTTGAAATTAATTAATGATGATTATGAAATGATTCATTTCTATCACTGCTGTGAACTGACCACACAGAATATGATGAATATCTAAAAATTCAGGAGTCAGCTGTCCACGGCATGCAGTCCCTAAGATGTCAGCACAATAACACACTTAGCAAAATATCGTCTTATTATTGTTATCGATAAAATCCCCGAAAATTGAGATGTCATTTTTTGTTAATATCGCACACCCCTAATTTGTTATTTAATTGATATAATACTTTATTGATAATTGTTTAAATTAATATAATAATTAATACTTTTGACTCCATTTTCTGAAAAGTGGTTTAAAGGCTGAAATGAAAACTTGTATCTGAACTGTAAATTATGATTTTTACAGTAATTTTACATTTTAATATGGTACTATAGACATTGCCCTATACCCCGCTCTTATGGTATTAATTTTATTTGTGCAGGTCTTAAAGGTCTTAAAGGGGTCATATGATGCGATTTCAAGTTTTCTTTTCTCTTTGGAGTGTTACAAGCTGATTGTGCATAGATAAGATCCCTGAAGTTGCAAAGACTAAAGTCTCAAAACCAAAGAGATATTCTTTATCAAAGTTAAGACTCTGCCACGCCCCCCTAAAACGGTTCGTTCTAACACGCCCCCACATATCTAGGTCACTATGTGGGAATATTTGCGTAATGCCGCCCAAATGTGCACGCAAAGAAAGAAGGCGTGGTTTCAGTAACCTCAGTTAGTGTTGAAGCAGCCATGTCAAGGAGACGCTGTTTCTACAACCCTCTACGAACACCTTGGCAATTGAATCGCCATTGGCTAGTGGAGAGATAGGTGCGTGTGCGCGAGTGAGAGAGAGGTGTGTGTCTGTGTGTGTATGTGTGTGTGTGTGTGTGTGTGTGGATGAAGCTCGCGATTATGGTAAGGGGCGTTACAGTTCCGACGAGTGCTTGCGGTGTTTGGCCAATCACAATGCACTGGGTCAGCTGGCCAATCAGAGCAGACTGTGCTTGTCGGAAGGAGGGACTTTGTCGAAAACGAAGCGTTTGAGAGAGGCGGGGCATAGAGGACTTACAATAATGTACAGCATTTGAAAAATAATGTGTTTTTTTAACATTAAAGCATGTCAACATAATCTGTTACACCAAATACACAAAATAATGATCTTTAAAAATGACCCCTTTAAATTTGAGCTTAAAAATCCTGCAGAAACCCTGTATACTAGTTAACTGCCTTGGTTACCAGCCCTGTACTTTCCTTTGGCCTGTACCTGTTACTCAGCCTGTTTAATTTGTTTAAAGGTGACTGCAAAGACTCTGGCCCAGCATGATGAGCTGATGAAGAAGACCGAGACCATGAATGTGCTAATGGAGACCAATAAGATGCTGAGGGAGGAGAAAAAGAAACTGGAACAGGAGCTGCAGGATACACAAGCCAAGGCAAGCCACCAAAAAATAGTCAACAATTATATTTGCTAGTTGAAATACTGCTTTTAAAAAATATAGTATTATTAAGAGAATTGTTCTCCAAGACTTTAATTATATATTGTTACTTTACATATAAAAAATGTATATACAGTTGAAAAATTGAATAAAATTTAACTTATTTGCTTAAAGAGGATAACATACTCGTAGTCATAATAACTGTGTTTTGCTTCACAGGTACGTAAACTTGAGTCAGACATCTTGCCCATGCAGGAGTCCAATGCAGAGCTGAGTGAGAAGAGTGGTATGCTACAGGCAGAGAAAAAGCTTCTGGAAGAAGATATCAAACGCTGGAAAGCTCGCACTCAGGTCAGAAGTTTGTGTGTATCTTGAGGTATTGCCTTCAAAAACTATGTATTTGTCATTGGTGAAAATTACTGGGTCATCACTTTCTTATGGTGTTTAGCACCTGGTGAGCCAGCAGAAGGACACTGACCCAGAAGAGTACAAGCGGCTGCACTCTGAGAGGGAAGCGCATCTCAAACGCATCCAGCAGCTTGTCGAGGAGACTAGTCGGCTCAAAGCTGAAGCTTCCAGGTTAAAGCAGTTCTCTACCTTCATTGGATGCACCAAAGTTTCATTGGCAAAAACCATCTTTTCATTCTTGTCTTGGCTATTTTATGCATGTCGCTTTTTTCTTGCTCTCTGCAGGAACAGTGGCTCTTTGACTATGATGCAGTCTCAGGTGCAGAACCTAAGGGAGAACTTGGGGAAGGTGATGGTGGAGAGGGACAGCCTAAAGAAAGACCAGGAGGCCAAAAATCTGGACATCCAGGAGAAACTAAAAACAATCGCACAAGTTAAAAAGATTGGTCGACGTTACAAAACCCAGTACGAAGAGCTCAAGGTTGAATATGACAAGGTGCGCCAGGGTTTATGACTAAGAAAGTGGTTTGAAATTGCAAAGGTGTGTTTGGAGTGGCGGTCTGATTTATTTGGGTTTTTGTGCAGTTGGTAGCTGCAGCAGCATCTGCACCTGCTCAGGATCAAGAGGCACAGCAGGCATCAGCTCAAGAAATTCAGGCCCTCAAAGAGTCCCTCAACCAATCAGAGAACAGGACTAGAGAACTGGAAGGCCATCTGGAGAATCTCAATAGAGTAAGTTCACTGCCTAATTTAAAGTTTATGCGACCCCTTTTTAAGATCAGACTAAAATGATTGGGTGCCTTTTAGAAAAATGATTCTCATGGTGTGAGTTTTCTTTTTGTCCTGTGCAGACTGTAGGAGAGCGGGAAACAGAGGCACGCAATACACAGGAACAGGCCTCTCGTCTACAAGCGGAGCTGACGCGTCTCAGGCAGGAGCTTCAGGAGAAATCATCTCAGGAGGAGCGACTCAAACAGCAGCTGACTGAAAAGGAGGAGAGGACCAAGAAGGCAATAGTAATGGCCAAGCAGAAGATCAGCCAGCTTTCTGGTAAGAATTTACCCTGTTTTAAAATTAATATTTTTTTCTCTATTCACTTTGACTATGAGGTTTGTGGTTTGTGTTGGCTCTTTCCTTTTGATATTTGACACTTTGACCTCTACTTCCAGGTGTAAAAGGTCAGCTCCAGAAAGAAAATGAGGAGCTGAAGCAACAAAAAGAGGAATTGGAAGTGCGAGTGAGTGCACTAAAGTCTCAGTATGAGGGTCGTCTGAGCAGACAGGAAAGGGAGCTGCGAGATCTCCGCGAGCAGCAGGAGAGACATGGAGAACAGAGAGATGAGCCTCCGGAGCAGGGCTCCAGCAAGGTAACCACATAGACATGCAATTGCAAACCTATAGCTGAACAAGTTTAAATGTTTACGTGTTGATCAAGATTTTCTTCTTTTTTCAGACCCAGGAACCGCAAAGGACAACAGAACAGCGACAGATCTCTCTGAAGTCCACACCAGTGGCAGAAAGAGGAAGGTACAGTATTTTTAGAGGGGGCAATTCACCTTCACCTACACTGTTAACTAGTAATCATTGTCTGGCAAATTCAAAAATGGCATCTCTACAAGTCAAGCCTCTCTACATTGTTTTCATAGTGCAAGCACTTCAGAGCCCCCAACTGCGAACATAAAGCCCACGCCACTGGCAGCAACCCCCAGCAAGCCTCCAGCCATTCCAGGAAACAAATCCACCCCAAGGGCCAGCATTAAACCTATGATCACTCCTGCCCCAGTGCCCACCCCTACACCCACTGCCACAGTCATGCCCACCACGCAGGTGGAGAGCCAAGAGCGTAAGTGTTGGACTGGGATTTTGGCCAGGGTTATTATCATTAACTAAAACTGAAACCATAAAAAAAAAAAAAAATTGATTTAAACATTTACTGAAATGAAATATTTGTGATGAAAGAATTTAGCACTTTTTATTCCAGGACTTTTTTGTTCAAAGTTCTAAAATAAACTTTATGAAACTATATAGATATTTAAAAAAAAAAAACTAGTAATGACAAAACACAAAAAATTACTAAAATGTTGCATTTAAAATGAAAATAGAAAATATTAAAGGGGTCATATGATGCTGCTAAAAAGAACATTCTTTTGTGTATTTGGTGTAATGAAATGTGTTTATGCGGTTTAAAGTAAAAAAAAAAAAAAAACACACATTATTTTCCACATAATGTACATTATTGTTTCTCCTCTATGCCCGCCTTTTTGAAACGCGTCGATTTTTACAAAGCTCATTGGTCTGAAAAAGCGAGGTGTGCTGTGATTGGCCAGCTATCCAATGCGTTGTGATTGGCCGAATACCTCAAGCGTGAGACGGAAATGTTACGCCCCTCACCATACTGTTGATGCCGTGTCCCGGCCGGAGCGACGAGACAAACATTAAAACCGATTACAAACGAGGCATTTGTTGCATCCAGTGGGGACATAATTACTGATTATAATGACTTGTACTGTCTTTTTACGCGTTGCGTTGCATTGCATCGCGCCGCGCCGCGTAAACATAAAACTCTGTCTGCATTTGTGATCAGAGAAATGACAAACAACAAGTGCTACTGCCTAAAACTCGCATTTGAATCATCAGTGGCAAATCCTTTAAATGAAAACGTACTTGCAGACTGTGAGGCAGAACTGCCGGCATTTTAGTCTAACGTTACTCTCCCAGGATCAGTAAAGAGTCCTCCATAAAATGTGCTGCACACATCTGGTTATTTGGGTTAAACTGTTCTGGAACAGTATTGTAAATACAACTTAACCACTGATTTGTAGTCGTGTCCTCTTTTGGAAGACCAAACAAAGTAGTTTAGCTTTCACAACGAAAAACACAGCAGCCTAGCGTGAGGGGAAGCCCCAGCTTAGCGTGCACTGAGGCCGGCATAGCGTGAGCTGAGGCGGCGGGGTCGAGAACAGCGCAGCCAGCGGATCCGACGAATGAGCGGCAACCACATGTGACGGACCCCGGGCTGGATTCCGCTTCGTCCACGGTGAAAGTTGATGTATTCCCTCAGCGACCAGCACAGATCAGCTCTAGGCATGACGAAGCGGATATCGTCCTCTATTGGAAGACCAAACAAAGTAGTTTCGCTTTCACAACGAAGCACACAGCGTCTTCACAACATGGCTGCAGCGTCAACAATACTACAGTGAGAATAAAAGTTACGCCTTCTTTCTTTGCGTGAACATTTGGGCGGCGTTATGCAAATCTTCCCACATAGTGAGGTAGATATGTTGGGGCATGTTAGAACGAGCCGTTTTAGGTAGGCGTGGCTGACTCTTAACTTTTATAAAGAATATCTCTTTGGATTTGAGACTTTAGTCTTTGCAACTTTACAGATCTTCTTTATGCACCAAGAGCTTGTAACACTCCAAAGAGAAAGGAAAAATTGAAATCGCATCATATGACCCCTTTAAATAAGTAAAAATATTACCAACTACAATAGTATATCAATGACACTAAAATTATAAATCTAGTGCTAATTTCAGTATTTGTTCATATTCTGAATTTGATTTTTTCAGTTTTAGATTTAAATTTTTTGCCATTTTATGTGCTTGGCATTAATAGTTTTTATTTAGTAGATATTAATTATTGTTAATAGATAATTATTCATTTATTTTTTTGTTTTTTGTTGTTTAGTTTTAATTTCAGTAATTTTAGTAACTTAAACGTTTCTGTTAGTTAAAAAAAAAAATCTAAATCTGTTTTTCATTTAATGTTTACTTTTGGATTCATTGCATTTAACAAAAAGGGTTTTAATAGTTTTACTTAACAATAACACTGACTGATGTGCAAACAAATGTGACCCTGGACTACAAAAGCAGTCTTACGTCGCTGAGGTATATTTGTAGCAATAGCCAAAAATACATTGTATGGGTGAAAATTGATTTTTTGATTTTGTTTTTATGCCAAAAATCATTAGGATATTAAGTAATGATCATGTTCCATGAAGATATTTTGTAAATGTCCTACTGTAAATATATTAAAACTTAATTTTTGCTTAGTAATATGCATTGCTAAGAACTTAATTTGGACAACTTTAAAGGCGATTTTCTGGAAAAAAAAAAAATTCTGCACCCTCAGATTCCAGATTTTCAAATAGTTGTATCTCGGCCAAATGTTGTCCTAACAAACCATACATCAATGGAAAGCTTATTTATTCAGCTTTCAAATGATGTATAAATCTCAATTTCGACAAATTGACCCTCATGACTGGTTTTGTGGTCCAGGGTCACTGTAGCGAATCAGCTCATGGGGAAATATGAATAATTAATCATAACTAGTTATAATTAATTATAAATATTTAGATCCGCTGTAGATATTTAGCTGACCTCTCACGTGGATCTTTGCTGAAGTTGGTTGATGAATGGAAATTCAAGGCCGAAGCCTGGCATGTACTTAGGGGGTTGCAGAAGTGATCTAGCTCATGTCTTCATCTTAGAAACTAACTGAACCACCACTTTAAAGTGCGGCCATTTAAAGTCTGCAAAGATTCACGCCTCTCAAGAGGGGCTTGTCCAATGAGAAAGACGGAAATTCCAAGCGGGAGGTGGCAATTGCTGAAGGGTTTTACGACCCTTTGTCTCTAAGCATGGTATTTCGCATATGTAATTTTCTTGGGTGTTGATGCACAACCAATAAAGATTCTTAGAACACTAATATGTTGCATAGGTATAAACATACAATATACACTCTCAGTTAGATCATCCAAATACGAATTAATAGAGACCAAACACGTTATATGTAAGGTTACATGAATGAGTGATTCTATCATAAGCATGCATAAACTAGTCTACAATACAACAGATAATATACAAGACAGCAATAATATACACAATGACCTGAAGGATCATGTGTGTTCATTCAAAGAAAGGTTTTCCTATTAATTAATTAGAGAAGAGTCCATTTTTACTGTGCACTGTGGATTTCCTATGGAAATTGTTGTGAGGAAGGTGTTTCTCAACATGCCATTAGGTCGTAAATGTATCTGGTGTCAGGGTTGCCATGGTAACCAGGGTCCTGGGCCCTGTTCACAGACATCTTGGCACTCAGTATGTTTATTGGGTGAGGGGTCTGTGAATGTTTGTTAATCTAATGAATAATTGATTTGTTAAATCAAATGAAAAATGGTGTGTCCGATTGGTCCAAACGCTAGTCACAAATTAATTTTCTTTCCCCCTTGACCTTGCAGCTATGCAGTCATCTGAGGGCCCGCTTGAGCATGTGACTGTGTATGGCAGTGCCAGCGGTTCAGTGCGGTCCACAAGCCCTAATGTTCAGACCACCCTTGCTCAACCTCTGCTGACCATTCAACAGCAGAGCCAGGCCACTGCGTTCATCCAGCCCACCCAGCAACAAACCCAAGCCCCTGCTGAACCATCCAATCAGGAACCTCTAGCTGCTGTAATGCTCCCAAACTCACAGTTAGACTGGCCTCTTTCTACATCCACAGGGATATGGAGTGCCACCGCTAGCACAAGCAGTGCCGGTGCAGGTAATATCGTTTATACTCAACCAGATAAGCTGAACAGGTTTATGGCACCTCACTCTAAAGATGATCTCTTATGTGTCCTCCTCCTATAGTGTCCGCATCTCCTAGTAGTGCCTTGAGCAAACGCCCCCGTGAAGAGGAACAAGAGAGCATGTCTGCTGACACACAGTCTCAGGATGAGCCCATTGACACTCCCTTTTGCAAGAGGGTTCGCATTCATAGAGTAGGTCTGGAGGTAAGTCAAGCTTGCATCCTTTTTTTTTCTTGCTTTTAAAGATTAATTAAATCAGTGCGCAACATAAAACACAATTATATATTGCAGGAAGAGATGCTGGCTGAAGACAGCACTGAGGCTGAGAGCGTTGTACCGGGTGAGAGCCAGGAGGCTCCTGACGCTGGACAGGTAATTGTAATGGCAAGAGGATGTGTATAGGAACTTCCTGTTTGTATTCAGACAGCAGAAGTGTGAAACCAATAGAAATGGGTGCTTTATATGCATATCTGTGTGAAGGAGTTGGAGAGTTACGCTACTTTGGAGGAGATGGATGAGGAAACAGGACCGTCTCAGTCTGTCCCTGGAGACCGACTTCTGCCCCATCTATCTGAGACCCATCGAAGCCCGGAGGAGCCTGATCATCATGTCATAGTCATTGTTAGTGACACAGATAGTGAGGGAGACCATGAAGAGGAATCTGAGGAAGAGGAGGAGGAGGAGGAAGAAGAGGAGCAGGTATGTAGTTGCACCTCAGCTGAAATTCAGTGATGTTTAATGCTATCATATTATAAACTACTATTTTTTTTTTTTACCACTTTAGGATTACGAGGATGAGGAAGAGGAGGATGAAGATGATGATGATGATGAGGATGGCGGTATTGGGGAAGAGGGAGAAGAGAGCAATGAAGGTAGCGGCAGCAGAGATGGCAATGAGGCCTACGAGGGGGACGACACCGAGGTAGACACCACAAATGTGCACCGATGAGAATTCAGCTGAGAATGTACATTTCTGAATTGAAATTGAGGTAGCAAACAGGATGAAAAGATGTCATTTGAATTTTAAGTAAAATTCAAATTAAATTAGAAGAAACTGCTGTAGGTATATTTTTATAAAAAAAAATTTAGTCCGATTTACCTATAGAGCATAACATTTAGATAGCCTATTATTAATCAATAAATAAAATGGCACCAATTGAAATGAGTTCTTAATTATTAACAGTTAAAAAGTTTAGGGTTGGTAAGATTTTTTTTTTATTATTCATTTATTTATTTTTAAAAGAAGTATCATGTTTAGTGGTCGACCGATATAGTTTTTTTGACAGCCGATATCTTGGAAAGCAGGGTGGCCGATATAATTTTATTTATTTTAAAGGGGTCATATGATGCGATTTCAAGATTTCCTTTCTCTTTGGAGTGTTACAAGCTGTTCGTGAATAGATAAGATCCCTGAAGTTGCAAAGACTAAAGTCTCAAAACCAAAGAGATATTCTTTATCAAAGTTAAGACTCTGCCACACCCCCCTAAAACGGCTCGTTCTAACACACCCCCACATATCTACCTCACTATGTGGTAGGGATGCAGCGATTAACCGGTTTCGCAATTAACCGCGCTTTAAAACGTCACGGTGAATTAACCGTAAAGGTTCCGCTAAACCGAGTGTTTCTGTTACACGGAACTGAACTGTTGCAGCTTGCGCAAAACGGAAAAAGTTACACTAGCGGTGCACCAGCTTAAAATGACGTGCTTATCAGAGGCACGGAGGCTACTACATGCATTAGATGAACTGTGACAGCGAAGCTTTATTTCTCCAGAGAAATGCTTGTCGATAGTGTGGGACCATTTTGGGTACACCAAGAATGACCAGGGTGTCATTTAAATATTGCTGTAAAAAACTGCTGCTAAAGAGCAAATACATAAGAGATAATGCACGGCTAGCTGTACATTGAACGATTTTAATGCACGACGTGAAGATAAGAACCACCTGACGCGACGCTACAGCTCGTTAGCGCCGCATTCTACCCGCTTCAGATCAGAAAGAGATGAAATAGTGCGGTAAGATCACATTTATTTGAATGAATGAATTATAACATTTAGCTACTTGAATTAATTATTCGAGAGAGAGAGAGCGGTGACAGTTGCCTGTGTGAATTAGCCTACCTGCGTTTTTTTTACATTTAAAGCATGACAACATATTCTTTTACACCAAATACACAAAATAATGATCTTTAAAAAAGCATCATATGACCCCTTTAATTAATGTTTAAGAAATTTGAAATCATTTGCAAATTGATTAAAAAGTAAATGTGTTCAAAAAACATACTTATCCTTTAGATGACACAGTATTTTTCACAAATAAATAAATATTTAATAAAAAATATAATTAAAAAAAGGAAGTAAACACTGTAACATTGCGGCCCGCCCCCCTTGAAAGTCATGTTAATTTTATTTAATTATATTTTCTCTATAGCGCCAGATCACAACAGAAGTCATTTAAAGTTACCTTTCCTATAGAGCGGGTATATACCTTGTTCTTTCATTAAGCAAACTAAATAGCCTTATGTTATTTATCTTATTTACACGACGGCATGTCATTTCAGTCTCTACGTTATGCTCGCGCTCTCTGTATCACGCACACACACACACACACACACACACACACACACACACAAGTGAGCACACTCCCACTAGTATTTGTAAATATTAAGCCGCAAAACGATTCATATTTAAATATGAATTCTGCGTGTCTCTGTGATAATGAATGGCACAGACGTGCGGTTTTGTGTAGCACTCGTACTGAAACGCTTGTGACGCTTCCAGTGATATTAACCTCTGCCGTCTCACTAATGAGGACATAAACACATGAACAACATCTCCAGAACTGCCCTGAGAGTCACTTCATGAGCATTTGACCGTTTCATTTGAGTAAAACTATCATCATGTCATACACACACAGAAATGTAAAGGTATTCACGGCAACCCGTCAAAATAAACGTTCGGTTTAACTTGAGGGCATTGTGGCAGAAATATATTACTGTTGTTGAGTAGAATGTACGTAAAAGACTGTTACTACTACTACTTCTAAAATTATTAAAACCTTATTTTTAAGGATGTTAAATCAATGTTTTAATTGTAATATTAAATTACCTTTATTTTCCAAAAAATTAAATGTTTAATTTTCATTACTTAAAAGATGGATTAAATGAATATTTTATGCCTTAAAACAAAATGTAAATACACAACACAGAATTTCTGAGCAAAAAAATCATAAGACTATTGTAAGAATAAATGAAACTTGTTTTATGCTTTCAAATTAGACATGCTAAAACAGAATTTGGTTACAATAAAACATAAGGTTGGACAAATAAAACATTTCATAGGGCCCTAAACGTAATATTTGTTAAACTTTTAATAAATTGATGTTAAATTGTTTAATTTTCATGATTTTAATTAATTAGACATGCTTTTTGATTAATAAAATGTAATTTAACCATTAAAAATGAGTCCAGAAAAAAAACGGAATCTTATGTGTTTTGTTATCTTATGTTATGTGGCATGCAATATATATATATATATTTTTTTTTTGTTCTTAATATATGTTGTTTGTATATCTGGAGTTTGTAACAAAAATAATTTCCCCCTGGGATTATTAAAGTATTTCTGATTCTTTAGCAAGTCTACTGTTGTGTATTTTCACAACAGAGTTTTGACTTATTTTCCGTGTGTGTTTTTATACTTATCTAGTATCACTCATTTAAATGGGAAGCTTTTTATATCTTGTATGTTATACATTTTGTACCCCTCTGTCACTGTATTCATCGTTTTTATTGTTAATAAACAAACCACATCCATCCCCCGCACTTTTGAAAAGCTTGCTACGCCCCTGTTTGTGTGCATTGGGATTTGGGAATTATATTTTTTTCAAATAAAGCCAAGGTAACGCTCATTTTACATACAGCACACAGTGGAAATTACATGAATATGGCAGTGGGCAAATGTATAAAGTCACTAGTTTAAAGTTTGTCGATCGCGCGTCTCCAGTGAAGCTGAACTCTCCTCCTGTCAGCATTCAATTCGCACGGATCGACCGTCACCCAGAGAACACGCGATCATGCAGGATACAAATGCACACTTCACAAGATCTCACAACTGGATCCGACTAAGTCTGCAAGCTTTGTGAAATTAAATGCTCATTAGTCATTCAAAGATTTGTTTAAATTATATAAATGCGTCGAACAAGAAAGTATTATAATGTTTGCCTTTCTGTCAGCGCCGTCAAAATAAAAGTCCCGCCTCGAACGCGTCGGCCAAACAGGAAAACTTATCAGCCGATGCCGATATTTAAAAAAATGCCCAATATCAGACCACTAATCATGTTCACCAAGGCTGCATTTATTTGTTAAATGAAGATGGGAATATTGGGAGACATTACAATTTTAAGATATTTTCTATTTTACTGTATGAAATGTATTCCTGTCATGGCAAAGCTGCATTTTCAACGGCCATAACTTCAGTCTTCAGTGTCATATGGTTTTTCAGAAATCTTTTTAATATGCTGATTTGGTGCTCAGGAGAAGACATTTCTTATCCATGTTCTTATCAATTTAATTTGTGGAAATGTTACACTATAATTCTTTGAATAAAACGTTCAGAAGAACAGAAATATTTTGTAACATTATAAATGTCTTTTTTTTTGGTCACCGATCAAGAATTGAATAAAAGTACTAATTTCCTTAAATAGTTTTGAATGGTGTAATTAGTCTAAAATTATGTTCTCTGCATGGTTTTTGTTGCAAAGCTTGTGCTGGACTAATGAAATTTCCTTCATGTGAATGGGTATCAATGAAGTGTTGTTCAGTAAATTCTCTTTCCCATCATTCCAATTAAACATCCTTTGGGATATGGCTATTGAATTGAAAGTGAGTCAGTTCTTCAATTCAGTTTGCTCAGCCTTAGTAGACGTGAGTGGTTTTAGTGCAGCATAAACACCCACATTTGGGCTGAACATCAGAGATGTTTATGTAAGCACAAGTTTCCGATGTGAGCTGTCTCATGCTATTTTAATGATCCAACCGCAACTTGCCATTATGCAATGTATTTATGAATAGCTGGTGCAACAACCTTTACACATGATTTATGATAATAACAAAGTCATTCAAGTCCATTCTGCTTCAGACAAACGTTCCCTGTTTATGTATGAATCAAAATGTAATACCCATGAAATTAAATAGAAATGTTCTTCCCGCTAATTCCCGCTCTACCTCTCTTCCACACCATCCTTTCCAAGGGCCCTGAGGATCCAGGCACTGAGACAGAGGAAAGTCTTGGAGCGACAGACTCCACCCAACACATGGCAGATTCTCAGAGCTGTAAGTGAGCGTGACCTAACCATCTGTCTGAAAGGACGTGTCCGTCGTGTTGATCTTTCCATGGATTTACAATGAATAGGATTGAGGCTTTCAAGCTTCATAAAGTCAGTTGTTGGTGTTTTAAAATACTTTCTCCTTTCCTTTCATCTGTATGTGACGGCTCAGTTGAAACTAGCACATTGGATGTTTTTGAAGCACCTGTCACCAGTTCTGCCCCTCGACCTCACCCCCAATCATCCAGGAGACCTCAACATCCTCTTCCACCTCGTCTAAACATCTTGGCCCCACCTGCTCAGGAGTTGGGACCCCCTGCTCAAGTCCAGGTGTGCGCAAAGGCGTCGGTATACTGAGTGGCATACCCTGAGGAGCTTTTTCTTAGTTTGCTGTTGTTAGGCATTGCTTGGAATGTGTGTTTAAAAAAATAACTTGCATGTGTCTGCAGCGGCTCCCGGTTCGACGGCCGTCAGTGGGACGAGGCCTCCAGCTTTCTTCTGGAATGGCCAGTAGTGCAGTGAGTTGCTTTTTGGTTCTTGGTTTGGTTGTGTGGCGTGTTTGCGTCTGAGCTTGAATGCTTGTCAATCAATCTGTTTTTATCTTTTTTTTGTTGTTGTTTGTTTTCCAACAGCAACATTTCTATGAGGATGATGACAGGATGGTTCCTAGTACCCCTACACTTCCTCCTCCTCGCTCAGACGGATTTGCTGAAGCAATCCAGTATGTGTTTTTGCCTTTACACTTTGCTGTGGTTGTATTTTTTATTTAGCCAAATGACTGATTTATTCTCTATTGTATGAAGTTCTCCACAGGTGGCAGGCGTGTCACGATTTCGATTCGGTCCTTCAGATGATCTCCCGCAGACCAGCTCCTCTCACTCAGATCTTGGCCAGCTGCCATCACAAGGTAGCACACATTACCTTACATTCTTTTTCAGACTAATTACTATTCATGAACTGCTCTTTCTGTCAGATTTTGGTTGGTTGGTTCACTTTTTAATGCTGTCTTCTGTAGGTTTAGGCATGTATGAGAGTTCTGTTTTCCTTGGAGCTCATGAGGAGGAGTCAGGAGGCCGCAGTGTGCCCACAACCCCACTACAGATTGCTGCTCCTGGTACGAACAAAACCATGCATCCTAATAGTCAAAATAATTTTAAAATAATCTTGGAAAAGTGCAGGATTATGCAGTGGCCACTTGTGCAATTTCATTTACTGAGCATTCAAATGCCCCTCCAAAGCGGCAAAGACAGACACAGAGAGATGACAAGCCATTTCAAAATAGTTTTAGTATCCCATTTTATACCTAATTCTCCTCTACCATTTTACAATCGGTTAAATAATCTTTTTTTTTTTATCCATTCAGTGACAATTTTATCAGAAATCGTGGCAATTGAAGCGATTGAGCATGCTTCTCAGTCTGTGCCCATGGTGAGCACCTCCACACCCAGCCTTAGTGCTCCTGCAGGCCCGAGTGGAGTGGAGGAGAGAGACGACATGTTCATGGATGCAGGAGACAGGTAAACATGAGCCCTTAAATCTACCCACATGAGACACTGACATCACAATTAACTTCCACTGTTGTACCATAAGACGTTTGTTATTTCATTGAGAGATCATGGGCTCCATAATGGAGCAGGTGTTTAGTATGTGCATATTAAGATAACCGTGTCTGATAAATATTTCTGCAGTGCTGAGGCTTCATTTGAGGCTGTGTCACAGACTGAGGCGGAGGAACTAGCCCAGCTATCAGATGAGGCCTGTCTGCCTTCCACAAGCCAGGAACCTTCATCTAGTTCTGCAGGTAAAAATAAACACTAAAATTACGTTAACCTCCAATATCTCATATCAGTTTCACAAACTCTGTCTTTTCTCTCTCTCTCAGACACAAGCAGCTCTCAGCCTCCTAAAGTCAGAACGGGATCTGGGAGACAGTGGACTGTTGGTCGTGGTTCTAGGAGCTTTGTAAAGAGAGGTAAGAATATGTACAATTTTCTCCAACTGTGGCAAATATCTTTATTTTTTCATACACTTAGTTTTTAGCCACGATCAAGTGGATTTGACAACTTTCTTGCTGTAGATGGCGTCATGGGTATGAGGGGGCGTTTTGCCAGGTGAAGCAGCTCTGGAGCAACACATTCTCTCCAAAAGAACACCGCCATACCTTTTTTCTGCTTTAAGGCTATGTATTATTATATGTTTTGTTTGTTAGTTTAATGCTCTGAACAACCCATCAATGTTATTTGAATGATTTTACATCCGTACAATAAAATAGTTTTGAAGGAAATCTTTCTTTGTCCATAATTCTGTCTCCAAAGATGCAGCTTTACCATGAAATGTTGTTTTCCACTGCACGTAAGACAAGTGCATCACTAGAAATATACATTTACAATATATGGCATGAGGGAAAGACATGAATGACTCAGTTTTTTGAGGTTTCTGGGCATTTAAAGAAGCTGGTTGCTGAGCTTTCCTTTGGACCAGTAGCAGGTTTTAGGATCACTGGTTTTTCTCTTTCCATTTTCATGCTGTAATACTTGTCTGTGAAAGAAATGAACAGAAATGCAACATTAAGAGCAGTGTTTTTGTTCATTAAAAATATTATTGGTGAATAAAACAAATATCACGCATACAATAAAAACGCATATCTTCCATCTTTATTTGACCCTCTAACTCTAGCCCTCTCTATTCTAATTTTATTCTTTAAAAAAAAAAAAAAAACACTTGTCCCTTTTAGACTTGCACTCTATTCATTTGTTTTCTTTTAAACAAACAAAAAACTAACTTGCTTTCTAATCTTTTTGTATTCTGTTTTCTTTTCATTATACAATTAACAAAAGCAAAAAGATCTCTAACACTAGCTTGCTCTATTCTTTTTCTATTCAATCTATTTTCTTTTTATTTATTATTATTTTAAAAACCCTTGCCATGTGTTCTGCGTTAAGCTAACTGAGACTTGTTATAGCACTTGTATATCATCGTTCTTTAGTTGATTTTGATTGCTTCCATTGTCCTCATTTGTAAGTCGCTTTGGATAAAAGCGTCTGCTAAATGACTAAATGTAAATATCAGATTAAATATATAAAAAAATGTGAAATGTTGCACTGGCAACTGACTGAACGTTATTACATTTTTAAAAAAGTATAAACTTGGAAATGCATAAAATAAACGCTAATTCAAAATATTAATAAATACTAATATAGGATATAAATAATACAAAAATACTGGTTGAGTGATTAGCCAGGCTTTCATTTGTCCATCCATGACCAATTTAGCTACATTCAGACATCCACAAAACTCCACCTTGGTTGAGAACTCATTAGCTGTAACCTGAAACAGTGCTGGGACCGAGTCCAGTAGCAGCTTTAATGATTGACATAACACTCACTTTGAGAGAATACGTAATACTTGTATCCCTCTTTCACCCTTGAAGGAACCGACACGGCTGAGGTCACTATGGTCGGAAATCCTCTCCAGGTCTTTGAGATACTGATCACTTGCCCCAGAGCTGCATCTGTGAAAAGAAGAAATCTTAAAATGAACCAAAATGCTCAAAGGTCTGTTTCAGTTAAACTGTTTAAGGTCACTTATCTGGTCTGTTGGGCCTCACCTGGAACAAAATGTCCTATTTGAGGCCTTGGTGAAATATCTGTTCCAGGAAGTACTACAGTGGGTACGGAAAGTATTCAGACCCCCTTAAATGTTTCACTCTTTGTTATATTGCAGCCATTTGCTAAAATCATTTAAGTAAATTTTTTTTCCTCATTAATGTACACACAGCACCCCATATTGACAGAAAAACACAGAATTGTTGACATTTCTTGGTGAAACATCTGTTCCAGGAAGTACTATATAAAGAGATTATTTTACTTTTCTGCATGTTTGCACAAATGCTTGTCTACACACAACTTTCCCCTCTCCCTTCATGTCTAATTTCCAATTATTTTGTCATTTAAATGTGATTCATCTCTTAAACGTAATGCTGTATTGTTTGAAATGGCCTTATTCTCAATTTTATTGTGATTCTTTACCAGCTTGTCGTCTGGCTCTCGTTCTCACTGTAAACACAGGATATCTTGGCTTTTTCCCACAGCTTGGAGTAACCTGGTATGTGTACGTTTGTGCCATTCCACCTGCAGAAATCAATTTGAAAGTCAGAAACAGAGGAAAGTCTTGGAGCGACAGACTCTGACACCAAACTAATAAAAACAGGCACCCATAGTGTGCTTACAGAATGTACATGTGCATTTTTCTTCCATTTCTTACCTCTTCTGAAGAAGATTACCGTCTCTTTTCTGCTTCTGTACTGAGGTATAGATAAAGCAGCTGTGATATAACCAATCTGTCCGAAACCCTGGCTGATGGGTTTGGGAAAGCCAGGATCCATCATACCGTTCTCAAACCTCCAGTAGTTCCTTCCCTGTGAAATACGCACAAACAGGACATAGCAGATGTTGTCGAGCACCATTTCAGTTATAATTTTCTGTGATTGTCAATCTGTAGTGAATTGAATTGTTTTATATCAACCTTGAAGAAATAGGTTTTGCCCTGGCAGTTGCAGCGGGTGTAAACCGTGTCGATGGGAGATGGGATTCCCCACACATTTGTAATTAACTGAGGAGGATCAGGATTTCTCTGTTTGTCCAGTGTCCAAAAATAATGTCCTATAGAGAAGAAAGGGAAAGTGGAATTTTATTCACAAATAACATCTGGTTTTACAGTTCCCTACACTTTGGAAGTTTTTAGTTTTTGATTAATGAAATATGTTTTTTTCCTTGTACTCTGTTCTAACGGTTAACAACTGAAAATGGAAAAGATAAATGCTTTGAACCAAAAATAAATGAAGTGTTGCTATAAAGCGAGCGTGCATCTGGTACTGACCTCTGAACACCACAATGGTACCATTTCTGAGAGTAGTCAAACCACTGACTGGACGCCCACTGCAGAGGTTAGTGTCATAATCATCTGCAAAAGAAAAAAAATGTTTTTAATTATTTAAAATAAAAACAGAACCAAAGTACTGAAATTATCCAAAACTTTCTTTAAAAAACAACAACTAGAATTTGAAATATTCATGCTAGCATTAGAGTGTCAGCACAGTTTTCAGATGGGAAGCATGAAGGCTCTTAGTGGAAACAAAATAACAATAAATATTAAGCATGAACGATAAATATACAATAATTATAAAGCATGAAAGCTCTTACCAGCTTGATAATCTTTAATACTATCTGTTTTGCCATTCTTGTCTGAGCTAGGTTTAAGAGGTTTTTCCGCTGGTTTGATTGGAACAATGCCACTAGGATCCTTGAGAGGTTCCTTTGGTTCGGATTTGTCGTTCTTGTCTATGCTAGGTTTAATGGTTTTTTTTGTTGGTTTCACTGGAGCAGGAGCAGATGGCGTCTTCTTTGGGACAGGGGTAGCTCTAGGATCCTTGAGAGATGACAATTCCTCTGGGTTTTCACTCTGTGCCTTGGTAGTCATTTCAGTGACATAATTGTCTGTTGGTAATGCACTTGAAGAAACTTCTGTTGGTGCTGTGCCTGATGGACCTTCTGTTGGTGCTGTGCTTGATGGACCTTCTGTTGGAGCAAAGGGTCTGAATATTTAGGACCATGTGATATTTCAGTTTTTCTTTTTTAATAAATCTGCAAAAATGTCAACAATTCTGTGTTTTTCTGTCAATATGGGGTGCTGTGTGTACATTAATGAGGAAAAAAAATTTACTTAAATGATTTTAGCAAATGGCTGCAATATAACAAAGAGTGAAAAATTTAAGGGGGTCTGAATACTTTCCGTACCCACTGTATATAAAGAGATTATTTTACTTTTCTGCATGTTTGCACAAATGCTTGTCTACACACAACTTTCCCCTCTCCCTTCATGTCTAATTTCCAATTATTTTGTCATTTAAATGGGATTCATCTCTTAAACGTAATGCTGTATTGTTTGAAATGGCCTTATTCTCAATTTTATTGTGATTCTTTACCAGCTTGTCGTCTGGCTCTCGTCCTCACTGTAAACACAGGATATCTTGGCTTTTTCCCACAGCTTGGAGTAACCTGGTATGTGTACGTTTGTGCCATTCCACCTGCAGAAATCAATTTGAAAGTCAGAGACAGAGGAAAGTCTTGGAGCGACAGACTCTGACACCAACCTAATAAAAACAGGCACCCATAGTGTGCTTACAGAATGTACATGTGCATTTTTCTTCCATTTCTTACCGCTTGATGGACCTTCTGTTGGTTCTGCGCTTGATGGACCTTCTGTTGGTGCTGCGCTTGATGGACCTTCTGTTGGTGCTGCGCTTGATGGAACTTCTGTTGGTTCTGCGCTTGATGGACCCACTGTTGGTTCTGCGCTTGATGGACCCACTGTTGGTTCTGCGCTTGATGGACCCTCTGTTGGTGCTGTGCTTGATGGACCTTCTGTTGGTGCTGCGCTTGATGGAACTTCTGTTGGTTCTGCGCTTGATGGACCCACTGTTGGTTCTGCGCTTGATGGACCCACTGTTGGTTCTGCGCTTGATGGACCCTCTGTTGGTGCTGTGCTTGATGGAACTTCTGTTGGTGCTGTGCTTGATGGAAATTCTGTTGGTTCTGTGCTTGGAGGACCTTCTGTTGGTGCTGTGCTTGGAGGACCTTCTGTTGGTGCCGTGCTTGATGGACCTTCTGTTGGGTTCTCATCAGCAGGAAGCATGCTGCTTGCATCTGTAGAGGACAAAACTGCTAAATGCACATGAAAAATAGTCTCTGCTGGGACATGAGTTTAACTAAATAAAAGTTAAATGTTTAATATTGTAATCATCAACATATCTTTGTGAACAAATGTTTCTTTTTGTGGTGTTTTGCATATTTGACAAATAAAGCTTATGATTATTATTGCTCACCAAGGCCCTCAGAAGGTGTGGACTCACTTTCATCTTCAGGGATCGTTAACTCTTCTGCCTCGGCATAAGAAAACAAAGTGATTTCAACGGAGTACAATGGGTTTGCCTGTGGTCACAAAATCATATTGACTAAAACTGTTGTGTGTCTTGCCAAATGGGCAATTAATGTTGTCTGCTGTTTTCTCTATTGTCATAAATAATCAAATGTCAAAGTAACCTAGTTTATGATTACTTTTCAACAAGTGTCCTACAGGGGAAAAAAAGATAAAGAGAGTCAAAAAGAAAGACTCACCTCCAATCCCTTCATCATTGGTCATCTCCTCATTGGAGGTTTCTAAAAAAAAAGATATCACAACTATACTTTAAGAGTACTGTTACTAAGAAATCAAGTTAAATGAAGCAAAAGATCAGTACACTTTGATTTAGTTATTTGTGACAAAGCTACAGTAATTATACCTGTAGACTTTTTATTCTTTATGTTTAGGCATAAGTTAGCGGTCCTTTGAGCTGCGGTGGCAGTTTTTCTTGGTTTTAAGGCAGTATCTGTGACAGTCACAGAGGCATAAGCATAAAATCAGGGCAAGATTAGATGCATGCAAATGGATGGATACATCTCTAATTCCACATTTCTGTTGTTAATTATATGAATGAATAAATAATAAATATTACCATTCAATTGTTTGGGGTCAGTATGACAGTACTTTTATTTTGCAAAGAAGCAATAAATTGATCAAAAGTGACAGTAACGACTTCTACATTGTTAGAGAAGATTACTATTGCAAATAAATGCTGTTCTTTTGAACTTTCTATTCATCAAAAAATCTTGAAAAAAATTCAAAAGGAATATTAAGCAGCAAAACCCTTTTCAAATTCAACATCTGAAGAATCATGTAACAGAAGACTGGAGTAATGATGCTGTCACATGATGTTATTAATGTTATTAAATGTTATTAAAAAAGTAATTTTAAATTGTAATAATATTTTATAATATGACTGTTCTTACTGTATTTTGATCAAATAAATGAAGTCCTGGAGAGCATAAGAGACTTCTTTCAAAAACAAAAACAATCTTACTGAACCCAAAGTGTGATATCCTGTTTATATATTTTTGCAATCAGTGTATGTTAGTCACATCAAAAACATACAATTAGTATCAGTTATTGCAAATCTATTTACAACCACACATGCATTTGCAGTGTTATCAGTGATCATTTACGCAGGTATTATTTGATTCAAATATGCTGTAGTTCCTTTATCTACTACACACAAAAAACTCTTTGTAGTTTACATTATTACCTTCCACCAAGCACATGTCCTCATAATCAGGGCAGCACTGATTGTATGAGACACAGTCAATATCACAGTGACATGGATTGCCTCTATGAAAAGGCTCCCCACAGCGTCCTTTGCATGAGTCCTCTGTGATCACAAATAATAGCAATGCAGTCTCACCAAAATTATTCTACAGACTGTTACAAAGAATATAGACTACACCAGTGCTTATGACATTCACATCAAATGCTACTCATTGCGTAAACAGCCCCAGAGGAGAGTTCATATGAAACCTTACTTGTAGTACACATCTGTGTAAAGTCTGAACAGCACTCATTTAAACTCAGACACTCGTAGTCACACTGGCACAAACTTCCTCTGTAGTAGCCTTCGCCACAACGACCCCTACAGCTACCTGGACAGAGAACAGTGTTTACTTTAGAGAGAACAGACTTTGACTGGGAATTCAGTATATTGAGAAACACGTATGTACATTTAGACACAGAGACAAACACAACAAGAGATGAGTTAATTATTTACAGTCAACTGAAATCAGTGCATGTTTTAGAGTAAAACAGTTCACTATTATATTTACAGAATAAAAACCGATAGACAGACAGACAGATTATAGATAGATAGACAGATTGATAGATAGATAGATAGATAGATAGATAGATAGATAGATAGATAGATGGCAGTATAGATTGAACAATATTCTGCTGACTTACTTGGATCCGAAGAGCCTGTGGAGGCATATGCAAACAGCAGCAGTAAGGACAGATGTGTAGCCATCTCGGTTGTTCACTGTTGGAATAACCTATAGAGCCTCTGTTTTTTCACCTGCAGTGATCTTCACTTTTATATAGAGGCAGAATGCGTTGGTGTTCCCCTGTCGGTCCAATTATACAGTCAGTGATGAATTAGTAATCGTCTCGTTTGCAAGGGTGCGGTGATTCACATTGGGCAAGCAGACTTGCACATTCCCCCTCACTGTGTGTGCCTGTCGAGAACATTTACAAAGTTCGCTGGGTGACATCACAGACTATTTATATTCAAATGTTCCAACTTCCAGGTGGGGAAATAAACGTTAGACACAAAAATACATATTTATCAACGTTTTTAGGAAATGTATTTCTGTCAATAGGATTTTCTGGGTGCATTTTTCGTCTCTAGCATCCAAATAATCTCAAATACGTATAAGCAAAGCTTTCTGCGACATATAAAGCATATTATAGTGATAATTAATGGTAATAGCCTAGGCTATTTATGTTTTGTCAATGTAGTGTCCGTGTCCAGGTGCACCGTAACGGGGTGAAGGTTAGGACGATTCCAAGGGCCCGGCGAGGGAGAGGCGTTTTTTACCGAGGGGGAACCCTCCAGTCTTTTTTTCCCTCTTCCTCAGCTGCTCCTGATTTATGTCATTTTGTTTTTCTAGCAATTAATATCAAAACAAAAATCAAACAAAATTCTTGAAATGGCAGAATGAATACATTTAGGCATTTAACTACTAGCCTACTATTTAAAGACTAGTTTGTGATTATTTATTTATTTATTGTTTGTGATTATGTAATTATTTATTTGCAGTTGTTAATAAATATTCCTTACATTTAAATATTTTCCTTTTTTCTTATATAAAAAATTATCGTGTTTACATTGCCCGCATACTTTTATTACTATTTCTTTCCTTATAATTTATCTTCCAGACCAGTTTTATTATTAATTTTTTATTATTATTAATAATAATAATTATTATTATTATTACTACTACTACTACTACTACATTGCTGACACTGCCGTCTGGTCTTACCATGTACTCTGCCCTCCTCCGGGATGGCAAGCCTGCCTCCGTCTTTGTGCACAAGCAAGACAATGAAGATAAAGTCAATAAAGCTGCCAAGGTAAAAGTAAACAGTTGATATGTAACCGCACCAATGGCATACATTGGCTGTAAAAGGTTTGGACAAACCTACTGCTAATTCTCTATATACCTGTATATAATAGTAAAGTCACTTAATACAAATTATATATAAAAAAACACACTTAAATCTCAAATCTCTCAGCTATTTGTCATAAATTTACCTGATTCCTTTACAGCATTTGAAGACATTAAGGCACCCATGTCTTCTTCGCTTCCTGTCATGCTCAGTGCAGGATGGAGGTATACATTTAGTGACAGAACCAGTTCAACCATTAAAACGGCTGCTAGACAATCTTACTCCAGAGGAGATCTGCGCAGGCCTCTATGACCTGCTGCAAGCACTCGTCTTTCTACATGATAGGGTAAGAAACTGTTCATTATTGTTTTAAATATTTGTAGTAATATTTAGACACTTAAACTAAATCATTTCTTTCTCTTGTCTCTTAGGGCAAATCAAGTCACAACAATGTGTGCATATCCTCAGTGTTTGTCAGTGAAGATGGCCATTGGAAACTTGGGGGGATGGAAACTGTCTGCAAGTTTTCAGAGGCAACACCAGAGGTGACATCCGTAACTGCTTAAGTGTTGATTTATGCCTTTTACATACATTATAGTGAGTGCAAATCTCTTTTTTTTTACCCTCTGGGACTCAATTTCTCTTTTGTTTCAAAAGATTAAGGGAAATTACAATTTAATGACATGGTTCTGTTACAATTGGTTAAATACCTTTAATAACAAATATATACAAAGTACTGTAACTCTATTTATGTGTGACTTCCTCTCCAGTTTCTCAGAAGTATCCAGAATGTAAGGGAAAATGGTGCCATTCCTCCAGAGGAGAAGGTAGGAACCATATTTGTATTTTTTAAAGAAATTAAGACTTTGACTCGGCAAGGATGCATTGATGGTAAAGACATTAAAGATTTATAATGTTGCAAAGATTTCTATTTCAAATAAATGCTAATCTTTTAAACATTCTATGAATCAAAGATTCCCGAGAAAACAAATGTACAACAAAGCAGCATAACCGTTTTATAATAGCAAAAACATTGATAATAAGAAGAAATGTTACTTATGTACCAAAACAACATATTAGAATAAAAATTCAACTTTGCCATTGTACAAACAAATTACATTTCCAAATATATTAAAATAGAAAACAGCTGTTTAAATATAATAAATAAATGTAATAATATTTCACAATATTACTGTTTTTACTGTATTTTGAATCAAATAAATGCATCCTTGGTGGAGACTTCTTTCAAAAACATTATAAAAATCCTTCCAACCACAAACATTAATTTAATGTTAGTGTGTGTATATAATCATATTCAGATTTGTTGCCAGAATTTACAAGGCCTGGGACAAAATTAAAGGCTGACGACAGTCCTGATCATTATGTCTCAGCAATATAATCATGTTTTTTATTTTATTTTTAGCTTGAAGGATTCAAAACTCTTCCCGACAAGCATGCCCACTCCCGAGACGCTTTTTCATTCGGGGTGATGGTGGAGGCTCTTCTTCCACTTCTGACGGGACATGGTTAGTAACACTCTTAATTCAACAGACGCATGTAAAGCAGGCTGAGTGTGTCTAGGATTCATCCTGTTGTGGCAGTTGCTAAGCCCTTACTGCATAGACATTGACATAATTGTTAATGGACTGACAACTGCTTGCAAAAAGATTTTACATTTCGGGTACAAGTTTTCCATTCATGGCAGGTCATGATGTCTTCAAAGAACAAAATGATCCACATGAGCACTGTAATGGTGATGCAACCTTTTGGCTTTTATGTTGTTGTTTTGTGGAACAGGGCCTCACTGAAAACATATGCTCTGTTGTTTTTGTGCTATCTTTTTTTTTTCTTTTAGTCTCACTCACTAAATTGTGGTATGTTTTTCCATTCCCTGTTTCTTCCACATTTGTATTTATTTTTCCATGTCCGCTCCCCATCTTTGTAACCTCCATGTGCTCCTCCACCCAAACTTTCTGTCTCAGTCTCAGATGATTTATTGGAGAGTCTAAAGAACATGCTGCAGGCCAGCCTCTTGACCCCTGGCCCCATGTCTCGCCCATCTCTCAGCAGTTTGCTGACCCACAACTTCTTCAGGTTCGCTTTTAAAAACTTTTCTGATCAATAGTGGTCTTTTGAAATCAATTTTAATTTCACAAATGTCAATTTCACCTCTATTGAAGTAAGATTATTAAATGATTTAAATACCTAAACTTTGCGATATTTAATTCTTATAGAAATGACTTCTTAGATATCATGAATTTTCTGAAGAGTTTGACCCTGAAAAATGAAGAGGAGAAAAATGAATTCTTCAAGTAAGTTTCCCTTTCAAATGCATGATTTTATTACTCTAGAAGGGTGATGTGCTTAAATAACTAGTAAGTTTCTGAAGGTTTCTCTTGGACCGAGTTCAGAACCTCCCAGAGGAGTTAATTGCTACACGTCTGGCTCCTAAATTGCTCAATTCGTTGGTGTTTGCTGAGCCCATGGCTGTCAAAAGCTTCCTTCCGCACCTCTTACGGCCTAAGCAAGGTAGAACTAGTCGGTAAAGCTTTAGGAGATGCTTACTGTACACTTGTTTAGTAGCATTAGTCTCAGTTATGATGCTGACTGACTGTTTTCTGATGTCCAGACTCGAGTGTGAGCGCTGGTGAGGAGTGTCTTCTGTCTTTGTCTTTGTATCGGAGATACGTGGTTCCTCAGCTCCTTAAGCTTTATAAGGTGAACGAGGAGCATGTCAGGATCGTGCTTCTCTCCCACATTCATATCTATGCTGAGTTCTTTCCTCATGAAGAACTGAAAAATCTGATTCTTCCTCAGGTACTGTGACAATGTTTGTGTTCGTATCAACAGCTGAGTGATACTGAATTATTTTGAGTAAAGTGAGGATGTTTTTAAGTTGATACTGGGATTGTGTCAGTTATTTTTCTGCACTTTGTATCTTGCAGGTTTTGCTGGGAATGAGAGATACGAATGACTCACTCGTCGCTATGACACTACAGAGTTTGGCTGTGCTTGTCCCGTTGCTGGGAGCCCGAGTGGTTGTTGGTGGGGAGAGGACCAAAGTCTTTAAACGGACTACGCCAAACTTCACCAAGTCTACAGAGGTCACCCCAGAGAGTAAGACACTGTCTGTTAATGCACTTTTATAATGAGAGGGAGTTTATTAATTCTCTACATATTTAACTAAATAAGTTAATGACCATAATAAGTTAGCTTGATTGACTTTCACTAATTTTAATTAAGAATAATTTCTATTTATAAAAAAAAAAAACATTTAGGCTGCTTAAGTTGGTATATTAACCTGTATTCAATGTAAATATTATGTTTTGAGGCCACTGGAGGACACTGCTGCATCATTTTATATACAATTGTGACCCTGGAGCACAAAAGAAGACATAAAGGACCATTTTTTGAAATTTAGATTTATATATCATCATATGGAAGCTGAATAAATAAGCTTTCCATTGATGTATGGTTTGTCGAAATACAACTATTTGAAAATCTGGAATCTGAGGGTGCAAAAAAATCAAAATATTGAGAAAATCGCCTTTAAAGTTGTCCAAATGAAGTTCTTAGCAATGCATATTACTAATCAAAAATTAAGTTTTGATATATTTATGGTAGGAAATGTACAAAATATCTTCATGGAACATGATCTTTACTTAAAATCCTACATCATTTTGACCCATACTATATATTTTTGGCTATTGCTACAAAATATACCCGTGCTACTTATTACTGGTTTTGTGGTCCAGGGTCACAATTGATATATATTTGTTTTCTAGTAGTGCATTCAGTTCCTCTTTAGGCAAAGAAAGTAAATCTATACAAATATATATTAAAACAAATATTTAAAATTAATCACATTGACCACAAACAAATTAAACTCAAATAATTATTTGTCTATTAATCATCTACTAATGTGAAAACATTTATTCATGCATTGATTTCTGTTTAAAATAAATGCAGTTAACTCCAGGAGGATAATATACCATAGTTTCCACAAAAATATTAAGCAGCAGAATTGATTTCAGCATTCGATAACCATTAGAAATGATTCTTGAGCATCAGCATATTAGAATGATTTCTGAAGGATCATGTTACACTGAAGACTGGAGTAATGGCTGCTGAAAATTCAGCTTTGCTATCACAGGAATAAATGACATTTTCAAATACATTAAAATAGAAAGCAGTTATTTTAAATTGTAATAATATTTCACAATATTACTTCCATTTTTTATCAAATAACCATTAAAAAAACCCAAACCTCTTTTCCTCTGCAGCATCACCCGTGCATATTGTTGGGCCAATCCATCCCCATGTCTCACAACCACCAAAGGTCCTAAATCTGTTCCCTAAGGACTCGGAGGACAAAAAGGTGGTTTTAGAAAACATGTACTCCTTCCAAGCAACTGAAAAGACCAGCGCCCAGCACACCACAGCAGAGAGAGCAGGTATGCCACAACTGATTTTTAAAGTCACTCTTAACAGAAACATTTCTGAACTGCTTATTGTGAAGCAATAATTTGAAAAGAAAGGCTGAAGTTATCTTGAATTGCATTTGCTTGTCCCTACTTGGTGCTGGAATGTACAACCTTTCTGAATCAAGTGATCTCTCTAGTATTTAGCAGCGAGATGTCGTTCCCATTGAATGGGTACAGAATGGGCACACAAGCTGCAGACAACACGAAAACTAACAGAGCAGTGAGATCCGACGAAGACTGGCCTAACTGGAGTGACACAGAGGAAGCAGAAAAGGACAAGACCCAGTCAGTCCAGATTAGCATTCGGTCAGCAGATGTCCCAGGTCAGAGCAACTCCGCTGACAATGAGGATGAAAGCGAGGAACCCTGGGATGATTTTGAGGACTCAGAAGTGACCTCAGACCACTCGCCCTCGACTTCTTTACCAGTCTCTGTACCAAAGACATCAACAAAAAGCAAGGTGTTATCTCCAAGGTACTCAAAAGCACTCAAACTGAACTCTAGTGTCAAAAGCGCTCCAGATCTTAACCAAACCTCATCATGGGACACCGGTTGGAACCAGGCAACTGACACCCTCAAACCCAGCAAAACAAGTTTAGCATTAGAGCCCAAGCCAAAAAGCACAATCAAAAGCTCTGAAGCTGAATGTCTTGGGGAGGAGTTCACAATTGCAGTGAAGAAGAAGCCAGAGCCAGATCCAGAACTAGACTTCTTTGCAGACATGGTCCCAGATATAAAGCTGTCTTCCTCATCTCTTCTGATCCCCGTGGAGAGCTCGGTCAGAGAACCCATCACGGGACACACAACATCAGACCCATCAATAGATACACTGAGCCTCACTAGCAAGTTTGCAGCTGCTGACTTGACTGAGGTAAGTTTACCTATGCGACCAATCCGTTTCATGGCTTTATAATTATATGTGACCCTGGAGCACAAAAGCAGTCTCAAGTCACTCGGGTATATTTGTAGCAATAGCCAACAAGACATTGTATGGGTCAAAATTATAGATTTTTCTTTTATGCCGAAAATCATTAGGATATTAAGTAAAGATCATGTTCCATGAAGATATTTTGTAAATTTCTTTCTGTAAATATATTAAAACTTAATTTTTGATTAGTAATATGCATTGCTAAGACCTTCATTTGGACAACTTTAAAGGCAATTTTCTCAGTATTTAGATTTTTTTGCAACCTCAGATTCCAGATTCTCAAATAGTTGTATCTCAGGCAAATATTGTCCTATCCTAACAAACCATACATCAATGGAAAGCTCATTTATTCAGCTTCCAGATGATGTATAAATCTCAATTTCAAAAAATTTACCCTTATGACTGGTTTTGTGGTCCAGGGTCACATATGATGAACTGATGAGATGTTCTTTTGTTTTGCCTCAACAGACGGAGGCAGAAGGATGGGGCGATGACCTCAACTGGGAAGATGAGAACGCCTGGTGATCAGTGTGGTCCTCTACAGAAAGCCATATGAGAGAGATTCCAATACAAGAACGCTGTTACATATGCCATCATGATATTATCACTAAAGACCAACATAAAAATTGAGTAACTACGATTTCCTCCACCCAGTTAATCAGTCTACTGTCGCCATAGAAATTGATCGGCTACAGAAAAAGGTTTGGTCTTGTTTAGCTTTTTCAAGATGGCATGATGGACCTAAACATGCCAAATCAGATTAGGAGTCCTTCAGTCTTGTTGCACTGAGGAGGGGTACATAACCTGGAAATACATCCACTTCTAATGTCAGTTTTTATTTGTGCCATACAGCTTTTTTTTTTTTGTTCAGTGAGCCTTAGAGGACAGACAGCCTCAACTTGAGAAGAAATATATAGACTCTAATTTGTGTTCATTAGATTGGGTGAGAGCCTGACATAATTTATTTGTATTATCAGCTGCTGACTAAATAAAATGGTTTTATCGTATTTGACCTGGTTTTGGTGAAATTTTGATATAATATTGACTACGAAATTTGGTAAAAAAAAATAAAATCTCCCATTGATTTACGGCAAGGTCACACGGCCTCAGCAGACACTAACTGAGGCCAGCAGACATGCTTGATGGATTTCAGAACTGTGTGTTAGGCCTGTTGGTCTGTTGCCATTGGTCGGTGTTTGTTTTTACCCATTGAACATTCAATCAGTTGGTCAGGTCAGGAATGTCTGGACAGTATGGTATGATTTTCTAACAAACTGATGTAATCTGGTAATTGCTGGTGTCTATTGGTGCAGTGTGAATTAGTTTTTAGAATGTTCACAATTCAAAATCTTAACGGGCAGCTATGATGCCACTGTAATACTTAAAAGATTAACTGCAATTAGTCTTTTTATTGCATTTATTTGCACACCAAATAAAAACGGGCCTTTTTTTTTTACATATAAGTTGGCATGAGATGAGAATTCACCTAATCTTTTTTTGTAAATGCAATTTGTACATCTTATTGTGAACAATTTGTTTTTGTTGTTTTATTTTGACTCCATTATGTTTAATCAAAACATCGTGATCTTCCAGTGAAAATGTCTGATTACGTATGCAGAATTTCAGAATCATGCAGAATCATTTTGTTCACCTAAATACCACAAATAAGCATTTTCAATTTCTGCATGCATTTTTAAGAGCAACACTCACATCTCAACAACAACCAATGGATAGATCCAAGTCCTCACCCTACTTTTCTCATTTCCATGCATGAAATCAACAAAACACATTTTAATGAAGTTTAATACATTGAATTGTCTTTGGAGTGACTCTTTTCCATATAAACTTTAAAAAATACAACTTTTATACAAATATCTTTGGTGACTTTAGTAAACGTAGTGACATGGAACAAAGACAGCACTGTTAAAAGCAGCCATAGGTAGAGGTGTTGTAGTTGAATTAGGGCTGCTCTATTGCAGTGGTGTTGATTTGAGTTATCAGTGTCTGTAAGACCTCAAGTCTGGTCCTGACCCACTGAGGCGGTGACATGTTGTGGTCTGGCCCCACTATTGCCTGCAGGGCTTTCAAGGCACTTTCTGTTGTCTGGAGGCATCGCTCATACTCCTCTTCTACTTCCATCTCCGGTCTTGCCCTCTTCGTACATGGCTGAACAGGTAAAGAATTGCAGAATTAGTAAAAACTCGTTCCATAGGTATGTCAGGCAATAAAGCCATCCTCTCACTCACCTCCTCAGTAAGTGGCGTGTGTACAGGTGAGCTGGTCTCACGCTCCATTTGCTCAGTGTTTCTCTATTATACTCCTCCACTCCTTCAGACGTTCTAGTCTTGCTTCCTCAGACTCCTGGTGTGGGACGGTCTGTAGAAAGTGATACATTAATCTATATAAGGAGCACTGAAATTAGACAAATGCAAAAAATGTTAAGTCGATATGTATCTCATTTCATACCTTACTGAGGAATTTAACACTTTGGTTTTGATCTCCTCTGATGTCAATGTCTGAGAAATCACTTCCTCATGGTTGGTTACAAAAGAGACATTTGAACGATTACAAAACGACTGAAAAAAGTGATAAAGACGGATGTGATTTGAGATTTATTTATTACAAAATAAATATATAATAATAAAAACAAGTTCTTGAGAGAGAAAATGATCACTTAGCTTTACGTTATAGGATTTACCTATACTTGAAGTAAATGCACCCTTGAGTCAAGAACTTATTATACATTCACTTCTGATTTACTCTAATACAAATTTAAAGCCCCCCCTATAGTGAAAATCAAGTTTTTTATGTTGTTTATTTGTCTATATGGTGTTTTTAATATGCCTTTACACAAACCATGTGCCAATCTATTAATCAACACCATTGCTGAGTATTTTCTCCTTAAAACTGTAGTTTCCCAAAGGCTGACCCAGAAATACGGTTTGAAACACTGAGCCCTCGGTTTGCTACGTCACAAACCAATAACCAATCACGTCAAACGAATGTGTAACTACAGTATTCACTGTAGTTGTCCGCTAATAAAAACATAGTTGTATCAGTCATTATCCATGTATGCCATTATTTTGCGGTTACTACGGTTCAGTGGATCAGGAGGCGCTGGCTGTGTGACTGAGTGGAGGCGGGACTCATTTGCATATTCATAGATCAGCGTATAGTAAATGAGGCAAGGGTGTAGAGTTACATTCAAGCTATTTTAAGGCATGAGAAAATTATTTTCACAAGAAAAAACATTTAAATATGTAATTTTGATGATCAAAGATAAGTTTTAAGGGATAAAATATTTGACTACAGGGGGACTTTAACAATTAAGGAAAATGTCTGTTATTTAATAAAAACATGGTTGGTTATATAATAGGGAAATTCCCACCTCTGCAAAGAGGCCAAAGGCCTCCAGGACATGATGGAGGATCAGCCAGGATGGGTGTCAGGAGACCATTAAACAGGCCACTGATTCTGGGCAAAACTTGACACTGCAGTCACACACATACATATACAGATGCACACACAATGAAATGACCAATAAAAGAACTAATTTCCTGTCTTTTATTTTTTTACTCATATTCCACTTTTACCTGAATATTGGGAGAAATAAATCGGGGGGGGGGGGGGGGGGGGTGAATTTATTCATGAGTTGTCAGTCGTCAGTGTCACATGACCCTTCAGAAATCATTCTAATACGTGGATTTGTTGCTCAAAAACATTTGGGGACATCAGATGCCCATTTTCCACAAGTTGGTATGATTCTTTAGGGCTTCATGAAAAGTCTACAACATACTTTGGTTAAAATTTCTCAATGGTAGTGTAGAACAACCCCCTTTTTAACTTGTAAAAAACAGCTCGGTTCACACCGAGCCGTTTCGGCGCATGTCCCTTTAAATGCTAATGAGCTCTGCTCACTCCGCCCCTCTTTTCCGTGAGGTGAAGAGCCATTCTCAAGAGACTGTAAACTTTAGCCACATTCGTCGTGGAACTTGCTAACTAGCACATTATTAGGAAAGGTGATTTGCAAAGAAATTGATATAAATTTAGGTAGAAAAAGATATATATATAAAAAAGCTTCTGTTGGAGAAGCTGGATCACGAATGATTCGCACGAACAAACAAATTTAGGTAGATCAGGGGCGCATTACCTTCAAAAACAATCCACTGTGTATTCAGTGGCTCAGATGTCGGGAGTAAATGATGATGGCTGTTCATTATTACATCCAACAACAAAAGACCTCAATCGCTTGGGAGACATTCTTGTCTACACCTGCTACGGCATCAAAACAATTTACACAAAAGCGGACTGTTTGCAGCTCACTCGGGGCGGGTCAATGCTAAAATGGCAGTGTTGGTGGTCAATAGTCGTGGGAGGGGCCAAGAATCTTTAAATGGCTTGATCTGAGACAGTGCTTACAATTTTTGGGGATTTAAAAAAAAAAGCCCTGGGTGGATTTTTATCATTATAGGGTGGTTGTGCATACTATGGAAGCCCGTTTCCGCCACTAAATAAAAAAATATAATTCTGTAAGTCATAATAATGAGAAACTTTCTCGAAATAATGACTTGGTATCTCGTAATAATGAGAAACTTTCTCGAAATAATGAC
>NW_015505652.1:2395007-2396145 GCF_001515645.1 Sinocyclocheilus grahami
AAGTATCTTATGCTCACCAAGGTTGCATTTATTTGATAAAAAATACAGTAAAAACAGTAATACTGTGAAATATTATTAAATACAAAATAACCTTTTTCAATTTTAGTGAATTTTAAAATGAATTTATTCATGAGTTGTCAGTCGTCAGTGTCACATGACCCTTCAGAAATCATTCTAATACGTGGATTTGTTGCTCAAAAACATTTGGGGACATCAGATGCCCATTTTCCACAAGTTGGTATGATTCTTTAGGGCTTCATGAAAAGTCTACAACATACTTTGGTTAAAATTTCTCAATGGTAGTGTAGAACAACACCCTTTTTAACTTGTCAAAAACAGCTCTGTTCACACCGAGCCGTTTCGGCGCATGTCCCTTTAAATGCTAATGAGCTCTGCTCACTCCGCCCCTCTTTTCCGTGAGGTGAAGAGCCATTCTCAAGAGACTGTAAACTTTAGCCACATTCGTCGTGGAACTTGCTAACTAGCACATTATTAGGAAAGGTGATTTGCAAAGAAATTGATATAAATTTAGGTAGAAAAAGATATATATATAAAAAAGCTTCTGTTGGAGAAGCTGGATCACGAATGATTCGCACGAACAAACAAATTTAGGTAGATCAGGGGCGCATTACCTTCAAAAACAATCCACTGTGTATTCAGTGGCTCAGATGTCGGGAGTAAATGATGATGGCTGTTCATTATTACATCCAACAACAAAAGACCTCAATCGCTTGGGAGACATTCTTGTCTACACCTGCTACGGCATCAAAACAATTTACACAAAAGCGGACTGTTTGCAGCTCACTCGGGGCGGGTCAATGCTAAAATGGCAGTGTTGGTGGTCAATAGTCGTGGGAGGGGCCAAGAATCTTTAAATGGCTTGATCTGAGACAGTGCTTACAATTTTTGGGGATTTAAAAAAAAAAGCCCTGGGTGGATTTTTATCATTATAGGGTGGTTGTGCATACTATGGAAGCCCGTTTCCGCCACTAAATAAAAAAATATAATTCTGTAAGTCATAATAATGAGAAACTTTCTCGAAATAATGACTTGGTATCTCGTAATAATGAGAAACTTTCTCGAAATAATGACATAGTATCTCGTAATAATGAGAAACTTTCTCATAATAATGACTTAA
>NW_015505653.1:0-34241 GCF_001515645.1 Sinocyclocheilus grahami
CTTGCTAAATAAAAGTATTAATTTCTATAATTTATTTTCCAAAAAGATTTACTCAACTGTTTCTTAAGCAGCAAATCAGCATATTAGAATGATCTCTGAAGATCATGTGACGCTGAAGACTGGAGTAATGATGCTGAAAATCAGCTTTGATCACAGAAATAAATTACATTTTAAAATATATTCACATAGAAAACAGTTATTTTAAATAGTAAAAATATTTCACAAGGTTTGGTGAACATAAGAGACTTCTTTAAAAACATTAAAAATCTTACTGCTCAAAAACTTTTGACTGGTAGGTTATATAGGCATATATATACAGTATATATATATAGTATAATACAGAAATGTTATATTCTGACGTTATATACTTGTGCTCCGAGAATATGTTCATTGCTATACAGTAGGGGGTGCTATTACACATCTTCGGTACAGAATTTACAAAACGCAAGCGAAGAAGAAACTGAAAAAACAACAGATGCTTCCACACGTATTCTAACACGATCATCAGACATAAAGCAGCATCAAAACTGTGTAACGTTATGGAATAAAAGGTTGACCAATGAAGAGGTAATAATGATTGTCAAGCTTTGGGGTGTTGATCGATCAAAGTTTACTACTGTTATACTTAATGTATACTTAAAAGTATTTATATACTATTATATACTAATAAGTGGGCCAATTTAGTCCCAATGAGTATTGAAATAGTACACTAACAAGTATACTACTAGTACACTGCTATTTGTTTACTTACTACATAAAGTATACTTAATAAAATAAACTTGAAGTATACTTCTTTTCGACAAGGGAGTAATTCCGTCAACTTGCGAGGAAGGGCTTTTCATATTATTCTGTCTACTGGTCATAGGTTTTTATTTACAATGTGTTTTTGTAATGTTGAGCAATGTAGCCAATCATAGACATATCTATTGATTTCAATAACGCAATGGCCAGTCAAAGGTGGTCACAATTAGATGAGTTTTAAGGACTAAATTAGCAACTGCAGGGGGACTTTAAGCATTAAAATGAATGTGAAAAGTGTAAGGATATTCATAATCATATATGACATTTTGAAGCAGCATCATCTATAAATCAATGTGATTTTCTTTTTGTTTTTTTAGTGTTGATTTCCAACATCTCCCCTGGATGCACTCAAGGTGATTCATATTTTTGTTTAAATCTTCACTTTTTTTGCTCTAAAATTGAACAAGAGTGTTTTTTGTTTTTTTTGCCATTTTGCCTTATTGTACAGATCAGTTGACATTATTCTCCTCACCTTTCAGCCATCGAACATCAAAAGGAAACGTAAAAGTGTAAGAGTACTAACAAATTAGTTCAGACGAGTCTTTCTGCAGCAGTATTATGGAACGTGTTAAATAATACCATAGTTAAAGTAAGCTTATATTATGTTTGTGTAATGTTTAATGTTTGAATTCATTTTGACAAATGCTGAATTTCCCTGCTTTAGAAATATTCAAGTAAACACTGGTAATAGGAATTAGAAGTGAAAAGGGGAAAAATTACACAAATCTGAGAGCAGACAACAAAAGCCACTGTCTGTTGTCTTTTTCATATTAAGACAGAAGAATACAAGAAAATAGTCATCACAACAAAGCTCTTGTGACAGATATTCTTGTGATCCTAATGTCACACAAAAACACAAAGCCTTACTTTATTTCACTGATGGAAAAAATAGAGCATGACAAAAAATGTACAGCTCATAGAGTCAAACTGACGCATAATGATTATTTGTAGCACAGATGCAATATTTGAAGTTAACCCAAACTGGAAGTGTCACCCATAAATTAAAACATGGCGGGTTAAAAAAAAAGGTGGATAGAACAGATTTAAAGGGATAGTTCACCCAAAAATTTAATTTCTTTCATTAATTACTCACCCTCATGTCGTTCCAAACCAGTAAGACCTTTGTTCGTCTTCGAAACACAAATTAAGATATTTTTGATGAATACCGAGAGCTTTCTGACTCTGCATAGAAAGCAATGCAACTGAAATGTTCCCAAGTCCAGAAACTTAGTAAAGACATGACTTTATGCAACAATTCTTCTCATCTCGTCTGCAGCAGTGCGCTGCCATTGTGGAGAGAGTATCACACGCATAAACAACGCATGCGTGTGTTCAACGTAAGCAGCAGAACGTGCATTATTTTTTGTTATTTTTGTCGCATGGACTATTTTACCAATGTCCTTGCTACGTTTCTGGATCTGGGAACATTTCAGTTGCATTACTGTCTATGGGAGGGTCAGAGAGCTCTCAGATTTCATCAAAAATATCTTAATTTGTGTTCCGAAAATGAACGAAGGTCTTACGGGTTTAGAACGTCAAGAGGGTGAGTAATTAATGACATAATTTTCCTTTTTGGGTGCTATCCATTTAAATAGTTTCATTATTGATATACATATTTTGTTGTTGTTGTTCAATTCTTCCAGAGAGACCTAAACCTCTTCTGACTGTTCAACCTGAACCATCCCAGATATTCATTGGAGATACAGTCACTCTCACATGTGGCATACAGGGTGACGGTTGGACATACACATGGCGGTGTGGAGGCAGAGAGCAGGCCTCTAAGAAGAAAGAGTTCAACATCACTGCAGTGTCCAAACAGAAATGCAAGTGTTGTGGCAAGAGACAATCAGACACCTCTGAATGGAGTGATGAAGTGACTCTGACTGTGTTGTGTGAGTCATCATGATCTTGTTCAGCCCAAAAATATGCTAACCTCTGATAGAGAAGCTTAGGTCTGATAGCTTCCCAGAAGGAACTTGCTCACTGTTATAAATCTAACAAATCATTTCCTGTGTCATTTATCTAATAAACATTATATATATCTTATAAATTAACTTCAGGTCAACAAAACTTTTGCTTTGTGTTGGATTATTAATAGCAATATGAGAGTTACAGTATAGGCTTATCTCATTGCAGATAACATGAATCCAGGCCATTTTCAACCAGAAATTTAATTAATCTAGCCTAGCATGCCCCTGGTGACTGTAACATGTAACTAATAAAAATAAATAAATAAAAATAATGTATTATTATTATTAATTATGTTTTCAACTCAAATGTAAATATGCATGTAATGATAAATCCAATTAAACTTTCTAATGCCTCCCCCAGTCTCATTTGCGTAAGAAGTTGGTTCTTTAAAGAACCATCTCTTTCTTACCTTTTTATAATCTGAAGAATCTTCTTTCACCACAAAGAACATTTGTGAAACAGAAAGGTTCCTCAGATGTTAAAGGTTCTTTATGGAACCATTTAGACAAAAGGTTATTCTATGGCATCATAAAGCACCTTTATTTTTAAGAATGTAATTGCGTTACTTAGTTGCTTTTTATGAAAAGTAACACATAACGTTACTTTTGCATTACTTTTCATCATCTAGGCTGGGCTTATTTATTTATTTTTGTAAATAACCCCAAAATAATATTTTTGGCAACTGTACGGGCCCTTTCACACCAAAAGGGAAATTAATAAGCCTAAAGAAAGTGCCTCTGCCTTTGCATGTCACTCCCAATTTCTCTCAACTTGAGGACAGGATGGATGTCAGTGAATACATGGTAAAAGTAACTTGCATTACTTATTTGAAAAAGTAACTCAGATATTTCATTGTAAATTTAAAAGTAATGCATTACTTTAGTTACTTGAAAAAAGTTATCTGATTACGTAACGTCTCGGTTCCCTGATGGAGGGAATGGAGACATTATGTCGTGACGACATTATGGGAATTCACTTGGGAGCCCCAATCATCTCTGACTTTAAGAGAAAACGCCAATGAAATTTGGCTAGTGGATTTTGCCGGGTATAAATAAGCGACAGGTGCATCCACTCTTCAGGTTTTACGCTGAGGAGTCGAGAACTTGTCCATGGCCGCCAGCATTGGTTCGAGGTTGTGGCAAGGGGACATAATGTCTCCGTTCCCTCCATCAGGGAACGAGGGTTATGTACGTAACCGAGATGTTCCCTATCTGTCGATCACTACGAGTTATGTCGACATTTTGGGGCCCTGGAAAGCGCCACAACCTGAACCTCGTCACAATCCTATGGCGTAGCCAAAGTTGGCAAGCGGCCGCGTGTCAGACAAACACCACACAAAGGTTGTAACCTTCCCACCGCCCCAGCGCAAATTCGCTGACCTTGGTACCTGCAGGGACCACAGGTGAATACATCGCTGCTGGAGATAGTCAAGCCGCTGTTCCTTTCCCCACAGAAATTTCTTAACAGAAGGGATTTCGACCTTTGATGAAAGATTTGCTTCAAGTCTTTCCAATTTGTTGTTTACAGCTTACGCAGAAACAATGGGGAAACGAGCCTTCCGGAGAAGGGCGCTGCGGAGGCCACACCCTACCCGTAGGGAGGTAACAAGTGGAGATTCTCATATGGACTGACCCAGGCCTGGGGCAGTACTACATATGGAATGGGTCTCTGGGGCAGGTCCTACCTGAGAGTAGGAATGGAAAAACTGCCGGCAGAGACTGACAGAACACTTTGTCAAAGGGAAGACATGGGTTTACAGAGAGGGAATCCTTACCGTGGAAGAATACACATATGGGATTGCCCGCAGGGAATCAAGCCATATGGACACCTAGCCCAGTACAGGGGCTGACCGGAGACCTGGGCAAGCTAACACCGATACTGGGCCTGGTGTCAGACTGCTCTGCCCAGTCTGACTGCTGGGGGTTCTGGAGGATACTCCGCCAAGGTTCGCTGTCCGGGGAACTTACTGGAGAAGGAGAAAGGCACTCGCATCCCCGGGTGAGGGGGAATGGCACAGCAAGCGTGACACCGGCCAGCTCTTCCCAGCTCTTCCCGCTGGAAGCTTCACACTCCGTGTGGAGTGAGCCCTCACCCCCAGGGGGCATGGCAAGCCTTGGGATTGGTACATCAAGGCGATGGTATCCACTATCCAGTGGGCCAACCTCTGCTTGGAGACAGCCTTCCCTTTCTGCTGACCTCCGTAGCAGACAAAGAGCTGCTCAGAGCTTCTAAAGCTCCGGGTGCGGTCCACGTATATGCGCAGTGCTCTTACGGGACACAGCAACACAAGGGCTGGATCTGCCTCCTCCGAGGGCAGTGCTTGCAGATTCACCACCTGATCACGGAAAGGCATGGTGGGAACCTTGGGCACTTATCCAGGCCGGGGTCTCAGGACAACAGGAGAGTAGGCCGGCCCGAACACAAGGCACTCTTCGCTCACTGAAAATGCGTGGAGGTCCCCGACCCTCTTGATGGAAGTGAGCACGGTCATGAGCGCTGTCTTAGTAGACAGGAACTTAAGCTCGACTTAAACCAGCGCCTCAAAGGGACACCTCTGAAGTCCTGCCAGGACGATAGAGAGGTCCCAGGAGGGCACCAGGGGTGTCCTAGGAGGATTTAACCTTCTGGCACCCCTCAGGAACCTGACGATGAGATTGTGCTTTCCCAGGGACCGGCCGTCCACTGCATAGTGATGTGCTGTGATAGCAGCTACATACACTTTCAAGGTGAGTGTGACAGCCTACGCTCCAACCGTTCTTGCAGGAAAGAAAGCACTACTCCAATCGTGCATCTTCGGGGGTCTTCTCGGTGAGAAGAACACCAGTTCACAAACAGACTCCATTTCAGAGCATAGGCTTGCCTCGTGGAGGGAGCTCTTGCCTGAGTGATCGTGTTCACCACCGCAGGTGACAGATCAGCTAGGTCTGCCGCGTCCCGTCCAGGAGCCACACGTGGAGGTTCCAAAGGACTGGACGCGGGTGCCAAATGGTGCCGAGCCCCTGAGAGAGGAGGTCTTCTCTCAGGGGGATGCATGAGTTCCGGAAACCAGGTCCTGGAGAGCCAGAAAGGCGCAACCAGTAAGACCTGCTCCTCGGTCTCCCTAACCTTGTACAGTGTCTGTGCGAGAAGGATCACTGGGGGAAACGCATACTTGCAAAGAGCCCGAGGCCAGCTCTGTGCCAGATCGTCCGTGCCGAGGGGGGCCTCGGTCAGGGAGTAGTACAGCTGGCAGTGGAAGGACTCGCGGGAAGCAAACAGGTCCAGCTGGGCTTCCCCGAATCGACTCCAGATCAGCTGGATTGTCTCGGGATGGAGTCGCCATTCTCCGGGGAATGTGAGCTGTCATGAGAGCGCGTCTGCTACACGATTGAGCTCCCCCGGAATGTGGACGGCGCGGCGACTTGAGCCGCGTCTGACTTCAGAGGAGGAGATGGCGGGCGAGCTGTGACATGCGAAGTGATCGTAGACCTCCCTGCCGGTTGATGTACGAAACTGCCGCAGTGTTGTCCGTGCGGACCAACACATGCTTGTCTTGCAGCACTGGCCGGAACTGCTGCAAGGCCAGATGCACTGCCAACAGCTCTAGGCAATTGATGTACCAAAGCAGTCGGGAACCTGTCCAGAGCCCCGAGGCTGCCTGCCCGTTGCATGTAGCGCCCCAGCCCATACTGGAGGCATCCATCGTGACAACGACATGCCGGGACACTTGTCCTAAGGGCACCCCGGCCTGTAGAAAAGCAAGGTTCGACCAGGGGCTGAATAGGCGGTGACACGTCGGCGTGATGGTCACTCGATGTGTACTGTGGCGCCATGCCCACCTCGGGACTCGGGAGTGTAGCCAGTGCTGAAGTGGTCTCATATGGAGCAATCTGAGCGACGAGACTGTGGCTGCGAATGCCATATGCCCCAGGAGCCTCTGAAAGTGTTTCAGTGGTACCACCGTCCTGCCTCTGAAGGAACTCTGGCAGTCTAGCACAACAAGTGTATGATGCTACAGTGTTTTGAAATCTGTTCTGATTGAACTATTAAAAAATGACTGTTGCATATACATTTTTGTTTTGTTTTAACGGTAAAACATTTTGTGTACTTCTAAGGATCAATGACCTCATTTATTTTACGTAAAAATTAAAATATTAAAAAGTAACGCTCTTTACAAATAGCATCTAACCACTATTTACACTGAGTGCAAAGATTTATTTATTTTAAAAAAATTGTGCTATTTACACTTAGTAACACTTAAATAGCACTAAATAGCTATTTGCACATATAGCATCTGCCTTACTTTACTCATAATTACAGAAAAGTTGCTGTAATATATATTATTGAAGTCATAAGTAGTCATACATAATGACAGAAAGCTGTTCATTAACTCAGAATTGTGAAATATTTACAGACAAACCCAAAATAACTGTAAAGCCCCAGAGTTCAGTGTTCACTGGAGACACAGTTACTCTGAGCTGTGAAGTGGGACAGTCAACTGGATGGACAATTTTCTGGTTCAAAGACTTCACGAGAATAAAAACTGGTGATGAAATGGAAATACTGAGTAATGTGAGTATCTCTAATGGAGGACAGTATGGGTGCAGTGCAAGAAAAGGAAAGTATTTCACAATTCAAAGTCAAAGAGTTGTGATAACAGTAAGTGGTAAGTGTCGTTTTTTTTTTCTTTACTGGGCAGTCTAATTTTGAATTTGCTATAATATTATGCAAATTCATATAATCTATCAACAAGTATCGTATTAAGTGCAGTCAGTTAAATGAAACTTCAGTTAATCTTAAAAAGCCTTGTCATATAGACAGCTTAAAACTATGAAAGTTTTTTTAAACACGTGAAGTGTGTCCTGCAATCATTACAGAGAGACCCAAGCCTGCATTGCATGTTCAGCCTGATGGACATGTGTTCAGAGGACAGACGGTCACTCTCACATGTGACATACAGGAGACAGACGTGAGCAGCTGGAGCTACAACTGGAATAAAGATGATTCAGTGATTCATGTCAGTCAATCACAGGAATACCGAATCAGTTCTGTTAATGAATCTCACACGGGTAATTACAGCTGTGCTGGAAGAGAAACCCAAAGATCACGATACTCACACACCAGTGATAAAGTTTCACTGACCGTATCAGGTGAGAGTCTTTATATCTGTTTATCACTCTGACTACATGAGCAAAAATGAACAGAACATGATTCACAAACGGCATTAAATTCAGACACAAATCAACTGGATTTTACATCAATGGAAGAATTACTGTTCACTAAGATCAGTGTATCCTGTTAAATTTGTATTCTTTAACAAAACAAAAAGTCCTATTAAATCTCTTAGATGGGTCTAACATTTGTCAAATTTACAATTGTCTGGTTCTATTTTATGTTTTTAAGCTCCATCATCAGTTCTCAAACTGCTCAGTTTTCTGCTGGCAGCTTCTCCATATCTGCTAGTGTCCGTCATACTGGGAGTCAAGTGCTACAGAGCCTATGGTGAGATCTCTCTCTTTCTCATCTGTTCTGTTACAGATGGGTTTATGATCTATCGTTGTTAACTTTTATTAAAATGTCACTTATTCCAAGTTTGGGTGTTTTACAGTTGTCACAGAGGAGTGAAAATCTACAGCTGTGATGAATGAACCCCATCAGTATTCTGTTTTTCTGTTTAACAGTATTTTTGGGTCTGAATTAGACAATAATCTCTAAGTTCAAATGAACTCGAGTCTTGAGTCACATTAGTTTACTCTTTTAAATCTTTGCATTAAACACTGTAAAACTTCTAAGCCAAATTCTAACAGTAACATACCATTGAAAACAATGCATTGTATATTGTTTCCTTCTGTTAAAACAACTGCACTGAGTACACTGCACCTGTCTGAGTGCCATAAGTATTCTTTTTTTCCAAATAATGCAATATGGTTTTAGATTCTAGTTCTTAATAAACCTTTCTTTTGGAATCATCATTTTCAAGGCCCTACATGATTCAGTCCCAGGGATATGGGGACCTCAATGAGGCTCCATATTCAGATAATTGAATAATACCAATTGAATACCAGTTGAAAACCAAAATGTTGTTCAAAATCAAAAATATGAGCCAGGGAAGTTTCTCAAATTTGGTTGATGCTCCGGGGGGTGAATAAAGACCTCCTCTAGTGAATCGATGGGTTTTTGTAAGAAAAATATCCATATTGAAAATGTTATAAACACTTTTCTCTCACTTCCGCTAACTGTAATGCGTGCAAGCCATTCAGGGCATAACGCATGCGCCTGTGAAATATGCTAGTCTTGCGAGTTTGTTTACAGGAGCAAAGGAAGCAAAGTTTCCTTACTTTAGCAACGGAAAACCAGTCTCCTCTGGGCTTATATCCTACATTTTTCTTTACAAATCCTTGTTTTGTACTTCTAATTCTTGAGCGGTGTTTTGTTTTGCTCTCTCCTCCACACTTCCATGTTCGTCACTAATCACAGGTGCAGTTGTAGCGTTTATTGCATTGATTTTTAATAGGATAAACTTGTTGATAATCATATTGATATAAAAATACTTAATTAAGAAAATATATTCTTTCATTGTTATTAACAACATTAAGTGCATTAAACATTATTTTATGTCACGGTTTCCCAAACTGGGGTTTGTGAATGAACTGTAGGGTGTTTATGAGTTTAATGAAAAGCTAATAATTAATTCAATCATAAAATAAGTCATTACAAAATCAATAAAAATAAAACACTTACTAAAAAATATATATATCTTTTTTTATTTGTTTGCCCGCATGACCATAGCCAACATCAGAGAACCATGAACATTCAAATGTGATTCTTAATTATTAAAATATTTATTTAAAAATCTCAGGGGTACTTCAAGTAAATATATTAGGTGAAAGACTATCAGATGAGAAAAAAGGTTTGTGAATTTTGAATTCATAAATTTGTGCATTTTATTGTTTGAAAGACAAAATCCTTCTAAAGACATCGAAATACATGGTAAAATAACCTACAGAGTGATACTGTAATTCAAATAAAAATGAACGTGTTCATCAGAAGTTGATGCAATATTTAAACACTTCTTAAACCTGAAATTATTTTTGTAAATCAGTGGTCAAGTGTTGTGTCGCCACCTGACTAATGACTGGTTTTTGTGTGAATCTCCACAAAACTGGAGGACTTTCTGAGTGTATAAAAGCAGAAGGCTATTTTAGAAAGGAACATTTAAAAGATTAAAAAGAAGAATTAGGGAGACTCAATAAATTATGAATAATTTATTGCTATTTTGTAAATAATATGTAATCATCTAATCCATAAAAAAGTAACTGTAGTCTGATTACGAGTATTTTTAAATGTAATTAATTTTTGGAATCTGATTACATAGTCCAGATTACATGTAATCAGTTAATACCCAGCTCTGTCTCCCATTCCCGATGAATCACTGCAATTAATCAGTTCTTTACAAAGAATTTTGGTCAAACTGTTTAGCATCATTGTCTGAATCGGATAGTGATTCAGTTTGAATCATTTGCATAGTTTGCTAATGTGCCCTGAACTGTTCTCACGTCATTAAACTGAAACGCAATATTTAGAACAGAGAACGAAAATAAGGCTGGATTAAGTGGAATATAGACCTACGAACAATATGAAATGAAACCAGCATATATCTTTTGGCAGCGATGAAGGAGATCTTGACGAAGATCAAAGCCTGTGTGTGCAGCATGTAAACAACTCTGTAGGTAAACCAATAGATTACCAACACAGTGATAACATCCAAAGCTCTGATAGTATCATGGCATTCTTTAAAGCTATTGGAATAGCATGTAAACAGCATGGTACATATTAAAATATCAATAGTCAAGTCAAGTCTGCTTTATTGTCAATTCTTCCACATGTACAGCACATACACACAGAGAATTGAAATTGCGTTACTCTCAGACCCTTGGTGCATACAGATAACACAAACAGTAGAACATAAATACAGATATACAGATTAAATATCGATCTTCTCAGCTGCTCTCACTATGCGTTGAAGTGTCTTGCGGCAGGATGCGTTGCAGGCACCATACCACCTTGTTTCCTTCTGTTAAAACAACTGCACTGAGTGCACTGCACCTGTCTGAGTGCCATAAGTATTCTTTTTTTCCAAATAATGCAATATGGTTTTAGATTCTAGTTCTTAATAAACCTTTCTTTTGGAATCATAATTTTCAAGGCCCTACATGATTCAGTCCCAGGGATATGGGGACCTCAATGAGGCTCCATATTCAGATAATTGAATAATACCAATTGAATACCAGTTGAAAACCAAAATGTTGTTCAAAATCAAAAATATGAGCCAGGGAAGTTTCTCAAATTTGGTTGATGCTCCGGGGGGTGAATAAAGACCTCCTCTAGTGAATCGATGGGTTTTTGTAAGAAAAATATCCATATTGAAAATGTTATAAACACTTTTCTCTCACTTCTGCTAACTGTCATGCGTGCAAGCCATTCAGGGCGTAACGCATGCGCCTGTGAAATATGCTAGTCTTGCGAGTTTGTTTACAGGAGCAAAGGAAGCAAAGTTTCCTTACTTTCATGTTCTGTTATACGTTCTGCATTGCATCTCTAAGAGTCACTGTATTTACAACACGGGAGAGAAATGACAATAAACCTATACTACTGACTTGCGATTTTGGGTGTTGTGAAATTGGAAAAATTGACATTCATTTGGAAAAGTTTCATGCGTGCAGACAAACTAAAACAATGTAATTAGAACGTGAAACATGAATGAAGGGTTTTACATCCTGACACATAAAAACCTCAGCACTGCTAGATCTGATCTGACCAAAATAGAAAAGGTCATATGATAATTGCTGTGAATTTCGGCTAATTAGAATTGTCAAGAGGTTTTATCATCCATTAGAGATAGCTGGATTCACTACACATACAAAAAGCATGGCAACGAATGCACATCTGTCTAGTGGTTGTAGAGGAGACTGAAATTTGAAGTTTATGCTGGTGAAATGATGTTAGCATGGCCGTGTTCATTACCTTAAAAGGCTATAGTGCAGATAATGACTAGAAGACCCAACATAACAATTAATGGACAAATGAAAGGAGTCGACTAATGCACTCAGACACACTTTCAGTTAGATTGCATATTATTTTCCTCTAATTGGTGTTCCCCTAAAATCTAACAATGTGGTCTGATAAAATAAAATCTCTACTTGATGTCATAAGTGATAAATTATAGATTCTTTCAAATGACTTAGAAATAGACCCCCTGCAGACAGATACAAACGTTGTGGGGGGAAATGAAACGCTGCTGAGGAACTATTTTTCAACATTTTACCCACTTGACTCGTGTAATGGCGAGGCGGAGGAATATCCGAAGCCATCGTGCAATTACCTCAGATTATATGTAAACATTTGGGTTTGCTGTGTGAGGGCCATAAAAAAGAATTCCATTTCAAATGTGTTTTTCACTCGATGTAAAGAGTTTCTCTTTCAGACGAAACAGACCCCCTTTTTTAAAGGTAATAATTTACCTGTCAGAATCGCAGCGGATGCACAGCAAGACTCCACTTCGCTGAGGCACTAATGGAAAATCCATTCTGTTTATGTTTCAGAGAATCCCTGAATATGCTTGAATCGTGTTAAATGTAACTAATTTGTCGTCTTTATATCTTTCCAATTCTCGCAACACATTATGAGGAGAGCGGCTAAATCTTAATGATTCATTTTTAGACTGAAATGAAAGTTACACATAAAATAGCCTGTTTACTTGAGGCGGTTTGGAAATGAATCATGTGTTTACCTCATTGGATGGTATCAAAAACAGAGAAAAGAGCGTTTGCTCCTCAAATTTGCTAATAGATTAGTTGAAGATTACAAAATACTATGAATAACCATATTGATTGTGCAGTTAATGACAATAACATAGAGGGACATCTAATACAAGTGCGCCATCGTCTGGTAATACGCTTACTCTTTTGTCCAAAAATAAATAGCCTATTTCATTCTAAAGGAAAGTCATTCTAAAACTATTTATTTTCACTTGTAGGTACTGCTAATTACATAAATAATGTTTAAAGCCAAGAATGTCAAGACAATCTATTGGATTTATTGTAATTTAAATATTATTCACAGTCATAAAAGCACAGTTTAAATCCTAAACACTAATTTTCAGTCCAGTTTGTAGTATTGTCCATTGTTTCCTCCCAGCATCTCTTCAACCTTCTCCAGCAGCTTCACCACATCAGATTCCCGGTGTCCATTGTTAAGCACATGGCATCTATTCCCACACTTTCGAACCAGTCGCTCCAGGTCGCTGTTTCTCTTTACATGTTGCTGGATGCTCTCTCCTAATGTTTCCCCCCAGGTGAGCAGAATGATAGTGTGCCTCCATGATGATTTTCCTAGTGCAGACATGGTACGTTCCACTGCATGCCTGTACTGACCAGTGAAGGACACGTAAGCGGGAATCACCAGGATGAAGGCGTGTGGTCCAGGTTGACACATAGAGATGCTTTGAGAGAGGTGTTTTTGAAAGGTGTCTTTACTGTCAGATCCAGATCTCCATTTCAGGCCCTGAGGCTCTACGATAGTGAGCTGTCTGCCGGATATCTCTCCCCTCCAAGGGTTGCTTCTATCTGAATCAGGCCCCATGATAGTGCATCTCGCTGGGTGACGGGATGACCAGGAGTCTCCTAAAAGCATCAGCCTTTGCTCAGACACAGGCCAGGGTGTATGTAAAGTAGGTTGGAAACTGGTGCTTGAAGATTCAAAGAAGTCTTCGTCACTTTTACCATCTTCCTCTTTTTGCTTGGCCTCCAGTGTTTGCTTAACCCTTTGGTTCTTTACCGATCTGTTGTTTGCACGGTTTATAGTAGCCAACTCCATTCGCTCTTCACTTCTTGTGTCTTTTGCATCACAAATGCCACCATCTACTCCTACTTCTTGATACATTCGATGGATGTCTTCGACTTCCATTCGTTTTCCATTCAATTCAGCACTGTTTGTCAATCGCTGATACCCTGAGAAAGACTCTTTGTGTATCCATTTGAGCTCTGTGTTATACAAATACTTCTCCCATTTCTCAAGTTCCTCTCGCTTCCTTTTCATCTTGTCTTGTTCATTATTTAGCTCCAGCATTTTGCTGTCCAGTTGGTTTTGACGTTCCTCAAGCTCTTTCTCTCTTCCATCTAGTGTTGTTTTCTGGAGCTCTAGCATTTGTGTTTTGTACTCTACATCGCTTGCTTTATTTTTCAGATCTAATTCTTGGTTCTGCAAAAGTTTCTGTTTATCCGTCATGCTATTATCTCTCATAGCGAGCTCTGATTCCCGTTGATGCAGGTCTGTTTCTCTGGTATCTAAAGAGCGTTCTCTGTCTTTCAAAACATCCTGCTGTTTCTTCAGACTGCGCAACATGTCTTCATGCTTTTGTTCCCTATTTTGCATGACTTGCTGTCTTTTCTCCGAATAGATTTCTTCACTCTTCAGCTTCTGCTCTCTTTGAGAAAGAGCTTCTTCGCCTTTTATCAGCTCTTGCTCCCTTTTTCCTAACACTTCTCTAATGCTCTCGAGCTCCAGGTCACATTCATCAGATGAAGCTGTTTGGTTTTGCTGCTCATTTTCCATATCTCGATGTTGCTCCATCAGCCTTTGATCTTTAAGTTCGAGGTCCTGCTCCCTCTGAACAAGTTCTTGCTCCTTTATCTGCAGTACATTTATTTTTTGCAGAAGATCATATTCCTTGTTATTCAACTCAGCTTGACATTTCTCCACATTGTGTTTGTTACTTTCAAATTCCTCCGAGATCTTTGAAAGCTCTTGGGATTTCACCTCCCACATCTGCTCTCGTTTATCAAGTTCATTTTCTCTAGTTTCCAGATTCGCTCTGAGCATCTCCAAAGATTTTTGATCTTCCTTAAGCCTGCGTTGCTCTTTAACAAAAGTTGCCTCCGTTTCCAGCAGCTCATGTTCTCTTCTCTCCATCTGCTGTCTAAGATTTTCCATATTTTTCTCCTGCTTTTCAGACAGATCTTTTATTTCCTTTTCCTTGATCTCCAGTATCTTCTCCATTGCTTGTAGCTCATCCTTTTTACATTTTATCTGTTGTTCCTGTGCCTTTAAATTTTCCTCTCTATCCATAAACTCTTCTGCTCTTTTCTCAATCTCCTCTTTCATTTGCACCAGATCTGCAGCCAGACGTTTGTTATTCTGACTCTCGTTTTCTAGATTCTTCTCCTCTTCTCTTATCTTGTACATTTGCTCTTCCAAGTCCTGTTCTCGTCTATTCATTTCATCCTCTCTAGTTAACAAATGTTGTTTGCTTTGCGCTAATTTCTCTTCCTTCTTTTCTACCTCCCTCTCTCTCGTGTGAAGTTCTTGTTCTCTCTCTATCTCTTTCATCTCATGCTCTTCATGCCTTTCTCTTAGTCTTTTCTCATAATATGCCTTCATGTCTTGCGTATCGCTCTCTTTCTCTTTCTCCTTCTCTTCCAGCAGCTGTTTGAACTCATCTATCTTTTGTTCTAACCCTCTAATTTCTTTCATCTGTTTCTCAGAGTGCTTAACTGAAGTCTGCAGATCTCTCTCATAGCCCTCACATTTGCGCTTCAGCTCTTCTAATTCATTTCCCAGCCTTGCGTTCATGTTTTGTAGGGCATTGTTTTGTTCTTGCTCTTCCCTGATCTGTTGTCTTAGCTCATCTGAGCATCTTTCTGTTTCCTCATGCTGTTTCTTTATGTTTTCCATTTCCTCTGCCATCATCATATTCTTTCTTTTGTAGGCCTCTATCTTTCCATCAAACTCTTCCTCTAGATGTTTTAGTTGGGCAGCAGCTTCTTCAGTATTTGCTCGAATGATGTTTTCCAGTTTTTCTATTTCTCTTCTATGTTTTTCATTGATGTTTTTCAGCCGTGTGTCCAATTCTTTGTCCTTTTCCAAGTCTTTTTGATTTAATTTGGTTATTTCATCCTCTTTTGTTTGTAGTTCTTCCTCTAAATGGTTTAGTTTAGCTGCACTTTCCTCAACATGTGCCTTAATACTCTCTCCTAACTTTTCAAACTCTTTCTGTTTTTCGCTAATGTTTTCACGCATTGTGTTCATTTCTCTGTCTTTGTCCAGGTCTCTTGCTCTTAATTGGATGATTTCATTTTCTTTTCTTTTGAATTCTTCCTCTAAATGCTTCAGTTGTGCAGCACTTTCTTCAATATTCGACTGCATGCTGTCTTTTAATTTTTCAGTGTCCTGCTGTTGGTCAATAATATTTTTCTTAAGTGTGTGAATTTCTGTGTCTTTCTCCAGGTCTCTTTGTCTTAATTTGGTTATTTCCTCTTCTTTTATTTTCAGCTCTTCCTCTAAACGCTTGAGTTTAGCAGCACTTTCTTCGATATGTGCCTCAATATCGTCTCTTAACTTTTCAGTGTCTTTCTGTTTTTTGCTCATGTTTTGCCTAAGCATGTCAATCTCTCGTTCTTTCTCCAGGTCTCTTTGTCTTAATTTGGTTATTTCCTCTTCTTTTATTTTCAGCTCTTCCTCTAAACGCTTGAGTTTAGCAGCACTTTCTTCGATATGTGCCTCAATATCGTCTCTTAACTTTTCAGTGTCTTTCTGTTTTTTGCTAATGTTTTGCCTAAGCATATCAATCTCTCGTTCTTTCTCCTGGTCTCTTTGTCTTAATTTTTCATTTTCCTCTTCTTTTGCCTTCAATTCTTCCTGCAGAAGTTTTAGTTGAGCTGCATTTTCTTCAATACTGTCTTCTAACCTTTCAATATCAGTTTGTTTTTCGCTAATATTTTGCTTTAGTTTGTCAATGTCTTTGTCTTTCTCCAAGTCTCTTTGTATTAATTTGTCGATTTCATCTTCTTTTGTTTTCAACTCTTCCTTCAAAACTTGAAGTTCAGCTGCGTGTTTTTCAGAATTTGCCTGGACAGTATCTTTTAACCTTTTTATATCCCTCTGTTTTTCTGTAATGTTTAGCTTCAGTGTCTCCATTTCTTGCTCTTTTTGCTGATCTCTTTGACTTAATATGACTATTTCATCATCTTTTTGCTGAAGTTTCTTTTGCGTTTCAGCATTTCGATGTAGCTCCTTTTCTCTCTCTCTCATCGTTCGCTTTATTTCCTCATCTTTCCCTACGAGTTTATCAATGAGGGTGTTGTATTTTTCCACAGTTTCTCTATGCATTTCTCTCTCGGCTTCTGTGGTTTTCACTTGCTCCTGATAGGACATCCGTAGCTGCTCCATCTCTTTGGTCATCATCTCTATCCCCTCTCTCAGCTTGTCCATCTCTTTCTCTCTCTTCTCAACTTGTTCACTGAATCTCCCGCTTTGTTCTCTTTCTTTGCTCTCAGCATTCAGTTTCACCTTCTCGATTTCTCTTAAAATGTTTTCAGTTTCATTGTCCTTTTCTTTCAGTTTCTTTTCCATCTCTTGCTTTTGCCAGACAACCTCTTCTTCATACCTGCGTTGTGATGCACCCATCTCTTTTTGAGTTTCTTCAACCTTTCCTCTCATCCTATCATTCTCTTTCTCAGCTTCCAGCAGTTTGCTTTGAAGTTCATTCATCTCATCCAAGTGTGCAATCTGAATCTCAGCCTCTCTCTCTTTCCATTCTTGCTCTTTCACGGCACCCATGCGCTCCATTTCCAGCAGTTTCATCTGAAGTTCATCCACTTTTTCTTTAAGTTCTTCCCCCTCTCGCTCTCGGTCCTCTAATCTCATCAGCAGTTGCTCTTTCTCTTTCAGTCCCTGATGGAGAGTCACCATGACTTTGCTCATTTCAGCGCTCAGCTCTTGCAACTCTCGCTCCTTGTCTTCTGTCAACCACGCCATCCTCTCTTCCAGCTCTCCCATCACGCTTCTCCTGTCATCTTCGCCTCTGTACGGCGCCTCTTCCCTCTCTGCCTTCCCGGGAGATTGCACTTTGTCTTTTTTGCGTCTTTCGAAAAACCACCGAATGCTCCTGACCTCTCGTTCCTTCATCTTCTTCAGTTCCTCCTCCTGCCGTTGAAGCTTATCGCTAAACTCCTTGACCTTCAGCTGGAATTTTTCATTCTTTTGTCTTCCTAACTCTTGAATCTCATGCACTAGTGGTGAGAATGCCTCGCACCGATTTCCAGCCACCATCTTCTCGATCTTCTCCAGAAGTTCCGTTATCTGTGTTTTAGAATTTAGTGATTCCAAACAAGAGTAGCTGCTGATAACGTGGAATCTGTTTGAACATCGTTCCACCAACCAATGAAGATCCTTTCCTCCTCCTTGGATGTGCTGCTCAATGGTGACTCCCTCTCGTAGCTGGTCACCCCTCGTGAACAAAAGAAGTGTATGTCTCCAAACTGCCTCTCCCAAAAGCTGCAAATGCTCCCGCACCGCCTGTGCTTGGATGATTGCGTCCACTCTCAATGCCAGTAGAAATGCATGAGGTCCAGGTGGACACAGCGTTACGCTCAGTCCGATCTCTCGCTTCACTCTCTCTGGAGTTAATCCCTCCGTTCCACCCTCCCATCCGGGCACATCCACCACTGTCACCAGTCTGTTAGAAACCTCCGTCTGCTGTCTCAAACACTCCTCGGTGGCCTCTCTGCTTTGAAAGTATCCCGGTCCTCCAAGGATGGCATTCCCGGCGGAGCTTTTTCCTGTCTCCCTCTCTCCCAGGAGAACCAGTCTCAGCTCTGGGAGACGCCTTGAACCTCTAGAGAATAGATTCTTCTCATCTAGGTCATCAGTTTGCGTATTATCGTCTAGCAGAGACAGGAGAAACAATACAAAAAAGAAATTAAATAAATAAATGACGCTTTTATAGTTGTAAATAATTACTTTTGTTGAAATATCATTTAGATGCAATATTATTAGTATGAGGTCTTTTAGCAAATTAAGGTTATCTACTTCACTTTGATAATGTATTACGTAGGGCTATATTAAGATCTTACAATATTGTAATGTTTGCATGCATTCAGATCACACATATGATTTACATAATTCCATTTCTATTAGACTGTACTGTTTTGAACTGTACTATTTTGACAACTAATTTATTCAGAGATGTGTTTGACATATTAAAGTATTTACGTATCACCTGAACGTAGGTTCTATTATTAATTCTGTTTTCACAATGAAGGTAGCCTTGCTGCTGAATGAATGAATGAATGGGATGTACATAATAATTTATTTGTCTTTTGAAGTCTAACGTTTTAAAGTAAAGTCTTTTGCAAGTATTTACATAATAGTTTTGTGTGTTGTTAATTTTATGAAAAAGTTCTGCATTCACAGTTTTGTGTGTGTGTGTGTGTGTGTGTGTGTGTGTGTGTTTCACAGAAAAAAAAGATGAATGTACAAACTTGGAGCAACATGAGGTGAGTAAATCATGACAACTTGTTTATTTCTGGGTGATGAAAATTTTTGTGAAATTTTCTGCCCAGCACACAGCCAAAGCTTGCAAAATTATTTATGTTTATTGAAACGGCAACGTTCAAGCTCACAACCTACAGTTTTTACTGCTGAAAATGCAGTTGTTTCATTAAATGTAAAGGATTCTGAAAGTTACAGTACTTGTCACACAATTTCTTAAACCTGACACTCAAACAGCAGAAGCACACACCAAATCTGCAAAACCATACACTAATTCTCGGCCTTTGACCCAGTTTTCAATTTCATAAAACACTTTTTGCAAAACACAACACACAATTCTCTATGTAATACACAAAAATGTAACAGGAATTAATATTATGGCAAAGGTGTTTGCAAATGTTTGCTTTTGAGATGTGTTTGTGATATTTTGAATGCAGTGCTTCATTTTGCAAGAGATGTGAGGCATTTTGCATTTTGTGTGTGCAATTCTTGGATTTGTGTGTAAAGTTTTTGGGGAAAACAAGGCAAAGTTTTGAAAATGTGTGTAAGCAGTTGAAAAAACTAAAGCATTGTGCAGAACTTCCACCAGGATTCTCATGATTAGGCGATGTTAAAATTGTGTTTACACAGACTGGAAAAGTCATGAAAATGAATAAAAGTAATGGAAATTTTTAAAGTGAATATACATTTTTGTAGCTATGCTCTGCTCTAAAATATTTCATCAGTGTTTAAGTGAATCATTCTTTTGTGAGTGAATCATTCTTAGAACCAATACAAAGGAAATGGTTCATTTTTAACAAATTATTTTGGAAATTGAATTTAATCAGAATAGTTAATTCTGGAATTAGAATTAATCAAAATTATAAAAAAAATTTAAAAAAATTAATCTTTATCCAGTAATCACAAACATCTAAAATGTTCATTGTCCTTTCTAGAGAAACATTTATGCAAGAATCTCACAGTTAGAAAATAGTTCTGACTTCTGCAAATACATTTACACAATACTTACAAATACAAGACTGTCTGTGTTGCATTGAGTGAATTTTAAAAACATGCTCTTGTCTTATTTTCCAGTACAATTATATAAACATCCTTGAATCAAGACGCATGGCATTGTTGAAAAATGAATTTGTTACCACATTGGCAGTTATGTTTTCTTGTTTTAAGCATAAATTGAGTTCATTTTAAACAATTTTAGGCTTAAAAGCTTATGTCATTTCGCTTCTCAAGTAAAAGTATCTTGTTTGAACTTTAATCCTCTGTCCGAGTGATTTTGACTTAAAACTGTTATTTTAATGTTAGTAAATGCATTCATCTGAATGGTGCAAGGCCTTGCATAAGAATGGTCATGATAATTAGTAAAAAATATTAAGGAAGAACAACACTTTTCACAGTCTACTCACTCATCAGCGTGGCTCTGATGGTTCCTCTGTGCGTCTGCGCCTCCATAAGCCTCTGTTTCTTCCTCCTCTCTCGAGCCCTGCGTTTGCTCTCCACCTCCAGCTCCAGAAGCAGCAGATCCGTCTCATAATGCCTCCCTCTTCTCTCTTCCACCAGCTTATCCATCTTCCTCATCAGTTCCCTCACCTGTGATCCATCGTCAACGCGCCGCTTGTTCTCCAAAACGTGGAACCTGTTCCCGCACCGTTCCAAGAGCGTCTGGAAGGCCTTGCCGCCATTTTGAATCCTCTGTTCAATGGAAAGGGAGCCCAGTTCGTCTCCTCGTGTGAACAACACCAGCGTGTGATCCCACACCGCTTTGCCCAGCAGTTCCAGATGCTCCTCGATCTGCTGATGGTAGTCGGCTGTCACTGAGGTACAGGATCGCACCACTAGAAGCACGGCGTGGGGACCTGGTGGACACAAGGACATGCTTCGCTTTGTTTCTCTCCTCACCCAACCAGGAGTCCCGTTCACTGAATAGTACCATTCCCAGCCTGGGGTATCCACAACCGTAACACGCCTCCCTTCCACGTCGCCTCGCCTCTTCACGCATTCCTCGGTCGGTTTGCCTGTCTCAAACCCTCCCGCCAGGCCTAGGATGGTGTTTCCTGCTGAGCTTTTCCCAGCACCTTTGCGGCCTAGTAAAACCAAGCGAAGTTCAGGAAGAGACGATGGTGGGTGACTCAGACTTCCTCCATTGGCCTCAACTGCCTGCGGCCTCTTGTCTGTGAGAGAAAGGTAATGTTTGGTTTTAATGCATGGATACACTACCATTCAGAAGAAATTAATACTTTTATTCACCAAGGATGCATTGATTAAACTGATGAAAATTGAGAATGAAGACAGTAAAAGATTTATATTTCAAATAAAATGAACGTATTCAATTCATCAAAGAATCCTTTAAAAATATATCACTGTTTCCACAATAACATGAAGCAGCACAACTGTTTTCAACATTGATAATAATCAGAAATGTTTCTTAACCCTTGAATGGTGTTTGGGTCTGTGCATGGGACCCGTTTTCACGTTTTATCAAACGAAAAGTTATATGATTAATTTAGTGCTGTCAAATGATTAATCGCGATTAATCGCATCCAAAATAAAAGTTTTTGTTTACATAATATATGTGTGTATGCTGTGTATATTTATTATGTATATAAAAATACACACACATGCATGTACATATTTCAGAAGAATGTTTTGTTTATATATTAAATATATATTTTTTAATATATTAATATGAATATAAATATAGACATGTAAATACATGTAAATATTTATATATACATAATACATATACACAGAACACACACATATATTATACAAACAAAAACTTTTATTTTGGATGCAATTAATCGCGAGTAATTGTTTGACAGCACTAGATTAATACTTTTTTTTTTAAACTCCGACTCATTGGCCTTGGCTCATTTTCTGTGAAGAACATATATCAGAACAAATTTTCAATGACCGCAGTGTAGAAATTTGAGGTCCTGTGTACCTTCACTCTGTCTTCCTATTGTATGGGCCTGCTATTAGTAAGTGTGTGTGTGTGTGTGTGTGTGTGTGTGTGTGTGTGTGTGTGTGGGTGGGAGAGAGAGAGAGAGAGAGAGAGAGAGAGAGAGAGAGAGAGAGAGAGAGATTGATTTCCTTTCCTTTCTGACCTTTTTTTTTCAATTTACCCTGACAATGATTTTAAAGGGATTTGTGGCATTAAGTCCTGAACCAAACTAATCTGACATTTTTTGACACCTATTTATGCTCCCACATCCATCACCCATTCTTTGGACTATAAATGCCGCTTGAAAGGTTTTTCATGACATTGTGTATATCATCATTCATAATCAGAACCCCAATATAATGGTGATATAAATAATAATTTAAAAAAAGTCCTACAGAACTTCCACAAAAGCTTTTTCTGACATAAGATTTAAAGGGGTCATATGATGTTGATAAAAATAACATTATTTTGTGTATTTGCTGTAATGAAATGTGCGGAGCCCCTAAAGGGACATGGTGGTGGAAAAGAAATTTGGGGTGGGAGGAATTTTTTTTGCGTTCTCTCGCAAAACTTTTGCGTTTCCTCGAGAAACTTTGCGTTCCCTCGTGACACTTTTGCGTTCTCTTGCAAAGATATTTTGCGTTCCCTTGCAAAAACAGTTTTCGGACAAACACTTCCTGTTTACTTTACAGCTTGTAAGTTAGTGGTTCATACAGCTCGTACGTTCATAATGGAGCGGTTCATAGAGTTTTATTTTAAACTTGGACTCAAGTTCAAATACAGTCAGCTTTGCTTATAGTTTAAGGCACGGTTTTGGGACATTCTAAAACACTTAATGTTGCTTAATGTAGGCTACTATAACAGTGACACTGAAGGCCCAATTCGGTATTAGGCCTAATAAATATTATTAATACTAATAACAATTGTAATATTAATGACCTCATTAATAGCATTACTATCAGTAAAGCAGATAGCCATAATGTAACGTTTCTCCCCTATTTAAAACCGTTAGGCTATAGAAAACGCTTAAAGGAGGCTAATGGACGAAGACGGTATAGGCTAAAACCAAAATATGGTACACAGTTTAATAATAAAATATAGCATATTATGCACAGGAAAGCAGACAAGCCCAGAATAGCTATAAAGAAGCCAAAACAGCCTTGGCTCATTTTCTGTGAAGAACATATATCAGAACAAATTTTCAATGACCGCAGTGTAGAAATTTGAGGTCCTGTGTACCTTCACTCTGTCTTCCTATTGTATGGGCCTGCTATTAGTAAGTGTGTGTGTGTGTGTGTGTGTGTGTGTGTGTGTGTGTGTGTGTGTGTGAGAGAGAGAGAGAGAGAGAGAGAGTGAGAGTGTGAGTGTGTGTTGTGTGTTTCTCGCGCTCGCTAACAAAGGTAAAGGGCAAATATTAACCATATATGCTGTTTATGTTGCTTGTAATTGGGATGAAGTAAACATCTGTTGAGTATTTTAACATACAATTTTTGATTGTGTTGAATTAAAAACCCAAAAATGTAGTGGGTCCACCAGACCCACGAACACTGGCTGAGTAACAAAAATAATGAACACCACACAAGAGTTAACTGCTCAGGACAAACAAGGGACTCATGAACAACCAGCACAAAACACAGTCATTGATCAGTGTGAGTGTGAGTTTTGTGTTTCTGCCGCTGCCGTTCCTGCACAAGGTTGTAGCACTTTAATTCATAAATGTGGTCTAACAAAGGTAAAGGGCAAATATTAACCATATATGCTGTTTATGTTGCTTGTAATTGGGATGAAGTAAACATCTGTTGAGTATTTTAACATACAATTTTTGATTGTGTTGAATTAAAAACCCAAAAATGTAGTGGGTCCACCAGACCCACGAACACTGGCTGAGTAACAAAAATATGAACACCTTACAAGGGTTAAGCAGAAAATCAGCAAATTAGAATTATTTTTGAAGGATCATGTGACACTGAAGACTGGAGTATTGATGTTGAAAATTCAACTTTGCATCACTGAAATAAATTACATTTTAAAATATATTCAAATAGAAAGCAGTTATTTTAAATTGTAATAATATTTCACAATATTATTGTGTTTACTGTATTTTTTATCTAATAAATGCAGCCCTGGTGAGCATAAAAGTCTCATTTAAAAACATTTTATCAACCTCAAACTGTACTAATATATATATAGTAAATATTAATAAAATGTGGACATTTGTATCCCAATATGTCATGTCACTGTCTTTTTAGTGAGACAAGGCTTGAATTACTCCAAATTGGCCCCAAAAGGTATGTACAGACCTAAGCTATACTGAAAAATATCTGAATTGTATTGCTTTGCATAACAAAATTTCAAAGCGAGTGTCGTTAATTTCAAGAATGATAGCACAAACACACATTAAAAGCAAAACATTTGACAAAAGCCATTTGTCTGGTATGAAATGCTGTAACAAGAGTTGTGTTGAAAATGAGGACAGTATTGTGATATTTTGTGTTGGTTTATTGTTAGTGAAGAAACAGTTCCTACAGCATTTTAGATATGCAGATACAAGCACTTTCTTTGATATTTTGTCTAATGCAATGACATTCAGACATGTTTCCACATTTGTGTGCATGTCCATATATGTAAACATCTACTTCAATCATGATCATACTTATCTCACCCAAGAATGAGGGATCCTCTCTCTGCATTTCCATCTTTGTCTGTCTGTCTTTGTCTTCCTTGGTTCTTCTTTTTGAGCTATATTTTTGACATCAACATTGTTTTACACCTCAATAACTTTTAAACGTAAGCGACTGACTTCCTACCGATGCATGGAACAACAGTAGAGCGGAACAAAGTGCTGAACGTGGAAGCTTGATCACGTGACTAACCTGTGGTTCGCACAGGAAGCACCATCTACTGCTTGCATGGGTATGGCGGAAATCAAAGAGGAGCCTTGTGGTCAGTGTTGCTCATGTCATATGTGCATTAACTTCAAATGTCATGATGCTTTGTTTTAAAGTATTAATTGATGCTCAGGAAGGTTTATGTCTGTCAAATGCATCGGGGGAGTTTCTTAATCAGATAAATAAACACACACGTTTATATATATATATAGATAGATAGATAGATAGATAGATAGATAGATAGATAGATAGATAGATAGATAGATAGATAGATAGATAGATAGGTGCATTAAAAAAAATAGAATATCGTGGAATTCAATATTTTTGTAACTTATTTCAAAAAGTGAAACTTTCATATATTCTACTTTCATTACATGTAAAGTAAAACATTTTAAGCTTACAGCTCATGAAAGTCAAAAATCCAGTATCTCAAAATATTAAGAATATTTCCTAAGATCAATCAAAAAAAAGGATTTGCAAAACAGAAAAGATATATGCTGTTTATGTTGCTTGTAATTGGGATGAAGTAAACATCTGTTGAGTATTTTAACATACAATTTTTGATTGTGTTGAATTAAAAACCCAAAAATGTAGTGGGTCCACCAGACCCACGAACACTGGCTGAGTAACAAAAATATGAACACCTTACAAGGGTTAAGCAGAAAATCAGCAAATTAGAATTATTTTTGAAGGATCATGTGACACTGAAGACTGGAGTATTGATGTTGAAAATTCAACTTTGCATCACTGAAATAAATTACATTTTAAAATATATTCAAATAGAAAGCAGTTATTTTAAATTGTAATAATATTTCACAATATTATTGTGTTTACTGTATTTTTTATCTAATAAATGCAGCCCTGGTGAGCATAAAAGTCTCATTTAAAAACATTTTATCAACCTCAAACTGTACTAATATATATATAGTAAATATTAATAAAATGTGGACATTTGTATCCCAATATGTCATGTCACTGTCTTTTTAGTGAGACAAGGCTTGAATTACTCCAAATTGGCCCCAAAAGGTATGTACAGACCTAAGCTATACTGAAAAATATCTGAATTGTATTGCTTTGCATAACAAAATTTCAAAGCGAGTGTCGTTAATTTCAAGAATGATAGCACAAACACACATTAAAAGCAAAACATTTGACAAAAGCCATTTGTCTGGTATGAAATGCTGTAACAAGAGTTGTGTTGAAAATGAGGACAGTATTGTGATATTTTGTGTTGGTTTATTGTTAGTGAAGAAACAGTTCCTACAGCATTTTAGATATGCAGATACAAGCACTTTCTTTGATATTTTGTCTAATGCAATGACATTCAGACATGTTTCCACATTTGTGTGCATGTCCATATATGTAAACATCTACTTCAATCATGATCATACTTATCTCACCCAAGAATGAGGGATCCTCTCTCTGCATTTCCATCTTTGTCTGTCTGTCTTTGTCTTCCTTGGTTCTTCTTTTTGAGCTATATTTTTGACATCAACATTGTTTTACACCTCAATAACTTTTAAACGTAAGCGACTGACTTCCTACCGATGCATGGAACAACAGTAGAGCGGAACAAAGTGCTGAACGTGGAAGCTTGATCACGTGACTAACCTGTGGTTCGCACAGGAAGCACCATCTACTGCTTGCATGGGTATGGCGGAAATCAAAGAGGAGCCTTGTGGTCAGTGTTGCTCATGTCATATGTGCATTAACTTCAAATGTCATGATGCTTTGTTTTAAAGTATTAATTGATGCTCAGGAAGGTTTATGTCTGTCAAATGCATCGGGGGAGTTTCTTAATCAGATAAATAAACACACACGTTTATATATATATATAGATAGATAGATAGATAGATAGATAGATAGATAGATAGATAGATAGATAGATAGATAGATAGATAGATAGATAGGTGCATTAAAAAAAATAGAATATCGTGGAATTCAATATTTTTGTAACTTATTTCAAAAAGTGAAACTTTCATATATTCTACTTTCATTACATGTAAAGTAAAACATTTTAAGCTTACAGCTCATGAAAGTCAAAAATCCAGTATCTCAAAATATTAAGAATATTTCCTAAGATCAATCAAAAAAAAGGATTTGCAAAACAGAAAAGTTCAAGTTCTTTAAAGTATGTTCATTTATGCACCCAATGCTTGGCCGGGGCTCCTTTAGTACAAACTCCAGCATCAGTGAGGTGTGGCATGGGAGCGATCAGCCTGTGGCTCTGCTGAGGCACTATTGAGACTTCCGCTTGTCTATATTGTTGGATCGACTGTTTCTCATCTTTCTCTTGAAAATATCCCAGATTCCATATGGATTTCAGGTCATGTTGGCTGGCCAGTCAAGCACAGTAATATCATGGTCAGCAAACCACTTGGAAGTGGTTTTGGCACTGTGGGCAGGTGCTAAAGTCCTGCTGGAAAAGGAAATCAGCATCTCCATAAAGCTTGTCAGCAGATGGAAGCATAAAGTTCTCCAAATAGATAGATAGATAGATAGATAGATAGATAGATAGATAGATAGGTGCATTAAAAAAAATAGAATATCGTGGAATTCAATATTTTTGTAACTTATTTCAAAAAGTGAAACTTTCATATATTCTACTTTCATTACATGTAAAGTAAAACATTTTAAGCTTACAGCTCATGAAAGTCAAAAATCCAGTATCTCAAAATATTAAGAATATTTCCTAAGATCAATCAAAAAAAAGGATTTGCAAAACAGAAAAGTTCAAGTTCTTTAAAGTATGTTCATTTATGCACTCAATACTTGGCCGGGGCTCCTTTAGTACAAACTCCAGCATCAGTGAGGTGTGGCATGGGAGCGATCAGCCTGTGGCTCTGCTGAGGCACTATTGAGACTTCCGCTTGTCTATATTGTTGGATCGACTGTTTCTCATCTTTCTCTTGAAAATATCCCAGATTCCATATGGATTTCAGGTCATGTTGGCTGGCCAGTCAAGCACAGTAATATCATGGTCAGCAAACCACTTGGAAGTGGTTTTGGCACTGTGGGCAGGTGCTAAAGTCCTGCTGGAAAAGGAAATCAGCATCTCCATAAAGCTTGTCAGCAGATGGAAGCATAAAGTTCTCCAAAATCTCCTGGTAGACGGCTGCATTGACTTTGGACTTGATCAAACCCAATCATCACTGACTTCGGAAACTTCACACTGCACTTCAAGCAGCTTGGATTCTGTGCCTCTCCAGTCTTCCTCCAGACTCCAGGCCTTGATTTCCAAATGAAATGCAACATTTACTTTTATCTGAAAAGAGGACTTTGGAGCCCAAGTAAGATCTAGAATATATGAAAGTTTCACTTTTTGAAATGTTACAAAAAAAAACTTTTTCAGAATAATCTAATTTTTTTTAGATGCACTTGTAGGCCAATGTGTGTGTGTGTGTGTGAATTAGATCATATGTGACCTAATTTATATATATCTCACACACACACACACACGTATTACCTGCTAGTCTCACCAAACATTTTCATGAAAAACCCATTTATAAGCTGTAGACTGTGTCCAACCTGTATTATGCAACTATATTTGACTTGCTTGTTAATCTGCTTTGACAAGCTCTCATATTGTACCAAGGCATTACATCTTCTGCGTTAAAGTTCATGGTGAAAGAAAGTTGTCTGTTCTCCAGTGCTTCTGCTCAATCTAAAGGTGAGCTCATGCCTGTGACTCATACTCTCCCAAAGCATCCGAAGGGGTCTGAACATCATGTTTCCCCTCAGAAACTTTAGCAAAACAAGTTATTTCCATATAGAACGCCTGAAGCAATGACGCAAACTGGCCAGAAGATCTATAATGCCATGCAATAAATAGTAATTTAAGAGTGGAACAAGACCAAATGCATTTAAGATAAATTAATATCTTATGCAACATCTTTTTCCTCTTGTTGTAAGGATGTTTATTGGAAAGCAATAGTGGGACAGTTTTAATGTTTAAATAGTGGGACATTTGCAATGTAATAACCTCTATATCTACATATTCTGCCTTACAAATGCAACATGTAGAACATCTGTCAGCACTGGAATTGGGGAAAAAGTAGCTCAAGTGTTATTCGAGTGAATGATGATTTGAGTGAATTTGACTGATTTGATAGCAGGTTTAATGGAGCCACAACCGTCCGTCACAGGCCAGAGGCGATTTCAGTCATAATTCAATTTTGAACGTTACTGTTTTGCTCTATGCAAGCTTTGTAAAAACAAAGAAACCTTGATGTTTGCATCCCACATAGCATGTTTTTAATCAGTGCCTTTATGCATATCACGTTTTAAGAGCTGTACAAAAAGTAAAGTAAACAATCCATTAATCAGTTAAGTGTTATGGATTATGGACTCATATTTATGCCAGAAGCAAAGGTTTAAAGTTAAATTGTCTAAATTATGGATTTGTTTCTTACAAACATGCAGCTTCTGGCTTCACAAGATGTTAACTGATGGACTGGAGTGGTATGGATTACTTGGGGATTATTGTGATGTTTTTATCAGCTGTTTGGACTCTCATTCTGACGGCACCCATTCACGGCAGAGCATCCATTGCTGAGCAAGTTATGAAACAAGAAACAAACTCATTTACATCTTTGATGGTCTGAGTGTGAGTACATTTTCAGCACATTTAAATTTTTGGGTGAACTATTCCTTTAAATCTGCTCTGCCCAGGGCATAGAGAAGGACATGACACATTTCACACTTGTGTCTTTATTCGGCCACATTTCTGTTCCCCTCAAGCCACACAAACGAGGTAGTTTGCGCTTCCACTCTAATATCACACATACACACCCTTTGCTTTTATAGTGCTAATCTGCATACATAGACACGCCCACCATGATATGTGATGCTGCTCTCACACACACAGGGTTATTCCAGCCCTATATATAAATGAAGGCAGAAACTGTCCTAACGTTCTCCCAGACTCCAGGTTCCAGTGTCTGCACACCAGTGCCACCTTTCTATCTCAAAATAAACCAGGTTAGTGCACCTTAACATGTTTAATAGTATACAGTTCACACTGGAAAATGGAAATTCTCAACTATTGTGTAAAAGTTTAAGTGCTCACCAAGGCAGCATTTATTTAATAAAAAATACAGAAATATTGTGAAATATTATTTGCAATTTAAAATAACTGTTTTCTATTTGGAGATATGTCAAAATGTAATTTATTCCTGTCATGCAAAGCTGTATTTTCAGCAGAACTCCAGTCTTCAGTGTCACATGATCTTCAGAAATCATTCTAATATGCTGATTTGCTGCTCAAGAAACATTTCCTTTAATTGTCAATGTTGAAAACAGTTGTACTGCTTCATACTTTTGTGGAAACCGTAATACATTTTATTTTCAGAATTGTTAGAATTTTTATTTGAAATGGAAATCTTTTGGAACATTGCAAATGTCTTTGGATCAATTTAATGCACACTTGTTGAATAGAAGTATTAATTTCCTTGTGAAGAAATGTTTTTAAACGTTACTGTATATTTGCAATTATCCAGTTACCTTCAACTAACATTTTGCTAAATTTGTTAAGGGGGATCTGATAATTGCAAAGGACAAGTTATTGTATATAAAGATAATGTGTAAGTGTTTGAATGTTGCAGTTATTTTAAGTGATTGGTGTATTTATATTTTGGTTTTTTAGTGCAGATTTGTGTGTTTGTGTTTGCAAATGCATGTTTGTTAAGTCTGTGAGTGTTTACATGCAGAGCCAATTTTCTGTGTAGTTTCCAAACCTAACTATTTTAATATGTGCCACCATCTGTTTTATATAGATGTGGTAACCGCAGAAAACAAAATCTTAATAGACATTTTTTTTTTAAATCATCGGCAGCCATATATTTTTCCATCTAGTTCACCTCGCCAGTGGTTAAGTGTGGAAAAGTGAGATCAGCAGAGTATTTAAGTGCTTTAAATGTGAACAGAGACCTCACTGTGTTCCTGAAGTTACTCGCTGCTCCAGTGGGCCAAACATCTCCTCAAACTTCACACCTCATTCAAGGAGACGCCCCTTATGTAATCCATCACACAGGTGTTTGTGTGTCTGCGGTGACACATTTTGCCAGTGTAAAAGCAGGCATTGTGTAGCCTATCATAAAAATAAGTTTTCCACATATAAATGCCAGGAAATGCTGTTGGAAGGACATTTTGCCTGGATTGGAGTATTGAGATATCCAAAGAGGTGCTGTGTAAAAACTCACGTTATTCCCACATGTTTGTGTTCACACACACACACACACACAATCATTCTGGTTTTTTAATTAGATTTTTTTTAATTAGTCATTCCAACAAGTTTAATAGTTTCACAAATTTATGGATTTGAAAATAAAGAAGACAAAACTGATTTAGATGCTAAGAATGACAAGGACAGAATAGCTTACGTTTCCACATTGGACTCTTCAAGCAGCGATAAATTAACAGAAGAAAGGCAACATCCTGCAATAAAACTGGGCTTCAGCACATGCTTTGAGTTTGTCTTCAACGCTACATCCTCAATGCAAAACAGATTCCTGTGTAGCAGCCAATTTATAAAAATGCAGGAATGTGTAAACAAAACAAGACTCTTTATCATGATAGGCTGTATATGTGATGTGTGCATCATGATGTCTGTGTGTTGTTTCTGAGTTTAGCGTCTGAAGCGCAGCAGTTTAAGTGGTCACCGCACCAGTACCTGCCATGGCTGATCAAGAGGCTCGAGAGAACCCAACCCCTGCTGCCCCACCGGCCGCCGCGCGCCCCAAACGCGTGTCCCACCGCGGACGCACCGCAGGAGCCAAAGTCAGCTCCAATCAACAGGAGGGGAAAGTGGAGGAGTTCGAGCCCTTCATGTTACTGCCCAGGGGACCGCCACCGCTTAAGGGTGAGACAGAGAAAATGTGTACATGTTATCTTTTTATTTCATTTGGAAGATGATTTTTTAAAAACTATTTGCCACCATTACTAAACATTTACAGCCTTGCAAATTGTCAATAGAAATGTATATGCTCTCAGAAAAAAAGGTACAAAAGTTGTCACTGGGGCGGTACCTTTTGCACTAAAAAGTGCACTTTTTGAAAAGGTACCACCCCAGTGACAGCTTTTGTACCTTTTTTTCTGAGAGTGTAGTTAACCCTAAAGTGCTACATTTTTTATTTATTTAAAGTACATTTTGGTAGTATTGGTGTGCCTTTGTGTGATTTATAAATTGTAATTATGTAATAAAAAAAATATTCAAAATGTTTTGAAGTTGAATATTTTGGAGTTGAATGCCTTAATTGTATTGCAATACACCATAATATTTATAGCTTTTATCTGTTTAAAACTGATCCCAATCAAAGAACATTTGAGTTATACAAGTGTATATATAAGTGTAAACATAAAAAAGAGAATATTGTAATAGAAGCTTAACTTAAAAAAAAAAAAGATGAATTTTAATGTAAAAAATGTCACTCACTTAAGTATGAGAATGAATGTCATAATGATCACATCCTTATCTCTGCTGTTATTAAAACTAATGCTGATGTTTTTGGTAATTGAAGTAAAGCTGAAATAGAATATAAATATTAGAGGAAAAGCTCAAATTTGCAAAACTTAAATAAAAGTGGTAACACTGGTCATTAGCGAATATGTCCCAACATCACACAAGTTCTGCATTTCCTCTGAATTAATTAATTAATAAACCATTAAAGCATTAAAAGTAACTACATTTATACATTGAAAGCATGCTATTCTAATTTCAGTTCAATCACACTTTGGTATATAGACCATTAAAATGTAATACAACAGGACAAAAAAAACTGTCTGATATACACAAACATTTAAAATGAAAATATTCTTGTTTCATTTATTTATTGTTTGTGTTACATGCACAACAAAGGTGAAATGATCAAACACTGTGTGTAAATTCAGCATCCTGTTAATTTTATCAATTAATAGTATTTCATACAGACACACACAGTACCGATTCCTGTGAGAGACCCGTGTGTTTGGGGTTTGCAACAGTAAAAGGAGAGGTTTTGTTTACTGAATTATTGCTAACTTGGTCTAATCTAGTCAAGAAGCTGGAACAAGCATCCTGATCTCTCAAGACCATTTCCTCCATACTTACTGTCTCCACCAGATAACTCTTGTCCCAGTGATAACATTTATTGCAGGAAATTGTAACTTGACTTTCGTCATCCTGTTCCCTTCAAACCCCCAGAGATAAAGAGCTGAAAGGCATCCTGTGTGAGAGGGCCATGCCACTGTTTTTGTTGATTACTGATTGTAAAAAAAGGCTAATTTACAGCTGAGCCTCTGATGCGTTGACAGTCATGTTTCTGACCCTCAGAGTTTCTCGATATCTGGGATGTCGATGTTCTCAAACAACCTCAAGAGATCAATAAACAAGGGCACCACACGCACCTGTACTCCAGCGACTTCCTCATCGTGCGGCGCACTCTGGAGTTTCAGATCAAGATCACCTTCGATCGACCCTACAAACCGGCCGAAGACAAGTTTGCGGTTGAGTTTGTCATAGGTGAGTCTCTTATTTAGGTGAACTTGAGGCTGCAGTTTTCTTCGCAATATTTACTTTTATAAAAGCCTGTTAGTTTCTAAGTGAAGTATTTATGAGTTTAAATCAAGTACACATCACTCAAATTGATAAACCAAATGTCTTTCGATGTTTTTGAAGCATACCGCATGTTTTTTTAAAGCGTCCTTCTGCTTAAATGATCAGTTTCCCCCTTTTTGCAATACCTAAGATTTATTTAAAGAGGCAAATTGCCCAGCACAGCAGTAAATGTCATTCAGTGGGCATTTTCAGCATGCATTCGACACAAAAATTTCTCAAGAGATGCCATTATTCTGCCATCATCACTTTCCCTTCTCGTTGGCACACTTCCCTTTAGTGCACTTCTCATTTTCCTGATAATATTGACCACATCCAGTTGTGAATGCATTTGCACATTCGGGCACTGATATTTAAGGAAACTGAGCACGCGATCTGAAGGATCTAAAGTTGTGTAAGGTGCTTTTTACTGGAAAATGAGTTTACAAACGGACAATACAAACATTGTGAGTAATCCTAGTTGTACAGAAGAGACTGTGCTATACAGTACCATTTAAAAGTGTGGTGTCAGTATGATTTTTGATACTTTTATTCAAGGATGCATTAAGTTGATAAAAAAGTGACAGTAAAGACTTGTATAATGTTGCTGATGATTATAAATGCTGTTCTTTTGAACTTTCTGTTCATCAACGAATGTTGAAATAAAATTAATCATGATTTCCACAAAAAAATATTACAATACAGATTGCTGCAAAAAAGCATATTACACTCTTAAAAATAAAGGTGCTTCAAAAGGTTCTTC
>NW_015505653.1:34342-37391 GCF_001515645.1 Sinocyclocheilus grahami
TTTTTTTTGTTTGTTTTTTTGCAGTTAACAGTTTTTGTATTTATTTATGAAACTAAGCTTATGCACCTCATTTAATAATAATAAAAAAATTATAATTTTTTGTGGATAATTTTGGCAGCGTTCACTCAAAAACATTTTGTGGATTAATTAATATGATTCATAATAAATAAAAGAATAATAAGGTCAATGGTAATTTAAATAAAACAAAAAAAAAGGAAAAATGAGCATGCACAGTTTTTAAAATGTTAAAATACTGACCTAAATGCTGATAAACTAAAAAAGAAAATTAAGTGATATTAGCGCATCCCTAATAATTAGAGCTAAAAAAACTATAATAAAATATTTACAAATAAAAAAAAATTGCAATTTGCTGTATTTTTTGTTTTTGTTTTTTTAGTTTGAGTTTGGTGTCCTGGATGCCTGTCTGTTCATTATGGATAAAGCAGATATGCCGCTGTCCAACCGTGGGGACGTCATTAAAGTGACCCGCGTCGCTTCAGCCATGGTGAGAAACCAAAGACAAACTGCGATAACTATTTTTATTTTAATTTTTTACCCTGTTATGAGGAACTGTGTTTCACTGTGCCAAACGTGAACTAAACATTTTGACAGACAATGAATACCTTTATTCAGCTATGATGAATTGATCAAAAGTGAGAGTAAAGACTTTTTTATAATGTTACTATTACTTTAAAATATTTCTATTTCAAATAAATGCTGTTCTTTTGAAGATTCCATTCATCAAAGAATGTTTCTCGAGCAGCAAATCAGCATATTAGAATGATTTCTGAAGATCATGTGACACTGAAGACTGGAGTAACGATGCTGAAAATTCCGCTTTGCATCACAGCAATAAATTATATTTTAAAATATATTCAAATAGAAAACTGTTACTTTAAATTGTTATAATGTTTCTTTTAAAAATATTAAACAATCTTACTGCACCCCAACTTTGTCTATTGCAATATGTGTGTACTTTAGAATTTTATGGTTAAAAAATACAATATATTTTTGAATATAATTTTTTAATATTATGTTATTTGTGCACAAAGTTGAAGTGCTTGCTTAATACTAAAAAACAGCTTATTGAAATTTTCACATGATGTTATAGCATGTGTGCTATTGGTGAAACAACATATCTTTTTCAGCTTTCATAAACCTGTTGTTGACTTCACCTCTGCCCTGTTTCTAAACAGCTGAACTCACGCGATGACGACGGCGTGTTGGTGGGGAACTGGAGTGGCGATTACACATACGGTGTCCCGCCGACGTCCTGGACCGGCAGCGTGGAGATCCTTCTGGACTACGCTGGCAGCAGGGGAACACCCGTCTGCTACGCCCAGTGCTGGGTCTACGCTGCTGTCTTCAACACCTGTGAGAACCAGGACAAGGCATTCATATTCATTAATAGGTCACGTGATCAGTGTCCATATGATTCTACTTCTCCTTCCCCACAGTCTTGCGTTGTCTCGGGATCCCCGGCAGGGTCGTGACAAACTTCTTCTCTGCTCACGACAATGACGGCAACCTTAAGATGGACATCATCCTGGACGAAAATGGAAAACTGGACCGGAACCGCACCAAGGACTCCATCTGGTTTGTGATCTTTTATGGAAACCGAAACATGAGGTCTTGCTCAAATAATTTAAAGTATATAAAAAAGTGCTGCTTTTTATGCAGTAGATTACGGAAGCTTGTTTCTGCCATGGGAAATAAATAAATAAATAAATAAAGGCTATTCTGAGTTTGTATTTCACAATTCAATTTTTTTTCTGCCACAAGAATTTTGGTGATTATGACTCTTTATATCACAATTGCAAGTTTATATATGTTTATATTATTATGTCTCACAATTCTGATTTTATTTCTCACAATTCTGCCTTTATATACACTGAACAAAATTATAAACGCAACACTTTTGTTTTTGCCCCCATAAAACTGCACATTTTAGAGTGGCCTTTTATTGTGGCCAGCCTAAGGCACACCTGTGCAATAATCATGCTGTCTAATCAGCATCTTGATATGCCACACCTGTGAGGTGGATGGATTATCTCGGCAAAGGAGAAGTGCTCACTAACACAGATTTAGACAGATTTGTGAACAATATTTGAGAGAAATAGGCCTTTTGTGTACATAGAAAAAGTCTTAGATCTTTGAGTTCAGCTCATGAAAAATGGGGGCAAAAACAAAAGTGTTGTCTTTATAATTTTGTTCAGTGTATCTATATATATTTTTTATTTTTATTTTTCAAAATAAAAGTCACAATTATCTTCTTTTTTTTTATCCTGTTGTGGAAACAAGCTTCCATAGAGGATGACTTGCTCTATCTTCATCTGCAGGAATTATCATTGCTGGAACGAGTGCTTCATGGCTAGGTCTGATCTGCCTTCTGGTTTCGGAGGATGGCAGGTTGTGGATGCTACGCCACAGGAGACGAGCGATGGTAGGACAAGCGCATGAACACACACACAGTATCTTTGTTGTTCTGTGGTGTTACTGAGGCTGGTCTTCTGTCAGGTATGTTCAGGTGTGGACCTGCATCAGTAGCTGCCGTAAAACACGGCCAGATCTGCTACCCGTTTGATGCCCCTTTTGTGTTTGCTGAGGTAAAAAAATACATATATATGTCATGTTTTTGGGCCTTTAACCCTCAGAGTTCAAAACAATATAGTTTTTAGTAAACGTTTAAAGTTAAAATGACATACAAGTAGTCATGATAATATGGTCATTTCCTACAAATTGACTACAACAACAACAATAATAATAATAATAGATACTACTGGCTACATTTGATCCAAAATATGCTTTTTGTTGTTACGTCACGTGTAATAAAATTTTAGAGTTACAGTTACAGTATTTCTAACACTAAATAAAAATATTAATAATAATATCATTGCTGTATTGCTGTTGGTAATTAATAATACTAAGAAGAAGAAGAAGAATTCATGGTCACATAAAATATATATTTTTCTTTTTTTATTTTTTTATGAAATGATAAAAAGTGATAGAAAAAAATAGTAACTTTTTTCCTGAAAAATGCAGAAAAGCA
>NW_015505653.1:40672-54492 GCF_001515645.1 Sinocyclocheilus grahami
CGGTTTGCTGATGTCAACGTTGTGGATCGAGTGGCCCATGGTAGCGGTGGGGTTATGGTATGGGCAGGCATATGTTATGGACAACGAACACAGGTACATTTTATTGATGGCATTTTGAATGTATGTGTATGTGAAACTGCACATTTTAGAGTGGCCTTTTATTGTGGCCAGCCTAAGGCACACCTGTGCAATAATCATGCTGTCTAATCAGCATCTTGATATGCCACACCTGTGAGGGGGATGGATTATCTCGGCAAAGGAGAAGTGCTCACTAACACAGATTTAGACAGATTTGTGAACAATATTTGAGAGAAATAGGCCTTTTGTGTACATAGAAAAAGTCTTAGATCTTTGAGTTCAGCTCATGAAAAATGGGGGCAAAAACAAAAGTGTTGTCTTTATAATTTTGTTCAGTGTATCTATATATATTTTTTATTTTTATTTTTCAAAATAAAAGTCACAATTATCTTCTTTTTTTTTATCCTGTTGTGGAAACAAGCTTCCATAGAGGATGACTTGCTCTATCTTCATCTGCAGGAATTATCATTGCTGGAACGAGTGCTTCATGGCTAGGTCTGATCTGCCTTCTGGTTTCGGAGGATGGCAGGTTGTGGATGCTACGCCACAGGAGACGAGCGATGGTAGGACAAGCGCATGAACACACACACAGTATCTTTGTTGTTCTGTGGTGTTACTGAGGCTGGTCTTCTGTCAGGTATGTTCAGGTGTGGACCTGCATCAGTAGCTGCCGTAAAACACGGCCAGATCTGCTACCCGTTTGATGCCCCTTTTGTGTTTGCTGAGGTAAAAAAATACATATATATGTCATGTTTTTGGGCCTTTAACCCTCAGAGTTCAAAACAATATAGTTTTTAGTAAACGTTTAAAGTTAAAATGACATACAAGTAGTCATGATAATATGGTCATTTCCTACAAATTGACTACAACAACAACAATAATAATAATAATAGATACTACTGGCTACATTTGATCCAAAATATGCTTTTTGTTGTTACGTCACGTGTAATAAAATTTTAGAGTTACAGTTACAGTATTTCTAACACTAAATAAAAATATTAATAATAATATCATTGCTGTTGTTATAACTGTAATTAATAATACTAAGAAGAAGAAGAAGAATTCATGGTCACATAAAATATATATTTTTCTTTTTTTATGTGATAGAAAAATGATAAAAAGTGATAGAAAAAAATAGTAACTTTTTTCCTGAAAAATGCAGAAAAGCAAAAGTAGGTCTTTTTTTGCATTAAAAATAAATAGTAACTTTTTTTGTTCCTGAATAATGCAGAAAAGCAAAAGTAGGACTTTTTTGCATTATTTTATTCAAGGCCCAATCAGTAATAAACAAATGAAACAAATCCTTCAAATGATTTTCAGTGTGGCCTAATGAAACCACAGAGTGCCAAAAGATGCTCTAACATTAACATATGCTGGGAGGATATTTAGAGATCCAATTATTATCTCTTATTATATAAATTATCCAAATATGTATTTTCAGGTGCTATAGTGGAGCATCAGTTAGATAAAACTTCAGAAAGTAGCAGAGGAAAGCTCTGAGATCCAGAACGCATCCAAATTTCAGAGAACTTTAGAAAGTCAAAGAATATAGGATTGCAACCTTGAAAACTCACCATTGCAACCCAAAATCCACTCCAAAACAATAAACAATATGAATCATGATATGAATGAGTTAAAACAAGCTAAGAACAAACAGGAAGAAAAGTAAATGCAAGACTGTTCGGCAATCATGATGTATGTCTGATTGTGCTGTGATGATCGTTTAGTCCTACCTGGAGCAGGACGTGTTAAGAAAGTAGAGCGTAACAGAAAACATTCAGATGTTCACTACATCTCTTGTATTCATTTAACAGTGCATTGGGTCTCTGAGGATTAAAGACTCAAATATGACAAAATCTGTGTAAATATGTTTTTTTCAGTTTCTATTTTAAGAGATAAATACACGTCTGTGCATCTCACTACTTCTATTTATTTCTGCAGGTGAACAGTGACGTGATTTTTTATCGTAGACAAAAAGACGGCACTCTGGAAGTAGTAAAGGTGAATCCCACTCACGTGGGCCGCATGGTGCTGACCAAAGCCGTGCTGCACGATGGACGTCGAGACATCACTGATCAATACAAGTTCCCTGAAGGTGAGAGAAGTTACTGTTGAACATAAAAGGTCACATAAATATCACACAACCAGGATCTGCTTTCATTTGAAACCGTTATTTACTCAGGGAGCCCAGAGGAGCGGCGTGTGCTGGAGAAGGCCGAGGAGTTCGGCTGTCAGAGAGAGAAAGCTTCTCTTCCTCAGAGCGATGTGGAGGTGGAGATCCCCACTCTGGACGTTCGTGTGGGAGACAACTTTGACGTGACGCTGCAGTTTAAGAACCACAGTGACCAGCGCCGCACTGCTGACGTGTACGTCACCGGAACCGTGGTGTATTATACCGGAGTCCCTAGCGCCGAGGTGGTGTTTAAAACTCCCAAAGTCAAACTAGATCCACTGCAGAGTGAGTAAATGATGTAGGAGAGAGAGTGTAAAATATGATGTTGCTGAATCTATAGTCATGCATTAAATGCTCCCCCTGCTGGTGATGATAGGTAAGGATGAGAAAGTGTTGGTGCGAGGCGAGGACTACATGCATAAACTGGTGGAACAGGCAAACATCCACTTCATCGCTACAGGGAAGATTAAAGAGACGGGCCAGATCATTACAGCCATGAAAGTCATCACAATACACAACCCCAAACTCATTGTGAAGGTCAGACTTTATTCATTACTGTTACTGTACCTCGCATTTACATTAAAATAAGGATTTCTCATATTGGGGTTGATGATGGAACTGAGAAAACTAATAAATGAAATAATAAAAATTTTAATTAAAATATATACTTTAGAACTACTTTTTGAAATTGTGTTTTATATACACACAGGTTTGTTTTTGTGAAAAGTGGGGACTCTCCATAGGCGTAATGGTTTTATACTGTACAGACCGTATATTCTATTGCCCTACACCAACCCTACCCCTAAACCTACCCCTCACAGGAAACTTTCTGCTATTTCAGATTTTCAATACACTCCATTCTGTGTGATTTATAAGCGTTTTGAAAAGTGGGGACATGGGGTAATGTCCTGAAAAGTCACCTTCTCCTTGTAATACCTATGTCATACCCTTGTCATTATACAAATGTATGTCCTCATTTGTCACAAAAGCACGCGCACACACACACACACACACACACACACATTACATACACCTTGCAGAATCTGCAAAATGTTAATTATTTGACCAAAATAAGAGGGATCATACAAAATGCATGTTATTGTTTATTTAGTACTGACTTGAATAAGATATTTCACATAAAAGACATATAGTCCACAAGAGAAAATAATAGTTGAAGTTATAAAAATGATCCCGTTCAAAGCATTTTTGTGTATTTGAACAGTTTCCAACAATGACTGTATGCTTTTGAGATCAATCTTTTCACACTGAGGACAACTGAGGGACTCATATGCAACTATTACAGAAGCTTCAAACGCTCACTGATGCTCCAGAAGAAAAAAACATGCATTAAGAGCCTAAAAGAAAACTTTTAGAATTTGAAGATCCGGGTAAATTGAACTTATTACATCTTCTGGGAAACATGTAAGTACCTTATGTAGCTTCTGAAGGGCAGTACTAAATGAAAATATATTATATTTAGGCAAAATAAGAAAAATATTCTTCATTCTGTTGAGATGGATCTCAAAATCACACAGTCATTGTTGGAAACGGTTCAAATACACAAAAATGCTGCAAAACCAAAGAATTTGTGGGACCTGATGGATTTTCTGAAGGACAGCAGGGCGTTTAACTGTTCAGGACCAACAAGGCACTCATGAACAACTATCACTAAACAAAAAAACAGCTGTGGATCATTCAGATAACAACACAGTATTAAGAATGTCAACTTTTGAACGGGGTGATTTTTTATAAATTCAGCTATTATTTTCTCTTGTGGACTATATGTAAACATCTTTTATGTGAAATATCTTATTCAGGTCAGTACTAAATAAACAATAGCATGCATTTTGTATGATCCCTCTTATTTTGCTAAAATAATTAACATTTTGCAGATTCTGCAAGGTGTATGTAAACTTTTGACTTGAACTTTATTTCTGCCAGTGGAATGTAAAGGAGTCTGCTGCCCTCTACTGGTAGTTTTCACTTCTCTGTCTCTCTCTTGGGTGTTTTTGCCATCTCTGTGTAGGTCACTGGTTCTCCAAGAGTGAGTGAGGAAATGTACGTGTCTGTTGAGTTCACAAATCCGTTTAAGTTCAATCTGGAGAATGTGGATCTACGTATGGAGGGTCCTGGAATCATGCCCTTCAAACGCAAGCAGTACAGGTGAACCCCGTCAGACTGATGCTATTATGCTGAAATGTTCTGTATCTGCTATTATAGAGGTAAAGACTTGATGTGGGACAAAAATATGATGACACGTTTGTGCTTTTTAAATTTAGAACAGTAAAATTCCAAAAAGTGCATTCTAAGGAAGAACAGTATATACTTTATAACACTTTATATACTACTTGTATTACTATTTAAGAGTTAAATGTGACATGGACATGTTTTTTTTTTTGAGGTTCTTAACTGCAACATCAATGTCATAGATTCAATTCCTAGGGAATGCATTTATTAATCAAACATATATCTTGAATGCAATGCAAGTTGCTTTGGATAAAAGCCTCTACCAAATGCATGAATGCAAGTCTGTTCTACATGATTTCTGATGTGTGTGTGTGTGTGTGTGTGTGTGTGTGATGTGTTTTCCAGTCTGATTGCTCCAGGCACCTCTATAACGTGGACGGAGACGTTCAGTCCCAGACGGGCCGGCTCCACTAAACTGATAGCCAGTCTCGACTGCGCTGCTCTCAGACAGGTGTATGGAGAGACTGAGCTCACCATCCAGCAATAAACACCACAGAGAATGAATCTGAGAAACAGATCGCTGTAGTCTTTGATCCATGAGAAAAATATGTAATCTCCAGCACAGCATATACTATATAAACACACATACATTTCTTTGAATTGAGTGCACTGCTAATACAGCTTGACATGATTTCTCTGTCAGGGGAAGCAGAAGTGCATTATATTATATTTAGTCAAAAGTACAGTTATTGCAATTTATACTTTAATCTGTCAATGATTTTATCTTTTGTATGCTGAATAATTCTGTGTCCCATAGAAAATAAACATAAAGAAAATGTTTGCTTTTTTGTTTGTTTCTGACTGATAAAATGCTTTAGAAGGCAATAAGCATAACATAAGCACAACATTTCCTGATTTCCTACCATTCAAAGATTCACTCTAAACTTTGATTCAAAACAAAAAAGTTTGTAAACGTTTCAAAGCTTTTTGGACAGTTACAGCTCGAGTCCCAAGCAAGACTAAACTGCTTTTATTGGTGGATGTAGAGTGTATGAAATGTAAGTTATGATCCTACTTCCTAGGTTTAATTTAGCACTGTTGAATGTCAGTGTACACAATGTTGAATAAGAGTTAACGCAAGTACTCTTAAAAATGAACATGAAAAATTGTGGGCTGAAATGAATATGTATTTGTGTTTTCATGTGAGTCAATCACTGTCTAGTGTATGAAACCATTAGGCAAGTCAAACTAAAAACATAAAAAGTGTTTCAAATGTTCTTCATGGTAATATTTTTAAATTACCATTAATAAAGACACAAAATGTATATAAGCGAGACCACAAAATATAAAAAGGCATTCAGGTAAGGCACTTTTGTAATAGTTACTGCTACTGATACTGGAATCTTGTTTGCTTTGACCTCATATCTGATGTACATGCTTTTTTAAAGTATGTTTTAAAAAATAATAATTTTTCCTTGTGGTGTCAAAGATAGGCTTAATCTGGGCCTGCAAATGCAGACAAACGTCATTTTCTATAGGTTCGGAAAGACACATCTGTCAGGTTTTGTGACACTTCGCACTCAACTGAAAAACACAGACAAACATGAAGAGACATCATTTCCGGGTCTTTAGTTTGATGTGTGTTACAAATATACATATTTAAATTTGTACTTTGTAATTGGAAACTTATTGAATTTTTTATCTTTTCTGATTTTAGTACAAATAAATGGTTCTCCATAACTTCTAACATAAGCTTTAAAGAGTTTAAAGAGGGGTTTTTTTTGTCTTTTTTTTTTTGATGATGATTTAGCAAAAGAGGAAAAAGAGAACTTGGTAGAGAACGAGGGAGGTAAGAAAATTAACATCTGTGTGTATGGGTGTATGTATATATATATATATATATATATATATATAATGTTTGTACATTAAAGGAACACTCCACTATTTTTGAAATAGGCTCCTTTTCCAACTCCCCTAGAGTTAAACAGTTGAGTTTTACTGTTTTCTAATCCATTCAGCCGATCTCCGGGTCTGGCGGTAGCACTTTTAGTTGTAGCTTAGCATAGATCATTGAATCTGATTAGACCGTTAGCATCTCGCTCAAAAATGACCAAAGAGTTTCTATATTTTTCCCATTTAAAACTTGACTCTTCTGTAGTTACATCGTGTACTAAGACCGATGGAAAATGAAAAGTTGCGATTTTCTAGGCTGAAACTTTTCATTTTCCGTCGGCCTTAGTACACGATGTAACTACAGAAGAGTCAAGATTTTAATTGGAAAAATATCTAAACTCTTTGGTAATTTTTGCGCGAGATGCTAACGGTCTAATCAGATTCAATGATCTATGCTAAGCTACAGCTAAAAGTACTACCGCCAGACCCGGAGATCGGCTGAATGGATTCAAAAACGGTCAAACTCAACTGTTTAACTCTAGGGGAGTTGGAAATTGAGCCTATTTTCAAAAATAGTGGAGTGTTCCTTTAATATTTGTGTATGTTTTATGGAAAAATATTTACCACCACGCAATATCAAAGTTTTCTTTGAACTTGATCCCAAATGTTAGCATATTAATGTATAAAGAGTAAATATATTGGCTTTAACTCAAATAACTGAACTTTCAGTTCGTTTGTCTGTAGAACCCGGAACTATTGTTGAGTACGTGTATTTGTTTGTTAACACTCATTTGTTTCAGTTTCCACTCGTCCCGAAATTCAGCTGGTTTTTCAAGAACTCAAACTTGTTCTGATTGGAGGTCAAGGTGCAGGAAAAAACATGATTGGTAATAGCATCCTTGAGAAAAAAGTGTTCACATTCTGGACGTCCACGTCAATGCGACGAACCAGTTACATCAGTAAAACTCGTACAGTGTCAGGAACACAGATTCATCTGACTCGCATCCCAGGCTGGAAAGGAGACTTGAGCAGATCAGAGAAAACCAAAAGGGAAATAGTTTGCTGTGTTCAGTCTTTATATAGAAATAGACCTCATGCAGTCCTCTTGGCTCTTAAAGTGAACTCAGTGCTGTCAGAGTCGAACATCAGAACCCTAGAGAGTCTTCAGCTGTGGGATCATACCATAATAGTGTTCACCCATGCAGATAAACTGGGAGATCATTCCATTGAGGATTATATCAGACGTGTGCAGCTTCAACACTTAATCGACAAATGTGGAGGAAGATATTATGTGTTTCAAAAAAATTACAGCAACCAGATTAACAAAATCAAAGAGCTTGTCTTTGATAAGATTTCAGCAAACGTTAATAAGTTACTCAAATCAAAGGATGCAGAGATTGAGAAATTGCATAACATTATTAAGGAAAAAAATTGGGAGATAGAGACACTCAGATACTCAAGAGATCAAAATCTTAAGTGGATCGAAAAACTGCAACATCAACTTGATATGACAAGCAAAGAGCTCAAGACAAAAGTGACTGAGAATGAAGAATTGAAAAAGGAATTATTAATGTGGCAAGAAAATGTTAGAGAATGGAGAATACACGAGGCTCAGTATGCAAATGTGCATGCATGCGTTTGCAGGAAACTCTGTCAAAATGTCAGACAGGTGGACATTAGAAGCTACATTCCATTGTGTGATCTCTTTTCAAATGGTGAGTGTGACAACCTCTTTTTCAGTTTAATTAATCTAAATCATGGTATGTGGGCAGAGACAAATCCTCTTGGTAGTCACCACATTTTATTGCAAATGGTCAGCAGACATAACCAAATCTAACTGAAAATGAATGACTAAATGACTGTGAAAAAAACCCACATTTGTACAGTTATTGGCGACTAAAACACATTGAATGTATCCATAATGATTTGCTGTGAACATGTTCCAACAGGGCCAGATCTGCACAAATGGGGTGTCACTCTTCTTAAGATCCTGAATGAGCTGTCGGATGATCAACTGAAGACACTGAAAGACCTCATGCACTTGAGTAAGGAATGGAAAACACCCAGGAGCTCAATAGAGAGCAAAGACAGAGGGGATCTAGTAAACCTTATAATAGAGAAGTGGGGAGAACGACAGTCAGTGCTGAAAACACGAGACCTCATGAAGGAAATCCCTCGCAATGATGATACCATGATAGAGCTGTTTAAACCGTTCTTGGAAAAAGTGGGTGAAACATGGTAATCATTAGTTAATAAACAGGCCACCTTTGTGAACAGCATGATTTTAGTATAATGTGCCCATTAAGAGTTACTATTATTCAATTAAAAATGATTGAATATAATTCTTATATGAGCTGGACTGAAGTTTGCTGTTGCAAAGCATTTTCATCTGCCATAGAAGAACACGTTTCTAATGTTTGTTTGTTTTTTACATCATATTTATGTAAACAAAATGACATTAAAGTTATTAGCATTAATTTATTTTGGAGCAAATGTACTGTAGCTCTAATTGATGTTCTACTTGTTGATTTTTGAAGGTTTGCTTAGTGAAGTGCCAAGTGGTCAATCTTTTGTCTACTTTGTATTGTGTGTAGTTGCACATTTTAGTGTTGGACACCTTTGTCCCTAGAACTACACAGAATGAAGGGCAAACATTTCAATATTTGCAACACTTTTCACATATTTGCAAAATTTTTGCAACAAAATGTTACAGATAAACTCCTTCCTCTAATTGTCACTAGAATATGTAAATATCTGAATTATCTACTGTATATAATGTTGACTGAGTAGGTGTTTTGAATAAGCTTTAGTAAGTCTTGTCCTCCGTAAGACTTCTTTTAAAATCGCAAATTGTCATTTATTTGCTGACTTTATAGTGATCTATGTCAGGGTCAGGGAATTGCTGCCATTAAAATCTGTTTGCATACTGTGAAGTCATGAGGAGTATCGGGAAAATAACAATGAATAATCGCAATTCTTCATTTGCCGTGTTAAGTGGTGTCCCACACCTACAGCTGAAATAAACTTTAAATATCAATAAATCATGGAATGTTTGCATATTTGTATTCTGTATATGAAAACGATTAAAAGTTACATTTCTGTTTTTAAATACATATTTGTGAGATTTTGTGTCTAGCTATATTTGCATGTTCCTGCTATACATCAAGTATCCTGTAGAGAAATTTCAATAATGTAAAAATTTTTAACACAAATAAAATGGATATTGTAATGATAATCCACTGTAGGCGAGCGTAGTGAATCCAAGTACAGATTTTATTAAACAAAGTGTAATCCAAAATACAAACAAACGAAGACTTGACTTGAACAGACTAGACTTGACTATGATTTAAACACTCATCGACAGCAGGATAAATACATTCAATACACGACAAAGCACAAAGGCAACATGATGGCTACTTATAGCAAACAATCAGGGTCACATGACAAGAACCAACCAATGAGGAAACAAGACAAATGACTAGGACAACCAATCAGAACATGACACACAGACAAAAGTACCACATGGCAGGATCACATGACAGGGTAGGAAAAACACATGACAGGAACAAGAAACAAGGCAAAATATCAAAATAAAAGACATGAAGACCTAAACCAGAAACAAAACCCAAAACAGACCTTACTGATATATTGTGAACATATATTTTTATTCAACATGCAATTTAATTAAATTATTAAAAATATGTGTTTAATTATATTTTAAGTAGTTGTGAAATGTGTCCCCTAACTTTACATCCCCTAATAAAAGCAGGAATTCTGTTCGGAGTGTATTTCGATGTGTAAAAGTCATTGTAGGTGATGGTTGGTCTGAGGAATGCATGTTACACTTTGTTAGTGTTATTGTTTCAGTTTCTAATTTAAGAAACAATAGGAGCGATAATACAGTCCATAGAGGATACCACAATGTGTAATTAAGTTTGGATAAAGACAACTGTATGTACTACAAAATATTAAGATAAAAACTATACTTTTTGTGAAACCTGTTAAAGGTAGTTAACATGAGACAAGTCAAATATTTGTATTAATTGGAGTGCGAACACAAGTTAAAGAATATCATTTGTTTGATTAAATTTCTCTGTCCACAAATCACAGTCAATCAACGAGTTGCTACACTATAGTTGAATAAAACAATAAAATAATAAAAAATAACTTTGTGAAAGTTTTTTTCTCACGTCAGTTATGTTGCATAACAACACATAGAGAGCAGGGTTTGTCATTTCACCTGTGTCATGAAACGTGATATCTTCCTCTGTCTAGTTCATACATTTAGTGCTGCTATTTTTGTAGACCACAAGTCACATGACTGAGAACAAAACAGGAAAAGAGCAACGGATGTTCTGCAGGTGCAGTTTCTGTACAGACATGAGCAAAAGAGCATAAGAATCATGATTATCAATATTTCAGTGCTACATTGATAATAATAGATTTAAGCAGAATGTAAAACTACTTGATGAAATTTGGACTTTATCTCATCCCTCATCATTCGATTGATGAAAGGAGGCAAATTTTTAAGGAAGATCTTTTTTTTTTTTTCAGAACTGTGTCTCAAGACTTTCCCTGACTGAAACATAAACAAATGGGTTCCAGTGCATGTAAGTTGTGTTATCTGAGCAATATCACACGAGTAGACATGAGATGCTGTATATCGTGATGTAGGTAATCACAGCGTGCAGTTGCGTTTATACAACAGTTTGACGGCACGAGTGTGTAAATAAATTAGGAACAACAACGGAGTGTCTTTAAAAGCTGTCTTTTGTGCAGAATTACTTCCTTCCACCACAGATTCAAATCTAAAGTTGGCAGTTTAACAGATGAGCCCATGCCTCCATTACTTTAGAACTAGTAATGAAGAAACTTTGAGTTGCTTGCTTCATTAAAAGCGTATTGTACTGTATTAAAAGCAGTGTATTATGTGTAGTAGAGTATTATCAGAGAGATTGACTGAACAAATGTGATTACCAGCAACTGATACAGCATTCATTCTTCAGCTCAATCTCATATTCACAATAAAACATTAGTTTGAATGTCCGATAGGCTCATATTCTTTCATCTGTTAAGGGTGATGTCCGATGACAGAGCTGCTCAGTGCATTTGTTGGTTGCGTTTTACAAGCTGATGTTAAAAGTAAAAATAACTTCCATTTCAGTCTTTTTCAATATAAAAGTCTTTACTGCTGACTCGTAAAACAGTCTCTTGTCACCATCTAATGGTGGAACAATGTAGCTAACTTAATTTCAATTCAATTCAATTCAAGTTTATTTGTATAGCGCTTTTCACGATACAAATCGTTGCAAAGCAGCTTTACAGAAAATTAAGTTTCTACAATATATTTAGTAGTAGCTTATCAGTGGCAGAAATGTATGGTAAAATTTAGTTAATGACGTAATCAAACAGACAGAACACTATCGACAGCAATAATTATATGTTGCAATCAAACTTGTAGCAAAATTTGGTAGTTGTGTATGTTGTTTCAGCTTATCTGTGTGTCATAAAGTGCTCATAAGACTAGAACTGCTATGTATGTACAAGTATACATACAGTACAGTAGTAAGTGAGTGTCAATTTAGAATAAAAAAATCAAAGCTTCATTTGTCATACATAATGCAGCCCCTCACTTGATGTGGAAAATTTGTGTGGCCCTTGAGTCAAAAAGTTTGCCCACCCGGCTGCTATAGACCAATTCGGAGTAGACGTCACAGTTATGTCACCTGCAGCTGCATGCACATAGTGTTGGCATAAAAAAACTGGTAACAATTGGAGGGAAACGGGTAAATCCATGGAATAAGAGAAAGAAAAAAAAATGTTGTGCCTTTGGATGTCAGAATCGGAATACAAATCCGTATAGATTTTTATAGAATAGGCCTACTGTCATCAAAGAAGCCATTTAAAGGCATTTAAACGGACAGACTATGGATGAAAACTGCAATGATTACTTTCAAAGAATAAATTTGATTTAAACAATAGGTCTAAATATATTTGAATACTATAGTAAATTCTGACTTTTTTCTCACAAATGCAAGTTTATATCTCCTAGTTCGGACTTTATAACTCGATTTAGCGCAACAATAGCGAGTTTGTCATTTCTGAGGAAAAAAAGCCAGGAGTCAGGGATATATGATTCTGAGTGAGGGGAAAAGAGAGAATGACAAGCTGTTTTTTCTTATCAGAATTGTGATATAATCTCGGAATTGTGAAAATAAAGTCAAAATTTTAAAATATAAACTCAAATTTACCTTTATTATTATTCTTTTATTACATGGCTTCCATAGACTGCTGTATACTTGAAAACTGTAATTTTCTGCCACCAGATAGGCTCTTCAGTCAAGTACAAAGACAGTGCTCTGATATACAGCATTTAAGTTACATAACGTGATGAGATTTTGCCAAAACTATTTGCTCTGGAACAAATAGTAGATTAATGAGACCAAAGACAACCATTAGACTTAAAACAAATTATATCATGTTTAACCACTACAGAGACATTAGAGTCAGTGGTAAATTCCAGAAGATCTGGCCGAGGTGAGGCGCTCTCGGCGGGTTCATGAGCACTGAAAGGCCGCTGAAGTCCTGGAACTCACATCTCCGAAAACGTCGAAGCAAATTTTCAAATAGATATTTTCTTTGTTGACAAACCGTCCAAACAAGTACATTCTAGCCTAAAAATCGCTTAAAACTGCATTCCGTGACACAAAACAGTATTTTTTTTAATTATATTGGATTTGGGCATCCGCCATGACACTCGCTGTGAGAAATATATATAGGGTACAACGGGGCTAAAGGCCCACCTTAAGAAAGAAATGTGCTATTCACTGCGCCTAAAATGTATAATTGCTTTAAAATATATATACGTTGTATTGAAGACTAATGGAGCAACAGATTTTGTGTGAATATAAATCATTCAAGTTCTTTATTTTGTTTAAAAATCTTATAAACGTATGAGGTGGCAAGAGGGACCTTTTCCCCCACACACGGGGTAAAAGGCCCACGGTATTGATACAAATAATTCAGCTAATTCAGCTGTGGGAAGTCGTGGCCTAATGGTTAGAGAGTCGGATCATAACCCAAAGGTTGTGGGTTCGAGTCTCGTACCGGCAGGGATTGTAGGTGGGGGGAGTGAATGTACAGCAGGCCCACCTTAAGAAAGAAATGTGCTATTCACTGCGCCTAAAATGTATAATTGCTTTAAAATATATATACGTTGTATTGAAGACTAATGGAGCAACAGATTTTGTGTGAATATAAATCATTCAAGTTCTTTATTTTGTTTAAAAATCTTATAAACGTATGAGGTGGCAAGAGGGACCTTTTCCCCCACACACGGGGTAAAAGGCCCACGGTATTGATACAAATAATTCAGCTAATTCAGCTGTGGGAAGTCGTGGCCTAATGGTTAGAGAGTCGGATCATAACCCAAAGGTTGTGGGTTCGAGTCTCGTACCGGCAGGGATTGTAGGTGGGGGGAGGGAATGTA
>NW_015505653.1:55060-85863 GCF_001515645.1 Sinocyclocheilus grahami
TCGAGTCTCGTACCGGCAGGGATTGTAGGTGGGGGGAGTGAATGTACAGCGCTCTCTCCCTCCTTCAATACCACGACTGAGGTGCCCTTGAGCAAGGCACCGAACCCACAACTGCTCCCCGGGTGTGCACTTTGGATGGGTTAAATGCAGAGCACTAATTCCTAGTATGGGTCACCATACTTGGCCACATGTCACTTCACTAAAATAATGTTTTTTAAGTAATGTCTAAGTTAATACTTGTTCAAAACAAAAACTTTAGCAAAGTTTGTACTATTTTCAGATTATTTTGAAAAAAATATACTGTCATTAAAATATGTTAATATAAAAAATATATTTTAAAATCATTTTAATAAGTAAATAAGTAAAGATTATGAAAATATTGAAGGAGAGCCAATAATAATTGAATATATATTTACAGTAGTAACAACAAATTATATTTTATTATATGATATGATTAATATCATGTTTTTAAATATGATGGTTTCATTCTAAACATGGTGATTATCTCTAATATGGACACCCAATATAATATATGATATTTACCATCTGAATCTAACCATGTCATGTCAACAAATGGAAAAGTCAGCCATCTATTAATTCGCATGTTAATTACTGCGCGCCTTTAGCCCCAACAGCAGGGGCGCTTTTTACCCGAAATACCATACTTTTACATATTCTTTCGTTATTTAAAAACTGTTGCTTTAATTATCTTAAACAAAACTGAAAATCATAAAGAAGACCTTTGTCTCAAAATATATGCATTAATTTTAGCGATTCTCATTTGCTTCTTAAATCTACTACATTTTATAAAGCATCAAATATTAGATCAAGTAAACACAGAATCAACTTCGCACTGCTGCACGCGATCGCATCAAGGATCAGACAAATATACAGGTGCATCTTGAAAAACGGATGTTTTGGAAAGTGCTACGCCACGTTTTTGTGCTATCTAGTGGTTTAGATGAAAATAATATCAAAGGGCCCCGCGTTAAAGACATAAAAAAGGGTATACATTAATAATCACAATAGAGAAGAGGACTTTATTTCTTTAAGTGTATCCATAGTTCTGAGTTTCAAAATAAATCCTTAAGTCAACTTTAAAATGGGAGATATTGGGCTTCCTTTCTGACCATTTACATTTGTGTATATAAAACTTACCTAATAATATTATAAGATTTAGCATAAAAATGTGACGCTTATCCATATCTTTTTATCAAAATAAAATATACAGTAACATATCGTTTCCTTATATTAATTTTAGATCCACTCAACATAGTAAATAAACATTCAACATCAATAACAAAAAAAATGAACATACATTCGAAAAAAAGATGCAAAACAGTCTCAACATCCATTCCACAAAAACACAAAATTCCGAGAGATAAGCTTTGTATCTCTTGAGAAACTTATTAGTTGGAAAAATTATCCCCCGGTTTCACAGACAAGGCTTAAGCCTATAGTCCTAGACTAAAATGTAAGTCTGAGCTGTTTCAAATGAAAGAAACTTGCACTGACTGAGTTTATACAAAATACTTAAATGTCCTAATTGAACTATGGCATAATCCTGGTTTAGGCTAAACCCTGTCTATGAAACCGGGCCAATATGTATAATTTTAAAGGAGACATATTATGCCCCTTTTTACAATATGTAATATAAGTCTCTGGTGTCCCCAGAATGTGTCTGTGAAGTTTCAGCTCAAAATACTCCACACATCATTTATTACATAATTTTGAAAATGCCTATTTTGAGTGGAAGCTCTTTTTTCGTGCCTGTCTTTTAAAATGCAAATGAGCTGCTGCTCCCCGCCCCCTTTTCCAGAATAGAGCTGCCATTACAGCTCTGACCTGCTAAAAACATCTGTTTTGGTTCTGATTATCATGTTTATCACACTGAAATCATGCGTTTTAAGCCATATGAGTTTAAACTTCTGATATATGGTTTTCTGAGCGCACACATCCGAAGCACACGCACAGAAGGCGGCTGTCACAGCATGTGAGTACTAAACTAAGTTCTCATTCACACACAAGTTAACGTTAAAAACACACACGAGTTACAAAAACAGTCGGTTATGTCTGTGAAGGTAAACTGCTGGGAAATAAATGGCTTGTTTATTTTAGATCTGTGTAGCAGCAGCAATTTACAGTAAATAATCAATAAATCTACTGCTCTCTTGTCTCCTCTGAGGCTGGGACTGTAAATAGTGTTCTGTGCTCGTCTGTGCAGCCTGAGACAGAACAGTTAGCGTGTTTTGCTCAAACTTCCGCCATGGCATTAGAGCTGGTACACCGTTGTTTCCACAAAAACACAAAATTCCGAGAGATAAGCTTTGTATCTCTTGAGAAACTTATTAGTTGGAAAAATTATCCCCCGGTTTCACAGACAAGGCTTAAGCCTATAGTCCTAGACTAAAATGTAAGTCTGAGCTGTTTCAAATGAAAGAAACTTGCACTGACTGAGTTTATAAAAAATACTTAAATGTCCTAATTGAACTATGGCATAATCCTGGTTTAGGCTAAACCCTGTCTATGAAACCGGGCCAATATGTATAATTTTAAAGGAGACATATTATGCCCCTTTTTACAATATGTAATATAAGTCTCTGGTGTCCCCAGAATGTGTCTGTGAAGTTTCAGCTCAAAATACTCCACACATCATTTATTACATAATTTTGAAAATGCCTATTTTGAGTGGAAGCTCTTTTTTCGTGCCTGTCTTTTAAAATGCAAATGAGCTGCTGCTCCCCGCCCCCTTTTCCAGAATAGAGCTGCCATTACAGCTCTGACCTGCTAAAAACATCTGTTTTGGTTCTGATTATCATGTTTATCACACTGAAATCATGCGTTTTAAGCCATATGAGTTTAAACTTCTGATATATGGTTTTCTGAGCGCACACATCCGAAGCACACGCACAGAAGGCGGCTGTCACAGCATGTGAGTACTAAACTAAGTTCTCATTCACACAGAAGTTTACCTTAAAAACACACCAGTTACAAAAACATGTGGGTTATGTCTGTGAAGGTAAGCAGCTGGGAAATAAATCGCATGTTTATTTTTGATCTGTGTGGCAGCAGCAATATACAGTAAATAAATGAATAAATCCACTGCTCTCTTGTCTCCTCTATAGCTGGGACTCTAAATAGTGTTCTGTGCTCATCTGTGCAGCCAAAGACAGAACAGTTAGCATGTTTTGCTCAAACTTTCACCATGGCATTAGAGCTGGTACACCGTTGTCGCTTGCAAATTCAAAATTTTGGTGCCATGGGTGGAAACTTACAGATTAAGGGGCGGTAATATTATAATGAGATCCCTTTGCCACGTCACCAAGGGAGCGAAATCAGACGTCAGGGCGTCGTTTTTTCAGACGCTCGCAGAAAAAGGCTTCCCAAAACAAAGTTACTGGGTTAATCTTTTTCACATTTCCTTGGTTGGTAGATGCACCAGGGACCTGATTATAACACTTAACACCTGGAAAAGTCAGATTTTCATAATATGTCACCTTTAATGTAAATTTCACTAACTTTATTAGTGACACAGAATTTGTTATTATAAGTCCAAATCAATTTCCAGTTGATATTTTCAAAATGGTTGTGCTATTTACCAACGGAGAAAAACTGAGACATTACAGCATTGAGGATCATATCAGAAGTGAACAGCTTCAACCTTTAATTGACAAATGTGGAAAAAGATATTTTGTGATCCGCAAAAATTACAGCAACCAGATTATTGAAACAATTGAAGAGCATGTTGTCAGGAAGAATTCAATGAGTTGTTTTAAACTTTCTGCTCAGACAGACGATAATAATACATTGCTGTTAGACTTGAAATATGTTGTTGAAAGGATCAAATCGAAAATCAGTTCTCTGTCAGCCTCTAAGGAAAAGTTACAAAATGAAGACTCTATGAAAAAAGTACTCGATGCAAAAGAAGCAGAGATAAGGAGACTGGAAAAAATAGTTCAAGAAAAAGAAAGGGAGATAGAGAGGTTACAATCAAGAACTCAAGATCTTGACCAGTCTGCCCAAAACAGAAGAAATACTGAACTGGAAGATCAAGTTTATATGATGAGCAATGAACTAAAGGGAATGAATACAGAGAATGAAACACTGAAAAAACAAGTAAAGGAAAAGGATGCTGAGATTGAAAAACTGAAAAAAGAGTTACAAGTGCGGCGACAAGAAGCTGTAGGTCAGTGGACACAAGAGAATCAATATGCAACTGTATGTGCAGACTACTGCAGCAAACTCTGTCAAGGTGTCTCAGCTGGGGCCATAAGAAGCCAAACTCAAATACAGTTACAGGCCATTCCTTCAAAAGGTAAAGAAATGTTGCAGGGCAATGAATCAATGAATTTATTATTACATTTTCTATCTTTGATATCAATACCGTTTAATAAGATCTCTTTTTTAAATGTTGATTGCTTAGATTCAATAAAGCCCTGTAAAAGCCTCACCACTGTGAGAAATATGGCAACTTCGTCAAGCGGAGTGATACATTATACAAACGGTTCTGTTGGACTTTAATATCACACTCTTATGAGCCAATCAGATTCGAGGACCAGAAAGTAAAAGATTTTAATTATTTATAACAAAGTAATTATTATCAGTGAATATGTTTCCTGTTAATCTTTGATATGATTGTGTATCTGAACATTTTTTAAGTTTTATTGTTAAAAGTTTTATAATTCATTGCTTTTCTGATTTAGCACAAGAGGACCAAGTGCACTTGTTAGGACACGACGAAGGTGAGAGTAGGAACATCTCTGTGTATGTATGTATATTAAAAATGTTATTTTAGAAATGTATATTTATTTGTTTATTAGAAGCAATGTCTTAGCAATACATCTGACAACCAGACTTAATGTGAATCTCAGTGCAATTAATTTTGATTTGTGTATTGTTACAAATGGAGAAACATATAGTAGACCAGAATTCTCACTCTTTTTTTTAGAAAGAGACCACTGAAAACTATCAAGATATTACTCATAAATGCACTTCCGTGTTCTTCAGACCAGCATTATTGTTAAAATGAAATGAGAATTAAAATCAGTGTCAGGTGTTAATATAGGTTCACTCATATAATATTGTTCAGTGCAATATAAACAAATATTACTGAGACCACTTTTAAAATATATTTCAATTTATTTTAATTTAACACAACATTTCAATTTTTCAGAAAGTCAGCCTATTTTTGAGGATCTTAAACTTGTGCTGATTGGAAGTCAAGGTGCTGGAAAAAACACCATTGCTAATGCCATCCTTAAAGAAAAAGTCTTCACATTCTGGACGTCTTTAAGAAGTGTCCACATCAAGGAGACGCGTACAGTGTCAGGAACACAGATTCATTTGGCTCGCACCCCAGGCTGGAATGGAGACTTGAGTAGATCAGAGCAAACCAAACGTGAAATTGTGCACTGTGTACAGACTTTATATAAAACTGGACCTCACGCAGTCATCTTGGTGCTTAACGTGAACTCAGTGCTGTCAGAGTCGAACATCAGCACCCTAGAGAGTCTGCTTACTGTTCAGCTATGGGATCACACAATAGTGCTATTTACCAACGGAGAAAAACTGAGACATTACAGCATTGAGGATCATATCAGAAGTGAACAGCTTCAACCTTTAATTGACAAATGTGGAAAAAGATATTTTGTGATCCGCAAAAATTACAGCAACCAGATTATTGAAACAATTGAAGAGCATGTTGTCAGGAAGAATTCAATGAGTTGTTTTAAACTTTCTGCTCAGACAGACGATAATAATACATTGCTGTTAGACTTGAAATATGTTGTTGAAAGGATCAAATCGAAAATCAGTTCTCTGTCAGCCTCTAAGGAAAAGTTACAAAATGAAGACTCTATGAAAAAAGTACTCGATGCAAAAGAAGCAGAGATAAGGAGACTGGAAAAAATAGTTCAAGAAAAAGAAAGGGAGATAGAGAGGTTACAATCAAGAACTCAAGATCTTGACCAGTCTGCCCAAAACAGAAGAAATACTGAACTGGAAGATCAAGTTTATATGATGAGCAATGAACTAAAGGGAATGAATACAGAGAATGAAACACTGAAAAAACAAGTAAAGGAAAAGGATGCTGAGATTGAAAAACTGAAAAAAGAGTTACAAGTGCGGCGACAAGAAGCTGTAGGTCAGTGGACACAAGAGAATCAATATGCAACTGTATGTGCAGACTACTGCAGCAAACTCTGTCAAGGTGTCTCAGCTGGGGCCATAAGAAGCCAAACTCAAATACAGTTACAGGCCATTCCTTCAAAAGGTAAATATAAAGATAGTTTGTTTGTTATGTTAAATTATGATTAATGCATTCAGCAGAGGTGTGGAAAGACCTTAAGCTGCCTTTTCACTATTTTTGCGATCATTTGGAAATGCAGAATTTTTTAGATTTCAGTTTCAGTTTTTTTGGCAGGACCGTGTGTGACCACCACACCCAATGGGATGTGTTTTAATAAAAAATATAAGTATGATAAAGTGAGAATTATCTATATTTTTCCACAAAATGTTTATTCTTTGAGCACTATTTCTGTAAATTTGGCAGTTATGAATAATTTTGTCTGAAATAACTTTAATTTAACAGAACTGTTAAATAATTATTTAAGTTCCCCTTCAGAAACTCGAGCTGCGTCGAAAACGCTTTGGGAACGCCCCTGTGTGCCCACGCTCTGAATCACATGTGAAATCAGTACAATGGAATGGCGAAACGTCACGGGCGGGGTGACGTAGAGACCAGTGAGCTTAAAAACGCATCTGAAACAAGCAGCGTTAGCTTCTGTGTTTTCAGCAAGTGTTCTGTGTGAAACGTCAGTCTTTTTTACTGTTGTTTGTATTAACAGTGCACAATCACCTCTATATGGCGAGCTAAACAGACAGCACTTTAGAATGTGTGTTCTTCTCTGCCCATGCTAAACATTACTGGTGTGAATGCACGCGATCGTTGTGTTGATGTTTGGGACGATCGCCACGTTTGGGACGACTGGGACTTCGCGGAGTGTGTGCGTGTTTGCAGTCTCTACGGTTCCTGTCCCACTGTTGCTGAGCCACGGCGGCGATTAGGATCGCATATGAATTATAGCGCTCTCTCTCGAGGTTCGGAAGCCCGCGCCGCGGTCTCTTCCCTCTTTGAGTGAGAGCTCTATGCTGCAGCTATCTTCCTCCGAGAAGGTTGATGTTAGCAATGATGTATATGAGATTGAGGACTCACCATCGCAATCTTTTGCATATGAAAAGCATACTGCATTTTAGATTGCTCGTTTCTCCCTGCCCTCGCTATAATTAGGAGTGGGGATGCACACGATTTATGTGTGGTTTGTTTTGGAGTGGAGCATGCACAGTCAGCTCTTGAGGGGGCTGGTTGTGTTCATTCATAAAATGTCCCTAAGTGTACAAGTGTGCATTTCCTTGGATGTTTAGCTCTGCTCCTGCTGGCGTTTCTTCTTGAGGGAAGAACGTCTTATACAATATATAATCAAGTGGCCCGCGCATTGCAGAGGCAACGCGTGCATTACAGGTCTGCAGCAAATAATGTTGGGGGAATCTGTGAGCAGACGGGAGGTTCCTTTTCTCTCTCTTTCCCCCAAACATGTGCAAATGTATAAATGCGTTTGCAGGCTATTTATCACGATTATTTTTATGACATCATATATTATAATCAGACCGTATTCACTTGTCTGGTTGTTTGGCTGCATTTAAGTCTGAGGAATTAATCTGGCTTTGAGAAATTATATATATATTTTGGATAATTATATATATATATATATATATATATATAGCATGGTGTTTTACCTATCTTCCTCTGAGGAGGTTGATGTGGTCAGCAAATTATGAGGAGTTGGTTTGTCGGGACCTACCGGTTTTCTCTGTCTCCACACACTCTGTCTCCAAACCCATGTGTTGAGAGCATGGGTTTAACCATTTTTCCTTCCAGCTCATCTGCCCTCATCTGCCCAAATTTTTCTATTCGACAGGCTCAATGAGTAGACTTTTAGGGTGATGTCTAAGGTGGGATAGAAGCCCGTGGGCTATCTGTTCACATTGCAGTATCACCCCTAAGGCCCCAACATTTTCCAATGCTGGGCACAGGTCTCAGGGGCTGCTGGGAGCAGCCCTAGCCGTGTTCCAGCTCCTCATTCGGGGAGCATCGCTAATCATACTCCACCAGTATATCTGGAGTCAGAGCGGCGCTCCCGGGCAGAAGGCTTCTAAGTATAAGTGGATCTGTGGACCATCATTCTCGCTAGATAGTCTTCGACTAAAAAGTCCTGACGCCTATGGCCCGCTTCAGGGCACCAAGCTAGCTAGTCTCGAGAGACTGGTTCCCTTAGTAGGTGACCTGGCAGTGTGGGAGCCCCTGCCAAACGTATCTCATTGGGTCCTGCCCCGAGCAGGCTCTGGTTGTGTCGGTCTAAGTCTTCCAAGGAGATGACGGGTCTGAGGACCGTCCCCAGTCAACAATTTGATCTCACAATGATGTCACCATGAGCTCACATGATTCTCATGGTGTGGTCACAATGTGTGTGTCACAGTGAGCTAAAAGTGTAACCACACAGCGCACTCACTGTGCGCTCATGCTATGTTCCCAATGTGAGGTCACTGCACACTCACTGTGCGCTCATACTGTGGTCACAATGTGAGGTCACTGCACACTCACTGTGTGCTCATACTGTGGTCACAATGTGAGGTCACTGCACACTCACTGTGTGCTCATACTGTGGTCACAATGTGAGGTCACTGCACACTCACTGTGTGCTCATACTGTGGTCACAATGTGAGGTCACTGCACACTCACTGTGTGTTCATACTATGGTCAGTGTGAGGTCACAGCGCACTCACTGTGTGCTCATACTGTGGTCACAATGTGAGGACACTGCACACTCACTGTGCGCTCATACTATGGTCACAATGTGAGGTCACTGCACACTCACTGTGCGCTCATACTTATTATATCTTAATTAATTTGTCCTTCCAGTCCAGTCCTCCTTAGAAAATTAAACAAATATCTCCGTCCTTGGTTACTATTTCCATATGTTACTATATTTTTAACATTAAACTGTACTATACCTATTTTCCGTAGCTGATTCTTGAATAGTGATGTTTGATTCTTCTTCTTCTGTTTTATAGTGGGTAGCACCAGCGTTAAGGTGCATTATCGCCACCTTCAGTGTTGGAGTGTGGATCAAAGTTCCCAGTCAAAACTTTGATCTCACAATGATGTCACCATGAGCTCACATGATTCTCATGGTGTGGTCACAATGTGTGTGTCACAGTGAGCTAAAAGTGTAACCACACAGCGCACTCACTGTGCGCTCATACTGTGGTCACACTGTGAGGATCACAGTATGAGGATCGTTTGAGTTCACAGTGAACTCACCTATTACTCACACTGTGAGGATCGCAGTATGAGGATAGTTTGAGTTCACAATGATTTCATATACTACTCACACCGTGAGGATCAAAGTATGAGGATCGTGTGAACTCACAATGATTTCATATACTACTCACACCGTGAGGATCAAAGTATGAGGATCGTGTGAACTCACAATGATTTCATATACTACTCACACCGTGAGGATCACAGTATGAGGATCGTGTGATGTCACTGTGATCATCGCATGATCTCACGTGTTGACTGGGTAATTTTCAATAGGAGACTTCAGCCAAAAAGTCCTGATGCCCATGGCTCAGAACGTCTAAGGGCAGGCCCCTCTAGGGAAGAGCGGTGTACACCTCATCATATGGTGCCCGTCTCTCCTCAGTGCCCTCAGGAGACTGGCCTGTCAACCCTGCCACCCCCGGTGTTTCAGGGCACAGTGGTCTCCAGTGAACGCATCTCTCTGCATCAACCCAGAAACTTAGCGGTTCTGGGAGGCTCGCAACCTCCTAGGAGTTCTCTAGAGCAGCTAGATCGGCTGTCCCCTGCCGGTTCTCCGCTTCAGGGCACCGAGCTAGCCGCTCTAAGTACACCAGAGGCCAGTCTCGAGAGATGTTTCCCACTCTGCTGGGCCCCGAGCATGCTCTGGTCATGGAACAAGATGTAGACACTCTCTTGAGGAAGGAGGCCATTGAGGTGGTCCCTCCTCTCGACAGAGAGACCGGGCTCTACAGCTAATACCTCATCGTTCCGAAGAAGGATGGGAGGTTACGTCCGATTTTAGATCTGCGTTTGCTGAACCGCTCAGTCATGCGACTCAAGTTCAGAATGCTAATGATCAAACAGGTTGTGTCTCAAATCAGGTCCGAGGACTGGTTTGTGACAATCGATCTGAAGGACGCATACTTCCATATATCCATCCTTCCTCAACACAGGAAGTTCCTGAGGTTTGCTTTCGGGGGCAAAGCGTACCAATATCGGGTTCTTTCGTTCGGTCTGGCACTCTTCACCCCACACTTTCACCAAGTGTGTGGATGCTGCTCTGGCTCCTCTGCAACTCCAGGGCATCCATACACTGAATTACATCAACGATTGGTTGATACTAGCTCAATCAGAGCAGATAGCGGTTCAGCATCAAGATGTCATTCTCGCTCACACGAAAGAGTTGGGGTTAAGGCTAAACGCAAAGAAAAGTGTGCTTTCTTCATTACAGAGGACCACTTATCTGGGAGTAGTGTGGGATTTGACCGTGATGTAGGCACAGCTCTCTCCTGCTCGGGTCGAGTCGATCCTCACAGCAGTCAAGAGAGCGAGAGAAGGCCAGTCACTCACTGTGAAGCAGTTCCAGAAACTGTTGGGTCTGATGGCAGCTGCGTCCAACATGATACCTTTTGGCCTGCTGTACATGAAACCCTTGCAGTGGTGCCTCAGGATGAAAGGGTTTTCCCAGAAGGGCAACCCGCTTCGCATGATCAAGGTCACGTGGCGATGCTTACGTGCCTTAGACATGTGGAAGAAACCTTGGGTCCTGTCACAAGGCCCCGTGTTGTGGGCTCCATGTATGGGCTGGGGAGCAGTCATGAGTGGCCGCTCCACCCAGGGTCTGTGGGAAGGTCCCCATCTCATGTGGCACATCAAATGCCTGGAGATGCTGGCTGTATTTCGAGCATTGTAGCAATTTCTCCCAGACTTGAGAGGCCATCATGTGCTTGTTCGCACAGACAACACATCGGTGGTCTCTTACATCAACCACCGGGGGGTCTGCACTCGCGCCCACTTTACAGGCTGGCGCGCCAGATCCTTCTGTGGTCCCTGGGGAAACTGCTCTCCGTGAGGGCAGTGTACATCCCTGGGCACGTCAATCAGGGAGCAGACATCCTGTCAAGGCAGGGGCTGAGGCCCGGGGAATGGAAGCTCCATATCGAGGTGGTGGAGGAGATTTGGAAGAAGTTCGGTCGAGCCCAGGTAGACTTGTTTGCGACTCGAGAGACCTCACAATGTCCCCTGTGGTTCTCCCTCACTCATCCAGCTCTGCTGGGGCTGGATGCTATGGTACAGACATGGTCGAGGCTTCATCTGTACTCCTACCCCTCGATTGCTCTGCTCCCGAGAGTTCTAGAGAGAGTTCGCCAGGACGGGGTTCGTCTCATATTAGTAGCCCCGTATTGGCCGAGCCAGCCATGGTTTCCGGACCTGGTAGCCCTACTCGCAGACTCTCAATGGGAGATTCCTGTTCAGTGGGATCTCCTCTCTCAGGCGGGTACCATCTTTCACCCCTGCCCAAAGTTGTGAAAACTTTGGGTGTGGCCCCTGAGGGGGCACAACTCGTAGCTTCCGGTCTCTAAACTAAGGTTGTTGAGACCATACTCCACTCCAGAGCTCCCTCCACGAAGAAACTGTACTCCTTGAAGTGGGTTTTTCACATCATGGTACGGGAATCGTCAGCTGCTCCCAGTTATCTGCCCAGTTGGTTCAGTTCTGGAGTTCCTGCAGGAACGATTCTTCACTGGTTTGACCCCCTCCACCTTTAGAGTGTTCTTGGTGGCCATAGCTGCTTTCCACGTCCCTTTAGGTGGTCATTCACTGGGGGCGAAACCCGTTGGTACATGTTTCTTTCGTTGTGCTTGAGGCCAGGAGAAGTATGGTACTGCTCCAGACTTTCAGGTGTTTCTGTCTTATCGGTGCTCACCATGATTTCACACTAGACAGGCATTTGTCAGTATGGTGGCGTGGGAATACTCGTTCCCAAAGCGTTTTAGACGCAGCTCGAGTTCCTGAAGGGGAACGTCTCTAGGTTATGTATGTAACCCTGGTTCCCCAAGGGAACGAGACGCTGCGTCGCATTGATCGTACTTCCTGCATCCCTGTGAGCGACTTGCTTCAACTATCAGAAGCTAATGCTGCTTGTTTCGGATGCGCTTTTAAGCTCACTGGTCTCTACGTCACCCCGCCCGTGATGTTTCGTCATTACATTGGACTGATTTCACATGTGATTCAGAGCATGGGCACACAGGGGCATTCCCAAAGCGTTTTCGACACAGGGTTACATACATAACCTAGAGACGTTCCTTATCCATGGGAAACCTGCTGTGTTTTTCGTTCAGACATATGGGCAGCACTTACATATTTTGAAAATAATTCATTCGAATCACTTCTGGCATATTTTATGCCGACAGGGTGGACATGTTAAGCTTTGGCAAAGCAAGTAAGCAAACTCATACGAAGAAAATTTGTCAAGTGAAAAGTCACCAACTTACTCACCTTAGCCTGAAATTCCCACCACTAAAGAGACAAAAAATCTGTTGTCCTGATGTCACTAAAGGGGATGGCCTTTTCTTAAAGGGGCAGATTCCCCAATACGACAGGGTGGACAACCATTCAAGTGACATTGGCAAACTCTTCTTTTTATTAAATACAAATATAGTTTTTATTACCAAATGATCAATACACTCAAACTGAGTAATCTCTTATTTAACAAAATATTAATAGGATAATTTTTTTTTTTAATTTTATGATTTGACTATATTCTACTCTTTCTATATTCTATTCAATTTAATGAGCAGTGCATAGGACATAGCAAACTAGCATGCATCCTGTTACACAAAACTAAAAAAAAATCTAGAAAATGTATCTAAAGAGCCAAGTAATGCTTTTGTTATGAATATAAAAACACACTCTTTCATAGTCATTTTTATGTTATCATGGCAAATGAGGTATTTATGTACAGGACACCAAAAGCCACCCTACAGTGATATTGACCCTTTTATGTATTTTTATATTTTGACTGAGATATAAAAAAAAAAAAAAAAAAATTATTTATTTTAATAATACAACAATATCTGGTCACATTTCCACAGGCTCAGCTCTACACGGATGGAGTGACGCTCTTCTGAACATCTTGAATGAGCTGTCTGATGAAGACCTGAAGAAAATGAAATACTACATGTGCTGGAATGAAGAATACAGAATATACAGGGCCTCAGTGGAGCACAGAGACAGAGTTGAACTGGCAGACCTAATGCTAAAACAGTGGGGTGAACGGCAGTCAGTGCTGAAAGCACGAGACCTTGTGAAGAAAATCCATCGTAATGACGATGCCATGATAGAGCTGTTTGAACCTTTCTTGAAGAGCATTGAGACATGGTGATCATCATCTAAATCATGTCCTTATCGTCCTGCATTGAGATGAGATGTTTCTGCTGCACATTACATCTTCTCAAATGAGGCATTCAATCTTTCTTCTCTTTACTCTTAAACGTAAAGTTTCCTAGAGAACCTTTCAGTGATCAGTTCTTAAAAGAACCATTTTTTAAATCTAAATAACTTTTTTTCACTTTAAAGAACCTTTTGTGCTGTATGGATCTTAAAGGTTCTTCATGAAATATGTTAATAATTAACCTTTTTAAAGGTGTTCAACTAACCCAACTATTACCAGAAACTATTGTTTCTATTGTTTGAAGTGTGAGGTTTTGTTCATGACACTTACTGTGTGGTAAATTACAACTTTGTTCTTTGTACATTTGGTTTTATGTCGTTGCAGATTTGAATGCTTAAGGAATTAGTTATGAAATTTGGAAACTGGACATCTAGATCTGTACAGAATGAATTTCATATATTTGTAACACCTATTATTTAAGATGAATTACTTTTTGCATTTCTTATTTGTAAGTCACTTTGGATAAAAGCATCTACTGACTGTAAATGTATTTAAATATGTGTAACAGATGTATGTCACTACAATATGTAAGTACTTATATATCTATATATCTTATGCTGACTGTGTAACAGTGACTGGCTGGCTATGTTAGTGATTGCGACAGGGAATCACTGCCATTTAAATCTGTTTGCACACTGTGATTTCATGAAGATTATCAACATTTTTCAACGAGCGCGTCTGATTTCGCTCCCTTTGTGACGTGGCAATGGGATCTCATCATACTATTACCGGTGTTCCGGTGAATTCAGTTTCTCTGTGTTTCCCCCTCACAGCACCTGCAGAACTTCACAACGTTGCCAAGTCCGCGGTTTTCCCGCGGTAGTTTTTAGTAGCAATTGGGAGGGTTTTTTTTAATATCCCGGCAACCCTGAAACTTCAGTACTAAAATCATGACGTCATGATTTCACCCCGGCTAAGCAAGTCAGCTTATGGTGGTTTTGCAGTCTTTCTGCAAGCAATGTTCATTTCCCCATGTTAATTAGATCATTTGTAATTAAATATGTATTAATGTACGTGACGTCCTGTTCAATCGCAACATAGAGTCAGATTTCCCTGCTAATTCTAACTTTTGCCTGTTTTATGAAGTGTAACACCATACATTACCATTAGACAGTTAAATTCCTTCGTCAGGGGCATTCTTTTGTTGTTATTGTTGTTGTTAGTGTGTGTGTGTGTGTGTGTGTGTGTGTGTGTGTGTGTGTGTGTGTGTGTGTGTGTGTGGGTGTGTGTGTGTGTGTGTGTGTGTGTGTGTGTGTGTGTGTGTGTGCGTGTGTGTTTCTGTTAAACAACTGAAGCCTTGGCGAAATAATAACAAATAAACTATATTGCCCAATGAGTAGTCTCTCTTTTATTATTTTAGGTAACTCAGAGTGATGCTCCTGATGTTTTTTTTAAATGTCATAATTACGTCTAACCACTTTTATCTGCAGAACACTTTACACTGAAAACACAGGGGGAATATATCTTAAAAGATACATAAAAGATACACTAAGATACCCTTTATTTTTGTTTGTTTGTTTATTTATTTTTTTACAAAACTACACGATTTCAAGACGTTCTAGTCTTTTTAATGTTAACTGCGAGTGCACAAGTTTAAACAATGGGAAATCACAATAAAAAAATTAAATGAATCACTTTTTAAAAATACAGTAGTACAATACAGTACAACAGAAAAGCAATTTTGTAACCATACAAACTAAAATATACAATCTTAGAAACACAAAAATCAATACAAGTGCAATTTTGAAAACCAAGCGAAAACTATTTACAAAATTTTCATAATATACTGACTCAGATAATACACAAGGGGCAATAATGTTCTTTATTCACTGGTGATAGCACCCGTCACATCCATCACAGGCAATCTGAAAGATCATACACTATGTTAAATAACCATAATTGTCTCAAAATTAGATTAAAATAATCTGTAACAACTGCCAATTTAGCAAGGACCAAACAAGATAATATAGGTTTAATTTAAAAAATAAAATAAAAAGTCCCCAAACCAAGCAGGTGTTACGTCTGAATCACTTGGGTCCTTGTGTAGTCCACAAAAATGACAGAGATCATTTAAATCTTCTATAAAAGAGTATATAAACAACATTTGTCACATTTATTAAGTCACAGTAATATAAAAACCTAAATCATCTTAAGCTTTTATTAAATGAATTTAAAAATAATAATAATTGCAATAATTTTGTAATCCTCTAATTCATACTTTAATGACAAATTAATATTTAGACAAAAAAAAAATGCTGCATCCAGGTAAATCTGTTCCCCCTGTGTTTTCAATGTAAAAACATTGTTCTGCAGATAGACATAATTATGATGACATTGAAAAACATAACCAGTATCACTGTATTGTTACAAATCCTCAGCAGGTAATATGCTGGGAGGGAACCACTTTTCTCAGGCCTCTGGAAAATTCTATTCCCCCTGTGTTTTCAGTGTAAAGTGTTCTGCAGATAAAAGTGGTTAGACGTAATTATGACATTTAAAAAAAACATCAGGAGCATCACTCTGAGTTACCTAAAATAATAAAAGAGAGACTACTCATTGGGCAATATAGTTTATTTGTTATTATTTCGACAAGGCTTCAGTTGTTTAACAGAAACACACACACACACACACACACACACTAACAACAACAATAACAATAAAATGGAAATGGTCGTCCGAACAAAAGAATGCCTCTGACGAAGGAATTTAACTGTCTAATCGTAGCCTAAACGTTACACTTAATAAAATAGGCCAAAGTTAGAATTAGCAGGGAAATCTGACTCTATAGCAATTGAACAGGACGTTACGTACATATATGTATTTAATTACAAATTAGCTATCTAATGAACATGGTGAAATTAACCTTCTGCTTGCGAAAAGACAGCAAAACCGCTAAAACTCGCTTCGCCGGGGCCAAATCATGACGTCACGATTTTCGTACTGAAGCTGCGCATGCGCTGTGAGGGGGAAACAGGGGAACTGAATTCACCGGAACACCGGCCCTTTATCTGCACGTTTCCACCCATGGCACCGTCATTTTGATTTTGCAAGCCACAACGGTGTACCAGCTCTAATGCCATGGCGAAAGTTTGAGCAAAGCATGCTAACTGTTCTGTCTTTGGCTGCACAGACGAACACAGAACACTATTTAGAGTTCCAGCCTCAGAGGAGACGAGACAGCAGTGGATTTATTGATTTATTTACTGTATATTGCTGCTGCCACACAGATCAAAAATAAACATGCGATTTATTTCCCAGCCGTTTACCTTCACAAAAATCGACTGTTTTTGTAACTTGTATGTTTTAAAGTAAACTTGTGTGTGAATGAGAACTTAGTTTAGTACTCACATGCTGTGACAGCCGCTTTCTGTGCGTGTGCTTCAGATGTGTGCACGCAGAAAACCGTATATCAGAAGTTTAAACTCGTATGGTTTAAAACGCAAGATTTCAGCACGATAAACATGATAATCAGAACCAAAACAGATGTTTTTAGCAGGTCCGAGCTGTAATGGCAGCTCTATTCTGGAAAAGGGGGCGGGGAGCAGCAGCTCATTTGCATTTAAAGAAACAGGCCCGAAAAACAGCGTGTTTCTGCTTCCACTCAAAATAGGCATTTTCAAAATGATATAATAAATGATCTGTGGAGTATTTTGAGCTGAAACTTCACAAACAACTTCTGGGGACACCAGAGACTTATATTACATATTGCAAAAAAGGGGCATAATATGTCTCCTTTAAAGTATTTTGACAAGCAGGTGTCTTTTCTTATTTAAAATACCAAAGCAGATGCAATAGCTTGTTGTCTTGAGTTGTAAATTCTAGCCGTTTCTATCGAACCCGCTAAAGTGAACAAATTAACTATTGTTTTAATCAGTTCATCTACTAACTGATTATTTTAGTTTCACTTTTGTGTGTCAGTACAAAACAGGTGAAAAGGAAACTTAAAGTAATTTATTTTGACTATTTTAATATCAATAAGTGATCATCTGAATATGGGAGCATAATTATCACCAAAGAGGTTTATGATAAAAATTACTGCAGTCATTTATTGGTTTTATCAGTATGGATTTACATATCAGCCTTCCTGGGAAATTCCCTCTCGGGTTGCCACTTCTGATGGACAAATAATAATAACAGGCTGTTTTGAACAGCTGTCAAAATCTTGATGTTTCCACCTCCATTCTAGTTTGACTTATTAAATTGTTCATAGTAATTAGTACATTCATAATTAGTTAACTGTGTTTAGCAGATAAGTGAAGATGGCAAATAATGCATTCATGTTTAATGCAAATTTGGAATTAATCAAACCAAGTCTATTTTATGTTTTGAAAATGACATCCAGTATTTACACTTATGTGAATGTGAATGATTTGATTATTTTAAAATAATTTAAATCAACAGTTTATTCAGTGCATGTTGCAAAACGAAACATTTTTGTTCAGTTTTTTTTCTCTCTCTCTCTTTTCTTTGATTCTGCAACACAGTCTTCAGGACAAGTTTTTATACTGGTTGTTGGACTGAAGAAATATTCTATAATTTCTGTCCTTTATTTTATCTATTTATTCATTAGGAAGGTAATAGACTGAAGCTATCAAGACTTTCCCTGACTGAAACATGAAAAATGGGTTCCAGTGCATGTAAGTTGTTTAAAATAAATATACAGATTTTAAATCTTTATAAAAAATAAAGTAATTATTATCAGTGAATATTTTTCATATTAATCTTAGATATGAGTGCATATATGAATTTTTTTTAAGTTTTGTTTTTAAATGTTTTATAACTGATTGTTTTTTTCTGATTTAGCACAAGAGGACCGAGTGCCCTTGATAGGACACAATAAAGGTGTCAGGGATTCATCTCAGTCACCATCCAGGATAATCACCCGATCACAGTCACCTGAGTTCTGATCCCCCGCACGTGCTGTCACCAATCAAGCCACACTACAAATACACACACATCACAGTCACTCGCTGTCTGGTCTACTGTTCACTCCTATGGACTGTTCTGGACTCTCTCAGCTGAACTCACCTAGAAAGACTTACCTACTGTCTCTCCCGCAATCCGCCAACGACTCCTTGGAAACTGGTCCACGATCTCCAATGAACCTGCCAAAGATACAAACCATCAGAACTCGAATAAGAACCCCAGTGTAAGGATAAAAGAAACTCTGATACTTTGATCTCCTGAGAAACAAACAATACACTGGCATCTTCAAGACACTCCACAGAGGGGTGGTGCAGGAAACGCCTCTCTCACATATGCATCAGTGTCTTTTCATCTCCTCCCTCCACTGGATTCACTCAGAATGGTCAAGAATATAATGTTCTCTATGAATGCAAATAAGATTTTACAGTCATGTTTGGTTTCATTTGAATAGTTTCAGGGCGAGTGGTACAATGGTCGTAATCTGACTAAAAGATAATCTAGATCCTAAGAGTTAAAAGATACTTTGATTACTGTAGGGGGCATTACATGCTAATTACCTTTTGTTCCCATTAAGGTGTAGACCACCCAGGTCTGGGACCTGGGTTAATGTAAATTACATGCCTCCATTTGATGCTGTATCTTGGTTTTGTATTTAAAGGATTGCAGCAAAAGGGTCAGCGCGATTCTGTAGCCAGAGAGCCCGTAGTATAGAGTGTATCCACACACTCTGTATTTTTCTAATACATTTAATCTCAGGTTTGCATTTTACTCTTAGATTCGTCTTTGAGAATTTGATGTCTTGTATTGATTTGATATCGTTGAATTGGCTGTGGAGATAATTGGCATAATACATATTTAACAGACTGATAATAAATTGTTACATTTGATTTATTCTGACTTACTCTGAAGTTATTTTCTCAAGTAGATTAAGTGAAGGCTTATGTTTTCCGCAAATCTGCGTCCAGGGTTAAGTGCACATTAGATCTCAGGAGATGAAGCATGGGGCGCATCAGGTGAGATTCTAAATTTCTGACTAACCGCTTGATCTTATAGTTTAAGTTGTACTCAGTTACGGTAACCATGTATATGATTTCAGTATTAAGTTGTACGAAGCTAGATTAGCTGTCTAGGAGAACCGCTGATTAATGTTTGAGTATTACATGGGTAACTGTAGGGGGCTAAACAGACCTACTATTTAAAGTATATTAAATAGTATTAGCCACAAACCTCTGAATATAAGGATTAGAATGGCGAGTTTTGTGATCGTGGAGCCCACGCATAGCGGCAGCCGTGAGGCATCCGAAGCGACATAGATTCCTAATGAACGAGTAAAATACAAAGTAAAGAGTTAATTAGAATAATCGAATGTAAGAATAATCAGAGACCGACAAACAACCAATTTGCCTTTCAACCTAAATTCGAGTTCATACTAAAATGGAGTCAGATTGAGTTAAACCTAAATTGAATAAATCTGCGTGCTGAAAAGATCGAAAACGCAAGAAACCTTCATCTGCCACTGGATACCTTCCTTGGGCCATGTGCGCGGACCTTACACCAGTATCATTAACTGTGCTGACACTCACCTGCATTTACCTCACCCGTTCCATTCCTCTGCATATCCTGTCAATAAACACTCCTGTTTTGCACTTACCTGTTGTTTCCGGCCTTGCTATGTGACAGAAGGTGAGAGTAGGAGCATCTCTGTGTACTTTTTTTTTGTACTCCGTGTAACATTTTTAATGTTATTTTATAAATATTTCTTTATTTGATATAAGAAATTACTTTGCAATACAACTGACAACCAGATTTATTGTGAATCTATGTGAAGCAAATGTTGAAAGATACGGTAGACTGACATTTTCACTCTTGGTTTTAGTATTTTCAAATAATCTAAAACAGTTTATTGGCTAACACAAATCTTAGTGTGCTGAAAGTAACTAGACAGAAAAAAAAAATAGTGTTTAAGATTTTGTAGAAATGTTGAAATAGTTAGAAAGAGACTAATGAAAATGATGAAGATATTACTTAAAAATGCACTTCCATGTTCATTAGACCAGCACTATTGTTCTAATGAAATAAGCAGTACAAATCAGTGTCAGCATAGATTCAGTCATGTCAAATATTATTGAGTGCACTTTTAAAATACATTTCAATTTCTTTTGATTTAACTGAATGCTTCACTTTTTCAGAAATTCAGCCTATTTTTGAGGATCTTAAACTTGTGCTGATTTGGAAGTCAAGGTACTGGAAAAAACACCATTGCTAATGCCATCTTTGGGGAAAAAAAGTCTTCACATTATGGACGTCTTTTAGAAGTGTCCACATCAAGGAGACTCGTACAGTATCAGGACACAGATTAATTTGACTCGCACCCCAGGCTGGAGAGGAGACTTGAGTAGATCAGAAAAAACCAAATGTGAAATTGTGCACTGTGTTCAGTCTTTATACAGTACTGGACCTCACGCAGTCATCTTGGCTCTTAAAGTGAACTCAGTGCTGTCAGAGTCAAACATCAGCACCCTAGAGAGTCTGCTTACTGTTCGGCTGTGGGATCATACAATAGTGATGTTCACACATAGAGAAAAACTAGGAGGTTATACCATTGAGGATTATATCAGATATTAGCAGCTTCAGTCTTTAATCAAAAAAATGTGGAGAAAGATATTTTGTGAGCCGAAACAATGATAGCAACCAGATTACTGAGACAATTCAAGAGCTCGTTGCCAGGAAGAATTCAGCATGTTGTTTTAAACTTTCAGCTCAGGCAGAGGATAATAATACTTTACAGTCAGACTGGAGATGTCTTGAGCGTATCAAATCCAAAATCACTTCTCTGTCAGCCTTTAAGGAAAACTTGCTGTTAAATTCAAAAGCACAAAATAATGGCTTACTTAAAAGGCTACTTGATTTAAAAGATGCAGAGATAAAAAGACTAAATTCCATTGTTCAAGGAAAAGAAAGGGAGATAGAGAGGTTACGATCAAGATACTTAAGAACTCAAGATCTTGACCTCTCTGGCCTATGCAGAAGAAATACTGAACTTGAAGATCAAGATTATATGATGAGCAATGAACTAAAGGGAAAGAATACAGAGAATGAAACACTGAAAAAAACAAGTAAAGGAAAAGGATGCTGAGATTGAAGAACTGAAAAAAGAGTTACAAGTGCGGCGACAAGAAGCTGTAGGTCAGTGGACACAAGAGAATCAATATGCAACTGTATGTGCAGACTACTGCAGCAAACTCTGTCAAGGTGTCTCAGCTGTGGCCATAAGAAGCCAGACTCAAATACAGTTACAGGCCATTCCTTCAAAAGGTAAGGTATAAAAATAGTTAAATTATGATTAATGCATTCAGCAGATGTGTGGAAAGACCTTAAGCTGCCTTTTCACTATTTCTGCAATCATAAATAAATGCAGATATTTATTTTTTTTAGATTTCAGCTTCTGATGAAAATGTAAAACCTACTCTGTTTTTTTGTTTAGACATATTGGCTACCATTTGTTTTGTATAGATGTATTTATCATTATTCAGTTTTATATTTACAGTATATACACATTTTATTTCATTTTTTATATATTTTTATAGTTTGACTGAGATCAAAAAGAATATATATTTTTATAGTACAACGATATTTGGTCACATTTCCATAGGGTCAGCTCTACACGGCTGGAGTGACACTCTTCTGAAGATCTTGAATGAGCTGTCTGATGAAGACCTGAAGAAAATGAAATACTACATGTGCTGGAATGAAGAATACAGAATATACAGGGGCTCAGTGGAGCACAGAGACAGAGTTGAACTGGCAGACCTAATGCTAAAACAGTGGGGTGAACGGCAGTCAGTGCAGAAAATCCATCGTAATGACGATGCTATGATAGAGCTCTTTGAACCTTTCTTGAAAAGCATCGGTGAGACATGGGGATCAACTAAATAACAGTCATCATTTCCTTCTAAAAGAACCAGGTCTTCATCAATTTTTCATTGTTCTGGATTGAGACGAGATGTTTCTTCTGCACATTTCATCTTCTGAATGAGGCACCCAGTCTCTAAAAAATAAAGTTTGCCAAATGGAAGCCAGGTGATGCAGTAGAAAAAACATTTGTGGTTTCCGGCTAGAGAACCTTTCAGTGATTAAAAAATATATATGTAAATCTCACAGCATCAAGAGGAAGCTAGAGGAGTGGCCATGGAAACCACAGCCTGTAATACGAGTCAAGCAAAAGTGAAAGCATTTTAGAGCACCTATATTTATCACGAAGCTCAACACAACAACAGATTAAAGATGGAGAACTACCAGCATGCTGTGTTTTTTGAGGCAAAGAGTCTCTCAGATGAGGAACTTGGACAAATACAACTATACTTTAAAATCAGGAGAAGGTCTGGAGGAGGAGACTGTGAGATCTACAAAGTGGGTAACAGCACCTACAAGATAAGTTTTATGCAAAAAAATGGTAAGCATGCTTTATGTTATTACAGTTTGGTGTTATTAAAAACCATGCCATTCTTTTATCTCACTTATGCTTGTCAAAACTGTAATAATAAAAAAAATTCAATTTATAATTATATTATAATGCATTTGTATTCAAAGCCCAGGAAAGAGTACTAGAACGAAAGGATCATGTCATCAAAGTAGAAGGGCAAGAGGACATCCATGTTTCATTAAGACATGAAAATGTCGCTGAAAGCAGCGAACAACCTACAGCATCTGCAAATCAGGTAAATGGCACAGTCATAAAACAAACAGAGATTTAGCTTCGATTTATATATGTGCTGTACCTTGTTTACTGCTGATGCAAGGTGGTCAGACCTGTTTTTCTGAAACCAATTTCTGAAACGACTCTCTGCATAGTTAAAGTAAATACCTTGAACAGTTCTCGGAAATCACCTGCTATGCATAACTTGACAATAAGGAAGGTCTAGAACTACAGTATATAATATTGACAGAAAATAGAGTTATATTTCGTTGAAATGCTAATTTTGCTGAATATGTTTTTGTGCTGGTACCTTGACTGGTTTAGGCCTGTCATGGACAGCTGACACTCAAAGATTGTCATATTCTTTATATTCTGTGCCGTCATTGGTCCACAGAAATGATACTTGAAGAGACTGTTGTGCTCCAGCTGAGTAAAAATCAAGCTGCTTTCAGGTGTGTAGAGCCCAAAAAAATCTCAATGCAAACAAAGAGATTACTAACCCGTGAAACGGTCTAGCGAAATGCTCTTGTTTTTAATTCACTTACACTGTACACTCTTTGAACTATATAGTTAATATACTGAAATATATTTTTGCTAGACCTTCTCCAGTCTGGATCTAACTGTGTGCAGGTAGCAATCTGTTTGTTTGCATTCACAGAAGTGACAGAAATGGGTTGGTGATTTTTTTTTTTATATTAATTTTTACCTTTATAAGGGCATTTTGTTTTTTCTAAACTTAGATGTATTATTATCTTTCATGTCAGATTCTTACATTTAATAAAATTTAATTGGAATAATAAGACACTATAGGGCTGTTACCAATCAAAGGGTATCAGTATCAACAAAATAAATTTTTGCACTGCGGAACTGACAAAAGCTGCATCTTATGTGGCATTTAAGTGTATTTACACAAGTGTATTAATGCATTTACACTGAAATTGCAAGTTGCATTAATGAGTTTATTGTTTTAAAAATATTGAATATAGGAAGATACCTGATGAAGGTCATGAGACCGAAACGTTGTTGGGAGCAGACGTGGCCTAATGAATAAAGAGTCGGACTTGTAACTTGAAGGTCACAAGTTCGAGTCTCAGATCTGGCAGGAATTGTAGGTGGGGGGAGTGAATAACCAGCGCTCTCTCCACCTTCAATACAATGACTGAGGTGAGACCCTTGAGCAAGGCACTGAATCCCTGTCTGCTCCCTGGACACCCACTGCTCCGTGTGTGTGTTCACTGCTGTGTGTGTGCGCTTGGATGGGTTACATGCAGAGTACAAATTCCGAGTATGGGACACCATACTTGGCCACACTTCACTTAATAAAACTTTTATGATACTTTTTGCAAAGTTTGGTAGTTGGTGGATTTTTGTTTTTTGGGGGGTTTTAAAAAAACAAATGTTGAATATGAAATGATTAAACAAATGGAACAATACTTTAAAACTGAAACAACAGCAAGTAAAAGTCCTAATGAATGTGTCATTGTTTCAACCAAGTCGTTCAAACGGCTGATTCATTCAGGGAATGAAGCAAGCATTTGTCGTTAATAGGCATTTCTGAAATAGCTTACTGTCTGAGTACGTACTGTACTACATTTGAATTTCAAATTACTTCCCAAAAAAAGTATGTTCTATGTTGTATGAATATGGTAGTATGAACGAAATTCAGACATACTACAACCACCATGTTACTATCACAGGACTTACCAGCATCATTTGCTTCGCTTCACTGCCATTCATAAATCCTCTCCCGTGGCGTAATTGGATAGTAAAGTGTCCATTGATTGCACACTTCAGAAGCCTGGTGGAAGTAGTAGGTAATTTGGGTAATTTTCGCCTATAGTTTTTCGAATTGGAACATACTACTCTTTTGGCATACTGTTTTTCATCTACTATATAGTAAGGAAGTATTGGATTTAAGATACAGTGCATGAATGGGTCAATGAATCACTGACTCATGCGATTCATTCAAAAATATTCAACGTGACCTCAAGGTGTGTTTTTGATTGTTTTTTGGTGAGTGATATACCCGATAACGTTACATTAAGACAACAATTACTATATTGCGCTTATTGCACATCCCAGGCCGGAACCAGTGTCAGAAAGTTTCAGATAATGGAGTTGATAAATCAGCATTATCATTACAATTGGCATTTGTTGATCCTGTACATGTGTTTTTATATCTTGCAAATTAGTTTCCTGTAAGTTATGTCATCTTATTTGTTGCTGGTCTGCTAAATGCTGGTAAGGCAGGTAAAAACTGAACTAGACCAGGCCATCAGGAAATATCCTTATTGCTAAGCCCTGATAAATGAATTTCACTTATCTTGCTTATTATGAAGCATTATGTATGACCAATTAATACTTGTCTTTACTTTTTTTTTCATTTGTTAGAAATGTGCAAGTGCTAAAAGTGTGGAGAAGGTTTTAAAACTGGACCATTATCTACTACGCTTCCTCAGTGAATTAAAAAAGGCATATTCAGAGTTGGAGAAACATTTCTCTACAATCTCCAGCACTTTCAAGATCAACATCGACTCTGAAGAGTTGGTGGTGGTGAAGGACCCAGGAACTGAAGCTATTTTTCCCCTGAAGAAATGGGAATGTGCAGTGGATGAAGTGTTTGAGATTCTAAAGTCACGCTATATCATCCACTTTGAGGTCGAAAGTGACAAATATGCCATTCTAGAAGAAAACTCTTTCCTCCAAAGTGATAACTTAAAAATCTATTTTGAAAAACTAACATGTTTAGCTGTGGTGGTTGGAGAACGAAAAGAAGTGGAGAAGATTTTAAAATTTCTAAGTGGCTTGCAGGACAAACAGCAGGTTCAACAAGAGTGTTGCGTGTCTGAGAAACAATATGATCTCATTAAAGAGCAGTTTGAGCCATACGTAAAAGCTAATTTACCTGCCCTTAAGATCACACAGGAACGAGCAGGTGTTGTTCTTCTGAAGGGTCCTGAAAAAGAGGTCCATGCAGGTGAAGAAGAGCATTTAAAATTAGTGCTAGAAATCAAAGAGAAGAGGATCCCATCACATCGTGCTCTAATGACCTTCTTGGAATCAAGTGGCAATATACAGCACTTCCAAAACCGATTTCAGCAGAGCCTCCGCAGCCCGGTTATGCTCGAGACTTCAGGTTCAGATCTTCTTCTGCTGAGTCTGTCTGATGGAGCGCTAGAGGAGGCGGCTGCTGCCGTGCAGAGAGACGTGTGTTTGGAGACTGTGCATCTGGAAAACACTCAGAAATCATCTGCGTTTACTAAACTGAAGGAGGATTTGAATGAAGCCATCAATCAAGCCAATCGTGGAAGTGTTAAATTAGAGCTTAAATACCAGGATGAATCAACTACTGACCCCAAAGTGCAACTTGTGGGCTACACTACTGAAGTTAATAAGCTGAAGAACATTGTGCTGGAATACAAAAGAAACCATCAGAACCATCATGCCTCCCTGCCTCTTCCCAGGCCAGAAATGGCAGAGCACTTCTCTGATATCTTGGCGATGGCCGGCATGAAGAAGAGCAATGTGGAAATAAAGCCAACATGTTCACCTTACCCATGCATCTACCTCACAGGACCTCGCTTAGAAGTTGAGAGTTTGAAGGACAGCCTTAAGTAATTTCTTCAGAGTCTTGCCACTAAACGTTGTGAAGTGAAAGGACCTGGAGTTCAACAATTTTTTCAAGGTGAAGGTACAAGGACCTTGCAATTAGTGAAAAATTCTTATATGGTTGTGATACTGCCTATTGAAGATGTTCCCAAATACACGCGCAGTACCAGTCTCCAGCCATTTGCATCTGCATCTGCATCTTCCCAAGACTCTATGGACATTGACAAAGACATAAACATTAAAGTTGTGGTTGGTAGCCTTGAGCAACAACAGGTAAGGCTGAATTATCATTATTTCAAATTTAGCCTTAATCAGTATTTATACGTTATTAAGGACTGTTAAGTAACCTTCATGATTTGCATAATTAACAGGCAGATGTGTTTGTTGCTCCGATGATCCAAACAAACATGACCTCAACCTTAATTGGATCATCCCTGTTGAATAAAGCAGGACAGCAGCTTCAAAATAACTTCAACAGTGCCACGGGAAATCTCACTCTTAAGCCTCACCTCACAGGACCTCGCTTTGAAGTTGAGAGTTTGAAGGACAGCCTTAAGTCATTTCTTCAGAGTCTTGCCACTAAACGTTGTGAGGTGAAAGGACCTGGAGTTCAACAATTTTTTCAAGGTGAAGGTACAAGGACCTTGCAATTAGTGAAGAATTCTTATATGGTTGTGATACTGCCTATTGAAGATGTTCCCAAATACACGCGCAGTACCAGTCTCCAGCCATTTGCATCTGCATCTGCATCTTCCCAAGACTCTATGGACATTGACAAAGACATAAACATTAAAGTTGTGGTTGGTAGCCTTGAGCAACAACAGGTAAGGGTGAATTATCATTATTTCAAATTTAGCCTTAACCAGTATTTATACGTTATTAAGGACTGTAAAGTAACCTTCATGATTTGCATAATTAACAGGCAGATGTGTTTGTTGCTCCGATGACCCAAACAAACATGACCTCAACCTTAATTGGATCATCCCTGTTGAATAAAGCAGGACAGCAGCTTCAAAATAACTTCAACAGTGCCACGGGAAATCTCACTCTTAAGCCTGGAGAAGTGCTGGAGGTGGACGGGACACATGCACTGGGATGCTCCAAGGTTTTCTTCATAGAATGTGCGCCAAAAGGAAACAAGCACAAAAGCGAAAAGGTATGACATATTGAATGGATGAGATTTCAAGAAAAGATTTAGTAGTTTTGTTTGATGGCCGAGAGAGCTCAACGCGCTGCATCTTCAGAAAACACAAGCAAATAGAAAAAGCACCAGCAAATTAAGGAAGCATCTTCATCAGTTTGACAACATGTGTGCTTCAAATGCTCACAACACAAATTTGCGTATTGATTACCATTTGTACAAATACCATGGTTAAACTATGGTTAGTGTAGTAAATCCATAGTTAATTTGTGCATGGTTACCATGGTTTAATAGTAACCATTGATTATTTATTTTTTATACACTAAATCTATTAATTAATTAAATAAATTAATAGTAAAACCATAAGCTATGGTTATTTTTTGTGTGTTTTACTAATCAAAAATGAAGTTTTGATATTTATTGTAGGAAACCATAAAATTTTTTTTTAAATAAATTTACAAAATATCTTCATGGAACATGATTTTTGCTTAATATCGTAATGATTTTTGGCATAAAAGAAAAATCTATAATTCTGAACCATACAATGTATTTTTGGCTATTGCTACAAATATACCCATGCTACTTATGACTGGTTTTGTGCTCCAGGGTCACATTTAGGCTAGTAATATGAAGAAAAAAAAGAGCTAAGGAATCGTATGATCAGGGTGTTAAAATAAACAAAAATCGCACCTTTCAGAGCAAACATTGATTAATATGTCCCAGCCATGTTTGTCACTTTGCGGATCCCTTAAACATTTCCGAGGTGGTCTGTACCTATTTGCAGCGCGTTTCTTTGTTTGTGTTGTATTTGCAGTGTGTTTCTGTTTTTGCAGCGCATTGATTTATTTGTTTGTGTTGTGAGCATTTGCAGCGTGTGTGTTGTCAAATTGATGAAGATGATTTCTTAATTTGCAGGTGTTTTTTTTTAACTCTTTTGACCACCGTAGGTTTGCCATTAGTAATCTATTTTTTGGTGTTGGGATCTTGTCTTAGGCACTTCGCTCTGGACTTGGCCGAGTTTTTGAGCTGTGTGAGCAGAACTCTTGGGGTTCGGTTGCGTTGCCAGTAATTGGACCCGGCATAGTGCTGTCAATACCGGTCAAAGATGCCATTAATATTCTTACTCAGGAGATCTGTGAATATGTATCTGTATCCACTGGTCTTCTGCACACCATTTGTATCGCAATAATGGCTAATTACGCTCATTCCGAAGAGGTACACAATCTATATATCTATAGCACACACTCTATGCAATGGAGTTTATTTCAGTGATTTTTATTCCTAATCCTATTTTGGAAATATTTTGCAGATGTTCCAGACAGTCTGTGGGAATCTGAGTGCAAAAATGGTGGACGACACAGGGGAAGGCAAGATATATATATACATGCCACAGCACATTTTGACACCAAATGACATCAAATGCATGATGCTTTGTGATAAAATGAAAATTAGTCAATGAGAAATGTCTGAATTTTGTTGGATTTTTTTGTTGTGCATTGAAAATTCTTCTAAACCTTCTAAGGTTTCTTACATCTGTACTTCTTACATCATGTCTTTAACTGTCACCACAGCTCTGTTTCACTCACTGACCTCTGACCTCGATGAGATCATCATGCCAGTAGATGGGATTGAACTCCATCTAGTGTTTGGAGACATCACTAATGAGACTACTGATGCCATCGTGAACACCACTGACTTTAAGGACTTCCAGACAGCTGGTATTCATGCAGATTTTGTAATTTAATAACCAAAACATTCTTGCTACACTGTTTAGAACATAAGAGAGTGTTTAACCTGTCCATCACAGGAGTGTGTAAGGACATCCTTACTAAGGCAGGACCTCAAATCCAGGCTCAACTGACAGACGGTAAGAAAAAATAAACTACAGCTTCTTTTATAAAATTAGTTTTTGATTTGATCACATATGTAAAAAGACTTTTGTCAAGCATGTTTGAATGCACAGAGAAAAAAAAAACTATGCAAGCATCGAAAGTATTTTTAACACAAAGTTTTATAGGATTGATAGACTTACCCAGGAAGCCTTTTCCTTTGAAAATGGTCTAACCTAATTAAAACAGAATCGCATGCCTTCATTAGAAACAGTGTGATTTTAGAGAATTTGAAGAAACAACATGCACTTAACTGAACCTGTTTGCAAGTATAGTTAGAAATGCAGAAATGGCAACCTTCTTTAGGCATTTTAAAAAGATCAAATAAAATACAGAAAACCAAATGACACTTTAAAATAGACAAATGATTTAATTAATGAAATATGTACTGTACATGCAATATGTAATCTAACGCGTTCTCTTACATGTATTCTCCGGCTCAGGTAGCAAGAGGGCAGATCTTTACGACCCCGCCAGGAGGCTTCCCCTGTAAGACGATCATGCATGTTTGTGGACTGAGGGACCCTGGTGTTATCAAGACCTTGGCAAAAGAAATAGTGGTTCAAAGTGAGCACGGCTGCTACTGGTCTGTGGCCATTCCTGCGATCTGTGCTGGTCAGTACCTTCATTATTACTTACAATGAGAAAAAAAATGGATGTCTTGTAAGGTAGTTTGTTTTATGTATTTTTCCCCATTTGCTATCTCCTATAACAATGGTCTGTTTCCACCTCAGAGTAAAAAATACTGTAATTTGAAAATAAATGTTAAAATAAAGTCCAATTGTGAGATATATCCATACATTTTAACAGCTGAAGAATACTGATTTTGTCTTTGCTTGCATTGAGCGCATGACACTCATTTGATAAATTTGGTTCCCACATAAAAAACAAATACTAAGCCTAGTATTTTTTTTTTTTTTTTACATTTATGCAAAAGAAAAAAGCAG
>NW_015505653.1:91770-100297 GCF_001515645.1 Sinocyclocheilus grahami
TAAGGTTTCTTACATCTGTACTTCTTACATCATGTCTTTAACTGTCACCACAGCTCTGTTTCACTCACTGACCTCTGACCTCGATGAGATCATCATGCCAGTAGATGGGATTGAACTCCATCTAGTGTTTGGAGACATCACTAATGAGACTACTGAGGCCATCGTGAACACCACTGACTTTAAGGACTTCCAGACAGCTGGTATTCATGCAGATTTTGTAATTTAATAACCAAAACATTCTTGCTACACTGTTTAGAACATAAGAGAGTGTTTAACCTGTCCATCACAGGAGTGTGTAAGGACATCCTTACTAAGGCAGGACCTCAAATCCAGGCTCAACTGACAGACGGTAAGAAAAAATAAACTACAGCTTCTTTTATAAAATTAGTTTTTGATTTGATCACATATGTAAAAAGACTTTTGTCAAGCATGTTTGAATGCACAGAAAAAAATTTATAGACTTACCCAGGAAGCCTTTTCCTTTGAAAATGGTCTAACCTAATTAAAACAGAATCGCATGCCTTCATTAGAAACAGTGTGATTTTAGAGAATTTGAAGAAACAACATGCACTTAACTGAACCTGTTTGCAAGTATAGTTAGAAATGCAGAAATGGCAACCTTCTTTAGGCATTTTAAAAAGATCAAATAAAATACAGAAAACCAAATGACACTTTAAAATAGACAAATGATTTAATTAATGAAATATGTACTGTACATGCAATATGTAATCTAACGCGTTCTCTTACATGTATTCTCCGGCTCAGGTAGCAAGAGGGCAGATCTTTACGACCCCGCCAGGAGGCTTCCCCTGTAAGACGATCATGCATGTTTGTGGACTGAGGGACCCTGGTGTTATCAAGACCTTGGCAAAAGAAATAGTGGTTCAAAGTGAGCACGGCTGCTACTGGTCTGTGGCCATTCCTGCGATCTGTGCTGGTCAGTACCTTCATTATTACTTACAATGAGAAAAAAAATGGATGTCTTGTAAGGTAGTTTGTTTTATGTATTATTTGTTTTATGTACCTATAACAATGGTCTGTTTCCACCTCAGAGTAAAAAATACTGTAATTTGAAAATAAATGTTAAAATAAAGTCCAATTGTGAGATATATCCATACATTTTAACAGCTGAAGAATACTGATTTTGTCTTTGCTTGCATTGAGCGCATGACACTCATTTGATAAATTTGGTTCCCACATAAAAAACAAATACTAAGCCTAGTATTTTTTTTTTTTTTTTACATTTATGCAAAAGAAAAAAGAAGATGCTTTTTTCTAAAGTCGCTTTCACTTTCAAAAAGTATCTTCTTTTGTGTTCAGTAGAAGAAAGAAATTCATACAGTTTATATAGTAAATGCTGACTGAATTTTCATTTTTGGGGGAACTATCCCTTTAAGTAGCATGCAAAATAAACATTTTATCAGTTTGTGCATTTACTGGGAATTTAACCTATGATCTTGGCATTGCTAGCACCATGAATGTTGAAGTCTCACAGGACTTTGTCATGGTCTTTACCTACCAAGATTATATGTTTTGGAATTAAAGGCACAATATGTAATTTTCGCCACTAGAGGGCGCGTATTCAAAATAAACAAAGAGGCAAAGGTAGTTTGATGACGTCACTGAGTGTGGAATCATGGGAGTTGTGGTCTTCATCCCCACAGCCGACGCAATCCGACGGGACTCGGGCAGAAATCATGTTCATGATGAGCTAATGATTTATTAACATAGTAGAATGAAGCAGGGTGAGGCTGAAAGCCGAAGCGAAACGAGGCGCTGAACGAGCGCGACACACGGCCCGAAAGCAGCGGAGCTTTTATTATGCTACAGTCGACCGCTTCCGCTGCTTCCGGTCGTGCGTATGTGGGGTAAAGCAGCGCTGTTTTATCATACTAGATATATTTGAACTTTCTGTTATAATGCTACTCTGTGCGGTCGTCACCGGTCTATTAAAACGCACAACATATTAAAGCGTCTTTTGGTGACAAAACAAAACCGAGGAAATCGAGGGTTATGACATCATAAGCAGGCGACACAATGACACTATAGACACGGTCCGTGTCACTAGTTAAAATTGCTTATTTCTCTGGATTTAAACATTCTTCGAAACATTTGGGATAATGTAAGTACACAAGTCAGCAAAATATATAACACTGTTCTAGTGGTTTTGGGATATTTTAATAAAACAATCTTGCATATTGTGCCTTTAAGGCCTGTAACCATAAAAATATTTGTATCTAGTATAACTGCTCAGTAGTTTTTCTGAAATATGCATGAATGGAATAGTAGAAACGTTTTGCCATTATAAATGGGATTTGCAGGACAAGGAGGTTTGGATCCAAATGTGGTGGCCAAATCCATTCTAGAGGGAGTAAAGGATGGTGTTCAAGGAGCGAATCTTCAACATCTCAAAAGGATTCGGATCGTTCTGCTGAAGATTAATGTTTTCCTGGCATTCAAAGCGACGGCAAAGCAAATCTTTGGTGGTAATACACAGTTAACAGGTAATGCAGAGGTATTTTTATTACTAGTCAATCTCATGCATTATAGTTTTTTTCAATATTTTTACGGTGTTTTCACCAGACACTCATTGTCAATTTTGCACATTCACCTTTTTCAGCTCCTGCACCACTTGTACCTACCAGTGTAATCAGCAGAGGGCGCAGTGGATCAACTAGATCAAGCAGATCACATTCCTTAACCTCACCAGTCGCTTTGGACTTGAGTTCTCTAGTGACATCTTTGCCTGACACAGAGAGCAGAGCAGCATTTCTAGTCATTGGTCACACCAATAATGAAGTGTCTGATACCTGTAGAGAACTTCAGCAGGCATATGAGGACCAGTGCTCCACACACACTTTCTTTCTTGATGAGATCAGGTGCCTCACTCCGGATGAGATGGACCAGCTGCTCTCTAAAGTGAATTCACTGCACCTGCAGATAGATACAAGCAGCTCTGATAGATGGGTAGTAAAAGGACTGAAGGATGGAGTGAATGAGGTGGTTAGACTGATACAAGACGCACTTCGTAGACAGGTGAGAATAACAATGAATTAACATTAAAAACATTAAAAATAAATTCTCCACACAATTGCCTCAGAACATAATGCATAGAATTTACATAAAAGAGTTGATGCCGATAGCCCGGACAGCGCACCGACATATAGTGCTGTTGTGCTACGAGTTTCATGCATTTGAATCCCAGCTCATGGACCTTTCCTATATATATATATAATTTTTTTTTTTCTTCTTCTTCTTTTTTTTTAATGTATGTATGTATATGTGACCCAACAATAGCAACAATACATTGTATGGGTCTAAATTATTGATTTTTTTTATGCCAAAAATCATTAAGATATTAAGTAAAGATCATGTTCCATGAAAATATTTTATAAATGTCATACCATAAATATATCAAAACTTAATTTTTGATTAGTAATATGCATTGCTAAGAACTTCATTTGCACAACTTTAAAGATGATTTTCTCAATATTTTGATTTTTTTGGCACCCTCAGATTCCAGATTTTCAAATAGTTGTATCTCGGCCAAATTTTGTCCAAATATTGATGTATTGAATAGTCTCAGATGATGTATAAATCTCAATTTTAAAAAATTGACCCTTATGACTGGTTTTGTGGTCCAGGGTCACACACACACATATATATATATATATATATATATATACACACACATACACTGCACCTGTATATGCTTTTATAGCATTTTATTGAATAATGAGAAATACAATAAAAACTTGAAATCATATTATATTTCATGATTATTTATTCATTCAATTGCAAAGCCTAACTTTTTTTTTCTCACAAACTCCAAGGTAAGAGACAAGGACCAGTCCATTCTCTTCAATCAAGTCACGTGGTGCATTTTGGGATCACGGGGCATTTGGCAGAAGGTACCAAAAGACGTGAATTATAAGCTTGAGAAAAAAGATGTGAAAGATGGAATTGTGGATGCACAGGGTGTGAAATGGACTGTGAATTTGAGAAAGATGGAGGCTAAAGCATGTCATTCAGGAGAGGTGACCGCTCTCAAACGACTGGAAAACCTTTCAGGTGAGGAACCACTTTCATAGTATATGAAAATATATGACGTTAAATATACATTTGATACTGTGTCGGATTAAAAAAATTAAATCTTTGTCCAGTTGAAAATCACTGATCTACATCTATAATATAAATTGATACATAATAATCCAACTAAATCAGAACCCTCACTATTTGGCGCTTTAGATTTCTCTTTGCCAATCTACTGGGACAACATGAGTCAAGGTGACTCCTTACAGGTGATTGACCTAGATCCATCATCCACGGAGTATCAGACTGTGAAGGCAGACTTCAAGAAGACTGTCACAAAAACAGAGCTCAAGGTTTGACACCTGACACCATCTTCACATGCGTTACATGACCACCCTGAAGGACATAAAAAGGACATAATGTCTTCTTAAAGGGGTCATATGATGCGATTTCAATTTTTCCTTTCTCTTTGGAGTGTTACAAGCTCTTGGTGCATAAAGAAGATCTGTAAAGTTGCAAAGACTAAAGTCTCAAATCCAAAGAGATATTCTTTATAAAAGTTAAGAGTCAGCCACACCTACCTAAAACGGCTCGTTCTAACACGCCCCCACGTCTACCTCACTATGTGGGAAGATTTGCATAACACCGCCCAAATGTTCACGCAAAGAAAGAAGGCGTAACTTTTATTCTCGCTGTAGTATTGTTGCTGCCGCCATGTCGTGGAGGCTTGTGAAGTACTACTTTGTTTATGTGAAACTACTTTGTTTGGTCTTCCAAAAGAGGACGATATCCGCTTCGTCATGCCTGGAGCTGATCCGTGCTGGTCGCTGAGGGAATACATCACCTTCGTGATGTGGATCGCCGGATCGGCTTTCACCGTGGATGAAGCGGAGCCCAATTTAAAGGATTTGCCACTGATGATTCAAACGTGAGTTTTGGGCAGTGTAGAGTAGCGCTTGTTGTTTGTCATTTCTCCGATCACAAATGCAGATATGGTTTTATGTTTACGCGCCACGATACGCAACGCAAAGCGTAAAAAGTATAAGTCATTACAATCAGTAATTATGACCCCACTGGTAGCAACAAATGCATCGTTTGTAATGGGGTTTTATTGGTTTTGTCTCGTCGTGCCGGGACACATGGAAACACAATATGGTAAGGGGCGTAACATTTCCGTCTCACGCTTGAGGTATTCAGCCAATCACAACACACTGGATAGCTGACCAATCACAGCACACCTCGCTTTGCTTTGTAAAAATCGCTTCAACGTTTCAGAAAGGCAGGGCATAGAGGAGAAGCAATAATGTACAGTATGTGGAAAATAATGTGTTTTTTGAACCTTAAACCGCATAAACACATTTCATTACACCAAATACACAAAATAATGTTCTTTTTAGCAACATCATATGACCCCTTTAATTCATATCTAGTTGCACTTTAGGATTAGAGTTAGTCTACAACAAGGTCTTAGGTTAAATCAAGGGCCAGATTAGACTAATAGCACCTATTGATAAATTTTGTTTTGCTTTAACCTTTTGAAAGTGTTGCTCTAATTACCGTACCAAGTTTTCATTATGGCAGTATAGTCTTTATAGTTTGCTTCTGTGAAGAACGGCAGATGTGAATGTGAAGTCCATCAAATATATTTGTACATGGCTGTTTGAGTGCAAATGTATTTCAACAGATCCAGCGCATCCAGAACATGAATCTTCGGCGGTTATACGAGGGGCGTAAAATAGAGCTGGAGAACAAAAATGGTTCTGTGGGAGCAGCAGAGAAGATCCTTTATCACGGCACATCAGAGGAATCCTGCTCATCCATCATGAAGTCCAACTTTAATCGAAATTTTGCAGGGCAAAATGGTAACTGCTTTCTTTTTTTTCAGGTTGATTAAATTAATAGTCCACCCAAAAATGGAAATGTTGTAAAAAAAAAAGCACCATAAAGTGAGGTTCATCTGACTGTCTCCAGAAGGCGCACAATAACTGTGGGAGTAACAAACCCAACAGCGAGGGTTGACCCAATTGTGATTTTGGGTGAACAGTCACTTTTATTCCATTGGATGAACTTCTTCTTTATAGTTTAACAGTCTAATAGATTCCCAGCCACCATCAACCACTCATTAATAGATGGTCTCATTAATTGTTGAGTTTGCAGACTAATCGATACTGATAACTTCTATACCTTTCTCAGCCACCAACTACGGTCATGGGACGTACTTCGCTGTGAACGCCAGCTACTCTGCCCAAAACAAGTATGCAGTTCCTGCAGCAGATGGGACTCAGCTCATGTTTGTGGCTCGTGTGCTTACGGGTTATTACGCTCTGGGTCAGGCGGACATGAGGACACCCCCTGTTCATGTGGCACCTGACCGCTATGACAGCGTGGTGGATAATATGCAGAATCCCTCCATGTTTGTGGTTTTCCACGACTGCCAGGCTTATCCAGAATACCTCATCACATTCAAATGAACTTCAACGAAACCAACTTGTCTCACTTGTCAACAGTGATCAGTTAGATAGTTGATTTTACATTTAAATGTAATAATTTAGGGGATACTTATATCCAGAGGGTTTGAGTTAGTTACTACATACCTTTTTTTTAAAAGATTATGAGATGCACTATTTGAATGCTTGGCCAAAGAGATGTGTCTTTAGTCTAGATTTAAACAGAGAGAGTGTGTCTGAACCCCGAACGTTATCAGGAAGGCTATTCCAGAGTTTGGTAGCCAAATGCGAAAAAGCTCTACCTCCTTTAGTGGACTTTGCTATCCTAGGTACTACCAAAAGTCCAGAGTTTTGCGACCTTAGGGAGCGTGATTGATTGTAGCGTGGTAGAAGACTAGTTAGGTACGCAGGAGCTAACCCATTAAGGGCCTTATAGGCAAGTAATAATATTTTGTAACTGATACGGAACTTAATAGGTAGCCAGTGCAGAGACTGTAAAATTGGCGTAATATGATCATATGTCACAACTAACTAGTGCTCAGCAGATATGAGTGTATATTTCAGATTATGCAACTTGATAGCAAATAAAAATGAATGGTTTTCAGACAATCTTGAAATTCACAAGAACGTATGAGCAGAAAATTTGCAATATTAATGGACAAAGCTGTCTGTAGATTATGGAACAGTACCATATGAAATACTCCTGTGAGTCGCACATAGTTATAGTCTGACTGAGAAAGATTCATCCACAGAAGTGACATGCAGCTATGATATTTAGCTTCAGGGCTATCGATTCATCACTCCAGGATAAAAACAGGGCTCTTTAAAATGTGATATGGTCATATTCCAACTCTTCCTTCTCAGTTCCCATGTCTGCTTCAGGCTCCTCGCTATCATGAAGAAACCATTTGACATTGTTTTGGATGAAATGTAGGAGTTTGCGCAATTCTTTCAATCATTAACCAGAAGTACTTCTGGGAAACGTATGAATCCATGAAAAATGTCAGTTGTTCTTTTCTTATATTATTTGGCTTAATTTCTATGTTATCTGAAAATAATTTAGCTGCACATACAATCTTTTTATAGATTAAGTATTTAATGAACAAATTTACAAATAGAATATTAAAATCTCTCACTGACTTGATTGTCAAAATGTTTGCAATTTGAAATCCATCTAACAGACGTCGTTGTGATTGAATCATGATTGGTTTTTGGTTTCCTCTCCTTTCCACAAGCGCCTTGAGTGCCTTATACAAACATGTACTACAACAATAAAACAATAAAAAGATATTTAATGAGAACGTGTGAGGATTCTGGACTGTCTGTTGTGTTTTACCTCTGTCTTAGTTCCTGTTTTCCTTTTTGGTCATGTTTCCTGTTCTTGTTTAGTGATTGATTCCGCTCACCTGTGTTTCTAATTATCCTGTGTTTATAAATACCTGTCTGTTCCTTAGTTCTTCGTCAAGTTGAATGTCTTCCTTGTGCTATCTAGTAAGCGCTTCCCAGTCCCTGAATCCAGCCCAGAGTGGACTCCTGTTCCCGAGTTTAGCCCATGGAGGGCTCCTGTTCCCGAGTTTAGCCCAGTGAGGGCTCCTGTTCCCGAGTTTAGCCCAGTGAGGGCTCCTGTCCCCGAGTTTAGCCCAGTGAAGGCTCCAGTCCCCGTGTTTAGCCCAGAGAAGGCTCCAGTTCTCATGTTGAGCCCAAGGAGGGCTCCAGTCCCCAAGTCAAGCCCAGGGAGGGCCACTGTTCCAGAGTTAGGCCTACGGAGGGCCTCTAAAGACGATATTCTCCCCAAGGATTTTTTTTGGGGGGTAGTATGGGTCCATCCGTAGTGGCCGTCCTAAGTTCCCAGCTGTAGTGGCCGGGCCGAGTGGCGAGGCCAAGGCCACGGAGGCTGTCCAGCCATGGCCTCCTGAACTGTCTGATCCACCGCGGCCTCCCGAATCCACGCCTTTGCGTCGGTCGCTGGCCCCATCTGCTCCGACTAGGACCTCCGGATCCTCCCCGTCGCCCTGGCTCATCGGCTCTCCACCTCGGGCTCCTCCACT
>NW_015505653.1:100994-129145 GCF_001515645.1 Sinocyclocheilus grahami
CCCGAGTTTAGCCCAGTGAGGGCTCCTGTCCCCGAGTTTAGCCCAGTGAAGGCTCCAGTCCCCGTGTTTAGCCCAGAGAAGGCTCCAGTTCTCATGTTGAGCCCAAGGAGGGCTCCAGTCCCCAAGTCAAGCCCAGGGAGGGCCACTGTTCCAGAGTTAGGCCTACGGAGGGCCTCTAAAGACGATATTCTCCCCAAGGATTTTTTTTGGGGGGTAGTATGGGTCCATCCGTAGTGGCCGTCCTAAGTTCCCAGCTGTAGTGGCCGGGCCGAGTGGCGAGGCCAAGGCCACGGAGGCTGTCCAGCCATGGCCTCCTGAACTGTCTGATCCACCGCGGCCTCCCGAATCCACGCCTTTGCGTCGGTCGCTGGCCCCATCTGCTCCGACTAGGACCTCCGGATCCTCCCCGTCGCCCTGGCTCATCGGCTCTCCACCTCGGGCTCCTCCACTACCTTCTCCGCCGCCGTTGGTCAGCCCCCTAGAGTCGGCGGCCATTCCTCCTCCATGGCTCCTCCCTCCATCGGCTCCACTGTGGGCCGCCGTTATGGCTGTGGCCTGGGTCCTGCTTGGCTCCTCCTGCTCCAAATTCCTCCTGTTTCCTCCCTGGCTTCTCCCTCCATCGTCACCTCCCTGGACTCTGTCTACCGGCCCCCTCCCAGGTGTCCGTCCTCCTCCTGAGCCTCCTCCCAAGTTCCCACTCTTGCCCCCCCTCTGTTGTTCTTCAGCGCGAGGCCTTCCGGGAGGGGGCGTAATGTCAGGATTCTGGACTGTCCATCGTGTTTTACCTCTGTCTTAGTTCCCGTTTTCCTTTTTTGGTCATGTTTTCTGTTCTTGTTTAGTGATTGATTCCGCTCACCTGTGTTTGTAATTATCCTGTGTTTGTAAGTTCCTGTCTGTTCCTTAGTTCTTCGTCGAGTCTACTTGTTGAATGTCTTCCCTGTGCTCTGTGTCTTCCCGTTGGATTATTAAAGACTCTCATTTTGGGAAATCTCCTCGTTTCCTCGCTCCCTTGCTCCAGCGTATTGTGACAGAACAACTGAATGGGTTGAGGTGTTCAAGGAAGTAGTTCAAACCAATATGATAAATCTGTCATGTTGACTCATCTCATGCTGTTCACGTCTGTAAGTAAAGCTCCGTAAAAAAATTCATAAAAATAGTGATTTGTGTGCACTATTCCAATTCTTTAAATATCTTTATTCTTTATATGATTTTTTGTTTTGTGTGACAAACAGGCCCAAAGTTATCATAGCGTAATAGACCTTAGATGCCATTTAGAATTTTACGCGGACGGATGAAACTAAGGCTGAGAAGGATATAGTTCATAGTTGTTTATGGAGTTTTGTCTACTCAAATCTTTTCTTTACAAAAATACATTTTGTCAGCTGAACAATCAGTATGTTACAACAGCACAATCCACTGAAGGCACTGTACATCTAACATTCACAGCTTTGTTTTATTAGTGTCAAAAATTAAATATGGCGCTATCCCGACCAGCATTGGGGGGTAATGCATTACAAGTACTAGTGCAAGTTTTGTAGTCAGAATACTTTTTTCAAGTAGCTAGTAAAGCAATGCCTTGCTTTTAAATTTACAGGGAAACATCTGAGATATGCAAGTTACTTTGTTTTCCCATTGATTGACTGACAGCTCTCCTGTCCCCTCATGTTGAAAGAAATCAGGACTAAGTGCAGAGGCAGAGGCACTTCCTTCAGACTGAGGTTTATTCATTTCACTCTTGGAGTCAGGGCCTTTACAGTTGCCAAAAATATAACGTTTGGGGTTTTAGCTATTAAAAACAAATAAGCAAGCCCAGCCTAGGTGACAAAACCCTTTAATGCAAAAGTAACGTGATGCATTACTTTCCATAAAAAGTAACTAGTAATGCAATTAGTTACTTTTTTATGGAGTAATGCAATATTGTGATGAATTAGGGCTACTTTAAGGGGGTCATATGATGCGATTTCAAGTTTTCCTTTCTCTTTGTTCGCCAATACTGATCCTGACTTTTATCCATATTTTATCCCAAAACTTTTATCCATCTGAACTTGTGCACACACGATTTCAGAACTTTAATTTTCTTTTTTATTCCTCACACAAAGCTATGTGGAAATAGAGTACTGACTTAGCTTGACTGATGTGCTGGATTAGAGTTGTGTTAGGAAATGCGCATACGGGTTGCACACATGGGTGAGTTAACTTGACCAAGCATTCATTTGTGAGTGAATTATTGATTAATGTGGGTAAGGAAACAATGTTACTGCTGTGTTAAAATGAGTCATGAGGCAGAGTGTAATTATAGCGACGTAATAAAACAAAGTTGTATCTCATATTTCATCCGCATTCACATGCCCTGATACCTGATACGTCATCAAGCCCTTCCCGCTCTTTAAGTCTGGAGCTCTTCCAGCAAAGCAGAGCAAGTGAAAACACACTGGAGGTGAGAAGGATTCATCTTATCAGTATACAAAAATGTTTCAGTGGAAAGATGATGAAACCATTGTTTACACATTTAACTCCACTGCAATTATTAACTGATTAGATGCAGTGTGTGTGTGGTCTCCCCAAGGCTTGATTTTATATAAATATTTTCATTTCGTTGCAGAATGAAAATGAATCTTTTAGGCAATATTGTTTTTATGTAGGCTACAGTATGTATAGAAAATGGAACATATTTATATTTCATTACTAGTAATTATTTTCTTCTCCCTCCTAGTATTATGCGATCGTTTACAAAACAGGTCCTTGTGTTGTCACTGATGTGAATATATATATATATATATATATTTTTTTTTTTCCATTTTATTTCATTCTATCATTTAAAGAAAATAAGAGCTTACTAACTAATGATACGTGAATTTCTATAGACAAAATCATTTTGGGGGAATGGGGACAGTGTGTATGTTTCCAAACACTTTTGACTCATCAGTCTCATGGATGCTGTTTTCCGCCCGTGTCTTTTGGATAGTTGAGTCATGAACAGTGACCTTTACTGATGCAAAAGATGGCTATGGTTCCTTCTATCCTGACGTTTGTTGTTTCCTGAGTCATTGCTGTACTCTTGGAGGAATTTTGTAAGGTTGGCTACCTCTGGGAAAGTTCACTACTGTGTTGAATTTGGACATTATGTCTCTGACTCTGGTTTTTTTTTTTTTTTTCCATTTTATTTCATTCTATCATTTAAAGAAAATAAGAGCTTACTAACTAATGATACGTGAATTTCTATAGACAAAATCATTTTGGGGGAATGGGGACAGTGTGTATGTTTCCAAACACTTTTGACTCATCAGTCTCATGGATGCTGTTTTCCGCCCGTGTCTTTTGGATAGTTGAGTCATGAACAGTGACCTTTACTGATGCAAAAGATGGCTATGGTTCCTTCTATCCTGACGTTTGTTGTTTCCTGAGTCATTGCTGTACTCTTGGAGGAATTTTGTAAGGTTGGCTACCTCTGGGAAAGTTCACTACTGTGTTGAATTTGGACATTATGTCTCTGACTCTGGTTCTTTGGAGACCAAAAGCATTTGATTTTGGAACCCAGACTGATCCTCATCCTTTCTGGAATTTCTTTCAGCTTCGGCATTGTGTGTTACTTGGGAAAGACCTTTTAACCAACTTGAACCCCATTAGATTTGGGAATTAGTAACTGTTATTTCATTAGATAACATTTTTGCTTCGATAAAAAACATCATTTAAAAACTGTTTCATGTTTACCTATAGGTTGCCTTTCTTGACACTTTCATTTCTGAAACAATTTTTCACAGCACTATATAGAGAGTGAAAGAAAGAGAGGCATCTAAGCCACAATTCAGTACAATGCAAGTGAATTAACAAATATAATTTACATACATTATTGTATATTTGTAAACAACTTAAATGACTGGAGTTTGCACTTTTATTATTTTGAAGGGTGAAATCATGGATTTTTCTCGGTTGACTTTAAAAACTTTTGGAAATACTTTTGTGGTGTTGTCAACTGTGTTATCTGATGGCAGTATTAAAATAATACAAAGGAAAACGGAGCTGTTTGGCAGCACAAACGCTTTGTTTTGAACTGAACCAGTCTTCAAAATTCAGAGGAGCTTGACTAAGTGCTTGAGAATGTCATCAGTTGTCTTTGGTAACAGATTTCTTATATCTAATATATGCTGAACGGCACAACAAAGTTAAGGACATTTCCCTTTGACATTTTCTTTTTTGAACTACTTCTACTATTTCAATGAGTCATCAGAGATTTCACTACTTCTGTGTTGCTGCAATGGTTCTCTTAAAAGGAACTGCGAGACGACACACGCAATAAAACTAACGCTTAACTGAAGTTTTCTGAACTGCTGCAACAAACCAATCACCTGACAATGTAATTTCAATATACTAAACACATTTTCTTTCTGGGTTAAGTTGAAAGCATGTATATTTGGGTTCCTAGTATACTCGGCGCCGGGGCCTTTCTTCATCATTTTAGAACAGAATGAAATAGCATTAATCAGAATTATATATATTTTATGTTTTACTGTTCAAGTTTTATACATTTGCAAATGCATAATTGTGAATGTATCCCTCAGGAACATGTAATTCTGCTTGAGCTGTAGTAATATTTCTATTAACCCTATAAATCCTGACATATGCAATAACAATTTTTTAATAGAACAGCTCACCTTTATTTATATAGCGCTTTATACAACACAGATTGTGTCAATGCAGCTTTACAGTGTTAAACAGGAAAAACGTCTGCTGATAATGCAAGGGAACATAAAAAAATTCAGTTTTATCCAGAGGCCCAAAAACAGCAACAAAAAAAAAAATTCTGATGGCTTGTAATCTAAATCAGTGAGATCTTTCTAACAGTATAGCAGATACTTACATAAAATGATATAAATATCAGATGTCACACTATATCTCTCATTAATATGTCTTAGTAAGATATTTAAATGCTTAGTTTTTTTTTATCAAATCTCTGTAGTTTCAACACATAATGCAATTGTGCAATTTATGATGGATCATAAAAAATGTATGTTAAAATTATTTAAATGTATGATAAATAATTAAACCTAAGTTGTTCAGTAAGTGTTCAACCTGAAATATTATTAACAATATAAAAGTTATATAGAAGGAATGTAGTAACTTGTGCAACATGTTTGATTGTGCTGATAATTTAGAAGCTTGTGCATATGTCTGATACAATAAGCTTTATTAGGTAAAGACAATCCTTTATAGCTTCAAAATCCTTAAAGTTTTTTGATCTCAGTTGACATATGGCAGCACTACTTGTACTGTTTATAAATTCCTTTATCAAGTGAAACTTCAATAGAAAATAGCCATTTAAAGAGAGAGAGAGAGAGTTCCTTGGAAGAGAAGAATAGTAAGTAATTGCGCAATAAACTCTTGCATGTCGTGTGGGAGTGTCAGTCTTTAAAAGCGAGAGTGCAGGCCGCTGTTAGACGCACAACCGAGTGACTATACAGCAGACAGTCTCTTGATACCTTCACTGGCATTGCTCTGCACAATACTGACTCAGAATAATGAAGTTCAGCGCATCTGCCTTCATGCTTCTGATCTGCACAGCTGCACTGCTGTCCACAACAGAGGGTAAGCAGACTAACTTTCATTCATCATGCTTTCTGATTTTTGATTTGATTGATTTATTTATTCTTTTGATGAATCTTTCGAGCTAATCTCACAGCAACTCTCTCTGTGTTACCGCAGGTAGACCTAAACCCATTAATCTACGCTGTGAGTGCATTAAAACATATGCAGAGCCAGCAATCCCTACTGAAAAAATACAGTCATTGAGGGTGATTCCTGCTGGACCACAATGCAAAAATGAGGAGATCATGTGAGTGTGAAACTTACCAAAGCAGCTCTTCAAATACAGACACATAATGTGCACTACCAATCAAAACCTTCTTTATTATTGCTTCTTCAAAAAAGTTAGAAATCCCTAAAACGAAATATGTGTAACTATTAAAAATCACAGACACAAGTATTGAAACTTGTCTCATGGTGCATCCTGGTATACTTTTAAACATCATTTCAGGAGTTCACTTGTGTGGTGATGCTTTTCTTTCACCAAATTCAATGAATTTTTCAGATCTTTAAGATCATGAGAGTGTGCAAACATTTGATGCTTCATGGAGGGTTCACCTAAGGAATGAAATTATATATTTTTTTTTTATCTCCAACATTGGAGATGTTTAGCAGAATGCCAGAGTTGTTCCTTTAAAAAAAAAAAAGTATAAATAAAATAAAAGTCTTGCTTTGAACATTTTCCTTGGCAGTCGTAATCACCATTGAGTTTTAATGTTTGGAAGAGATAGGCTTAGACGATTCTGCTAAGTAACTTATTTTATGTTCCTCGAAAGAAAGTAAGTCATACAAATTTAGCAACACTTGAGCGCAGGTAGATGATGACTGAATGTCTCTTTTTGGTCGAACGGTTCAGTTCAATGAAGTCAGAATGTGTCTCATGTGTATCATTTTATTTTTTTTTATCTCCAACATTGGAGATGTTTAGCAGAATGCCAGAGTTGTTCCTTTAAAAAAAAAAAAAAAGTATAAATAAAATAAAAGTCTTGCTTTGAACATTTTCCTTGGCAGTCGTAATCACCATTGAGTTTTAATGTTTGGAAGAGATAGGCTTAGACGATTCTGCTAAGTAACTTATTTTATGTTCCTCGAAAGAAAGTAAGTCATACAAATTTAGCAACACTTGAGCGCAGGTAGATGATGACTGAATGTCTCTTTTTGGTCGAACGGTTCAGTTCAATGAAGTCAGAATGTGTCTCATGTGTATCATTTTATGCAATAGTAAAGAGTCATTCTATCGATTTTAAAGAATTACACATTTGTTCCTTACAGTGCCACAATGAAGAAAGGAAAGATGTGTCTCAGTCCTGCAAAAGACTGGGTGATTTCTCTCAAAGAAAAGTAAGTTCTTGCCTATGATAACTCTAATTGTCCTTCTCAAAGTTATTCATTAGCATGATTTTACTTCACTTATATTAATAATAATAATTAATGCTTTTAAATTCGGACAATGAGGCACTTTGGTGCATCCTTCAAACACTAACATGTGTCTCTTCATGTTTGCAGAATCAACAAGAAGGTCAAGAGCCAACAGTGAATGAATATCACCGTTCAAAGAGCGACTGAAGAAACTGGTTCAACTATTGCTACTGTAATATAGATTTTTTTATTTTGTCATCTCAGGGTGAAAAATGAAGTATTGAATGTGAAAATGTGTTTTCACTACTACCTGTTTTATTAAAGATGAACTTTACTGTAACCTTGCCTGACCTTCATTATATGTTATTAAATTATATTTATTTTTATTGTGTCACTGAATTGTAGTTTTATATGCTCAAATAGTTTGGCATTGGTTTTGAATGAAGACTTGTAATAAAAAAAACTGTCATAATGGATATTTTTGTTGGTCTTTATTGTGCTTTTTTGTCCTGTCACAAAACATTCCACCATTAAGTTCACACAAAAATTAATTACATTTTATTTGCATCATGTCTTTCCAAACTTCCCCTGCAGAACCCAAAATAAGACTGTTTGCGTTTGCATGCATTACAATAAACAGGGACTGAAGTTTAAAAAAAAAACATAATAAAGCTGCCATTTAAAACAGACCATAGAACTCATGCACTCTAAAGCATTGTTCAGACTGTCAGTCCAAATCTGATTCACATTAAGACTTCAGATTTCAGCACAACGATGTGTACCAACCAAGTTGAAGGGGGCATGTTTAGGCTTTTATTAAAAAATTTCAGAGCATTTTATTATGAACTATAGCCTATTGGCAAGTAATAGATTGTGAAATTCTGTAAAATTTTAATCATGTTCAAATTCGTGTATCAGTAGGCTTTAGGGCCCAAAAAGTATACGCCTATTTAATTGACTTGACCCAAATGTTCACAAATCTGGTGATGCATTAGTTTTTGAACAGCACTCTTTTTAAATATACAAATAACAATTTTGTTTGAGTGTGACTCTGATTTATAATAAAGAATAAAATCCCGCAGGACTCGTCAAAGCTGTGGAGCTTGCAGCCAGTCAAAGTGCAGCTGATGGTTTACAGCCAGCTCACAGTTTATCTCAGAGAGTCTGTGATTGTTCTGGTCTGCGCTGTCTGTGTGTGTGTGTGTGTGTGTGTGTGTGTGTGTGTGTGTGTGTGTGTGTGTGTGTGTGTGTGTGTGTCTGTGTGTCTGTGAAGGGCACGAAGCTGCCGCACGAAGCTCTCACCATACAGGATTTTAGAAAGAATGCAAAGTACTAGCGTGCGAACTTAACACAGTTTGGATGTTAGAAAGTGTACAAATACGTCACGTGCACACTTACCATAACATGGATTTTAAAATACCATTCTAAGGGGCCCTCGTGGCACTCTGAAAGAGCAGCCCATCGATGGAAATGGTGCATCCCAAAACACTATGTTTGAGAAACCTCTAAGGCGAGGGGAGCACTGCCTGAGACAGCATTACACAAGAAGGTTCTCGCAAATGCCACCTATACTTCCCGCTTGATGCCTCAGCAAGAGGGGATATCCTGATGACCAGGAAGCCCCTCAGGGCGACCTAGATACGGTGTACCAGACAGGGCAGCCTGAAAGCATAAGCCCAGCCCGGACGTCCAGGAAATTTTGCAGTGCCGTGCCGGAGGCCTGATGATCAAGAAGGCTCCCGCAAAAGCCTGTGACCTGGCCACATGATCCAGGAAGCATGAAGCCGAAAACAGGCTATCATACCGGCTGGACACCATATCAATGAGTGAAGTAAACACTGCAAGTCGAGCACCCGGTTTCTGAATCCAACAGAGGGGGGTGCTCACAGAGGACCTACCATAGCAAAAGAACAGAAACACACAGGTCCCGGAAAACACTGAAAAGAAAGCTAGCAGATGGATTATGCACACAACCACCAGCGCATTAAATATATATATTATATATACTGTATATATATTAGAAATGGATCGTACTCACCCACCATGGTTCCTGCACAGGAGCCCCGTTCAAGAAGCGACCCGAGGAAGCCTCTAGTTCGGACCATCAGTAAGGTGGTCACTATGAAGCCATAGAACCAACCAAACAGGGAGTCTTAAGAGCGGATGTCTCACCATAGAGAGATAGCTAGCCAGCGTCTCTTCTACGGGGGGCATCTTCTCATAGCCGTTTCCGCGCATCGCCTCGATGTTGGCATAACTCGTATACTGGAATCGATGGATGCGTGAGGAAAATGGCCTCTTCCATTCCTTCTCGAACTGTGTGGAGATCAGGAAGAAAGGAAGGCTCACCTGAGCTGGAGGGTTACGACCAGAAAGATAACGTTCATCGAGACGACCTTGCAATGTCACTTTCTTTGCCCGCTTCCATGGCAAGTCAAGCCACGCCATGGCGCGATTCATAACTTCCAAAACTCATCATACACAGGGCAGGAGGATTGGGAAGGCTCAGCCTCAGCTTCTTTGCCCTCCTCAGACGTCTCCTGCTCTTCCTGGGTTGAACTCAGCAGAGCACTGGCCCCTGGATCAGACAATGTTAAATGAAAAAACATTAAGCTTCAGCGGCTCACTCTCGTCCACAGCCGAGGAGCGCAAGGGGGAAAGCCCCTCTTTAAACTCATCGGCCAGATCCACCTGCGATCCCCACGAGCTCATTCTCCTCCGTGCCTCAGCAGCGGCGGGGCTTGAACCGCGGGGGGCCGGTGGGTGCCCCTCCTTCTCTCCACGAGCTCATTCTCCTCCGTGCCTCAGCAGCGGCAGGACCCGAATCGCGGGAAGCAGATGGCTGCCCGTCTTTCCTCGAAAATAGGGACAAACGAGAGCGGAGCTTTTTCATTGGAAAACGCTCGCAGTGAACGCAGATTGCCCCCTCGAGGACATTGCGTGCGTACTCCTCGCCCAAACAAAAAACGCAGAGATCGCGTGTGTCATCAGATGTCAAATAACGATGATATGGATGCACATATCCTCTAAACACCGTGCTAGTGCTCGCCATAATGAAGGAATAAAGATCGAGCTCTTACCACGGAAATGCACGCTTCAAACAAAACGGTCAGGGAAGACGACGAAGAGGATGATGTGTTCTCCCGGTGCTTATTTATACTATAGTCGCACTGGTAGTGACGTCATGGCTGTCGCCGGCCAACATGTTGTTGGTGTTTTTTCAATGTATGCTTCAGACACGGGTCACGACGAGGCATTCCCCATAGCAACCCCTAGAGGACGCAGTTCGAAGTTCCCTAGAAAGGGAACTGCTGTTATTATATATGTTATTGTACTATATTTCAATTGATTATAACATTGCATATTATAATGTAATCTTTTTTACATTTACAAATTTAAACTAGCAGTTGTGTAAATCAGCGCAGTTCTGCTGATCAGCCCATCAGTTAGAATGAGATTCTCGAGTCTGTTTTCATTTGGCAGTGCGCTGTAAACACCACAGGGTATATATATTTTATTTTAGTTTTTACATACAAAACTTTGTAGTTACAGTGCTTTTCTAGCTTTTGAGTTAAAATTTTTTTGACATGTTATTGGCTTTTGATCAACCCGTTCTGCTTACCTCAGATCATTTCTGGTTGAAAATACTTTTTGCAAAAACATGCTTTATTCTAAAGCTCCGGGGTTCATTCACTGGAATATGGGTTTACTGAAAGAGGACCTGTTGCACAATTGGTTTTGATAAGTGTGATGTCAGCAGTGGAGTTCTTTAAAAGAGAAAGTCCTGCCAAATTACGCACAAACACTATCAACAGACGGACAAGCCAGTTTCTTTAAGAAACATCTGCGGTCTTACTGTTTATATACTTATGCATTGATCACTTGGTTGGAAATTTCCCAACAATGAAATTCACCGCAGCAGCCTTTGTTTTTCTGACATGCATGACACTGCTGTTCACAACAGAAGGTAAGCAGAGTCATTTGACAATATCCGTTGCTTGTGATAATATTTTATTATGTCTTTATTGTTTATTAAAAGTTTTAAAATGTTAGTACGTGTTGAATAAATATTGTAAGAGCTTACAAAGATACTAATGCTCTTCTTTCTATCTTGTTATATTGTCACCTCAGCCAGACTACAGCTACGCTGCCCGTGTATTAAAATGTATTCGGGAAAACCAATTAACCCTAAACTAATACAGAAAGTACAAATGATTCCTGCCGGAGCACAGTGCAAAAACGTGGCGATCATGTGAGTGCGACAAAGCAAAGATCAATGCAATGCACAAGTCTGAATGCATGGTGGAGTCAAATTACAAATGTGACTTTGATGACCAGAAAGTGCCCAACACACTTTTCTTTGTCTTCCACAGTGCCACTCTGAAAAATGGGCAGACGTGCCTCAATCCCAGAGATGAATGGGTGAAAAAGATCATCAAAGGATAATTTCCCATCTGTGTTTGCATGCAGAAGTTTATGGTTTTTCTTACTGTATGTTGTAGCACAAATTTTCTTCTGCATATTTCTGCAGACCTGTGAAATGCATTGGTTAAATGCAAATATAATTGTATAATCCTCACTGCAAAACTTTTTGGATGCAGGTGACTTGCTCATTAGAGAAACATGTTCTGATGAAGCAAATAAAAAATTTGCATGGCAGAAAATGTCTTGTCATTTAGGCTGAAAGCAACATTTCTGACTAACACTTTGCATGAATATGGAACATTTTGTAATGTAGAAAATATATATATATAAAATAAAGTTTTTTTGTTGTTGTTTTTCGACAATCTTCTGTTGTTGTTTGTTTTTTTGTCCACTTCACTAAATACGACCTGTTTTATATATTATTATATTCAAAATACTTTAAATTATGTTATTTTAGATTTAGATTTTATAATAAATCTCAGAAAATTGCATTAAAAATTAATAAAATATGGGTTCAGTGACATGAGTAAATGATCACACTGTTTATTCTGTGGTAAACTATTGCTTAAATGTGTTTAAAAAAAAGTTTGTGAGATTATTTGCTGTCTGGGAAAATGGTGATTTCATAACACATAATAAATGATACAAGATGCTTTTTTACTTCCACTGATCTTCTCTCTGAAGCGCTTAATGTAGCTCTGCACCAGTAGGTTTCACATCAAATGCTTATCTCCTGCATGGAAGTCATAGCAGTTACCTGTGTTGTAACTTGTCATGAGGTTTTTTTTTTTATTAACTCGTTTGTCTTCATGCATTATGCCTCTAAACTGATGCTGAGCTCTTCCTTCGTATATATTTTGGCAGATGTATCATTCCTGATAGCATAATTCACTCAACATGTGTGCTTCTCTGATGTGCTGTAGTAAGACTTCTACTCTGTTCAGTCTCACAGTGCGCAGCAGAATTAATTATTAGACCATTTTAGGAATTTTTCTTAAGAACTAATTGCAACACATATAGCACAATTTCTTAACTGTTGGGTAGTGACCAAAAATGGATGAAATAATTAAATGCAACTACTGTTCAATTAAGTATACAGTTAGGACAGCAAAATAAAGTGGGATATATATTATTATAGAATAAGTTTATAAAAGGGAGAAAAAACACTTCATTTTGTTATTGGTATTCAGTCAACAGTATTTTGTTGCAAATTCTTCTGTCTCTTCTATAAACTATTGTGCATTGAAAAATTATGGTGACACTTAGTACAAAGAAACAGCAAATAACACATTAAATACTTAAAGCAGTCTGTGGAAGAACAATAAACTCACTGTGACATTCGATATTGACCCTCCTCTTGTTCAGATCAGATGAGATTCTTGTGAAACTTGTTCTGTGTATTTCCCAGTTCTTTAACCTTTTATGTTAATACAAATATTTGCACATGTTAAGACATTTGCTGTAATACTGTAAAAGCATCTGAATGTGAAAGGCTCTTTCTTACTTTTTTTTTTGTTCAGTATCAGTATATGACAGACAGACAGACAGACAGACAGACAGACAGATAGACAGACAGACAGACAGACAGACAGACAGACAGATAGATAGATAGACAGACAGACAGACAGACAGACAGATAGATAGATAGATAGATAGATAGATAGATAGATAGATTTTTTTATATGCCATATATCAATATGATTACATGATAGATAGACAGACAGACAGACAGACATAACAATAGATAGATAGATAGATAGATAGATAGATAGATAGATAGATAGATAGATAGATAGATAGATAGATAGACAGACAGACAGACAGACAGACAGACATAACAATAGATAGATAGATAGATAGATAGATAGATAGATAGATAGATAGATAGATAGATAGATAGACAGACAGACAGACAGACAGACAGACAGACAGACAGACAGAACAATAGATAGATAGATAGATAGATAGATAGATAGATAGATGATAGATAGATAGACTTAATCAGTATCAGTGTATGATTAGTTTTTGTTGCTTGTTTGTAAGTGTCATTGAATAAAAGAGTCTGCTAAAAGCTTAAATGTAATGTAGGCTAGATGCTTATAAATATGAATTATACAAAGAGCAAGTGTTAATATAAATATTAGGTTATAACCAGATGGTAAATTGATTAACATTTATGACATGATTTATGTTAACATGTATTAACATTATTATTTATATCCATATTAATTCATTAATAATATGAATATATAATTTTACATTTTACATTTTATAATGGACAATTCATTGATTGATCTTCCATTTAATGTTTGGGCTATACAATTTTTCCTCCTGTGGTAAGCAGTCAAATGCAAATCATGAACTTGACGTATAATTGTTTGGTAAAAACAGTCTGGGACTCCAGGGGTATTTTGAACGTGGTAACCTGGCTGAACATGAGATGCATCCAGATGACCCACGGCTGATGAACATGTGAACAGATCCAAACCACATATTTACACATGAGCCTTCACACGCACACGAATAGACATAAACACACACACAACGATAGGGGAAGTGAAATAAAATCAGTACTTTGTGGATCACGAGGCCCTTGAAATCATAATATATAAGACCATGCAGCAGCCCAAATAGCAGCATATTATCTTCAGAGTTTCTACACAGAAATCAACTGCAGAAGCTTCTCCATCATGAACGCCTTCCTGATGTTAACCGTAATTGGAGCCAGCATCGTTCTGTCCGATGGTAAGCTTCATCTTCAGTATTTGTTTATCATCCCTGCTGAAAACAAAACAATAGAAACCATCACAGAATTTGTAATGGTTTTAATGGTTATAATGGGAATTGTACTGGTTTTAATGGTAACTGTAATGGTGTCTGTGGGTCTCTACTGGTAATTGGTCGCCTTCCATTGGTGGCTTGTTAAAACCACTAAATCCTAATGGAATATGTCCCAACACACACTACAGAAAACCTTTATTTTAATGGTTAAAAACTGATGGTTTGGAATGTTTGTAATGGTATTTGCAGTGGAAACCATTAGATGGTTTCTAATGTTTTTCTTTTCAGCAGGGGCATTTAAATTAAATCACTAATTAGCTAGTTTGTTGATGGTCTACCAGGTCGAAACCAGATCCACTGGCAATAGAAACCTTGTAAAGTTTCTCCAGCAGGACAAATATTGAATGATATTTCTAAAAAATACTCTCGACTCTATTATTATTTCAACAAAGTGCCTATAAGCGACTGTATGTATTTTCCCCGACGGTTGAGTGGGATTTGCTGTCGTAAATACATGGGATGGCTGTATACATGAATTTGTTGCTGACGTAAAGCAATCCACGCTTTTTGCGTTTCGTACCCGCTCACCCGAGTGGGTAGTGATGGGAGAAACCAAGGTTTTTTAATCAGTTAGATTCCGATAGTTTCACTGTGCTGGTCAAAACATTGTAAATGCAACAAAAACTATTAACTACTATGCTTTCTTTTTTATTATACAAATGTGTCATTAAAGTTGTCGACAAATTTAAAAGCAAATATTGACCCGAGATAAGGTTAAAAAACAGACTTTAAGTACTGGATTCACAAAGAGTGTCCACTAGCGATTGAAACCGCAATGTTTCAAAGCTTCATGAAGCAGTGCTTCTAAAGCGACCGTCACTACAGTGATTTTGAAACTGATATTTCCAGTGTTTGGGGTAATGCATTACAAGTAACGTGAGTTACGTAATCAGATTACTTTTTTTAAGTGACTAGTAAAGTAACGCATTACTTTTTAATTTAGAAGGAAATATCTGAGTTACTTTTTCAAATTAGTAACACTAGTTACTTTGTCTCCCATGTATTGACTGACAGCTCTCGTGTTGGGATGTTGAGAGAAATCAGGAGTAAGTGCAGGGCGTTGTGAGCGCTGCATGAACGTGATGCTTACTGTAGTTCTAGACTAAATATGAACATGTATTTACTCATATTACCTGAAAAAAAACAGATTCAGTGATCCTCAAAATGAATAAAAACAGTCAGATGCAAACTCAGAATATTGTACAAATAATTAAATATGTTAAATAAAACAAATATAATTTATGTATTTAATGCGATTTTATTAACCAATCAAATTAATGCTTCATATTCTTCATGCAATTTGTTTGAGCTGTGCCCTATGGAAGCCCGTTTTCGCCACTGACTAAAAAAATATAAAAGGCAATTGCGAATTTTTATCTCACAATTCTGACTTTTTTTTCACAGATATGAGTTTACATCTTACAATTCTTAATTTTAATTTTTTTACAATTGTGAGTTTACATCTCGCAATTCTTAATTTTTTTTCACAGTCGTGAGTTTGCATCTCAATTCTTAATAAATTTTTTTATTATTATTATTATTAATGTTGAAAGGCATTGTGCTGCGTAATTTTCAGGATGTTTCGATGAATAGGAAGTTCAAAAGAACAGCGTTTATCTGAAATAGAACTCTTTTGTGACATTGAAAAAAATGACTTTACTTTTTACTTTTGAACAATTTAATGCAGCCTTGCTGAGTAAACATTCATTACTTTTTATTGACCCCCAAACGTAACATAAATATAATTCTTTTTTAAATCTTTTCAGTGCTGGTTTATCGAGTGGAGAGAGCATCTGTCTGAACCCCGGGACACCATGGGTTAAAAAACTCATTCTCTTCATCGAGAGAAAGGAGCGAGAGACCAAGAAAGAGTAGAAGACGTTTATGTTGTAACCTTTTGATTTTCACTACTCGAGAGACGCACTAGAAGAGTTTATAGCACTTGTATGCTAGTTTGCCATCTCTGACATCTTTTTGGTTCCCGCAGAATAAGATTTCTGTTTGTTTGTCTTGTATTCTGAGCCTCTCATTTTGATTAATATGTGTTTGTCCTGACAATCATTTCAAGATGAACCAAAATGATGTGTCTGCCACACTACACACCGACTTATACGCTGATTGATTAACTGTTTTAATTTTATACTGATACAATCAAAGTTTTTGGTGTTGCAATTGCCGTTTCACTGAAAAAAAAAGTGTGGAATGTATGGAGGATGTTTTTTTAATAAATCTTTTCTTTAAAAAAAAAATCCATTCGTCCTTTGAGTAAATTATACACTTTCTCAAGAAAATGAGAAAATGTTCCCCAGCAGGTTTTCTTGCATATTACATTTCACAGCTTATGATTTCAGTCCAGATGCGATCACTTCATCACAAGCCTCATTCATTAGAAACTCACATGCCGTCTTTTTTTTTTATTTTATTCATTGCTCATGAGAAAGTAGTGCTCGTCATTTTGACTCACAGAAGCAGGACGCAGCCAATTTTCACTTGTTACCAGTCTGATTGCATTTGTGTGTAAAGATAAAAGATCATTCAACAGATTTGCATGCTTCATCCTTCACAAAACCGCCACCACAGCTTCCCAATCACAAAAACATGTGTCTAAAATTAGATACGCTTTATGTCAGCATTCTGTTTTATGTTTACATTCGTATATATTAGAAGACAGATATTGTTGGCAGGAGCTTCTCGTCTGATGAGACTCATTTTAGGTATGGGGGTTTGTGTCCTCCAAACAATCAAAGACATGAAAACTCCCTTTGTCACATGCAGACACTGGGATTCCTCAATAAAGACACCCTGGACCACAAAACCTGTCATAAGGGTCAATTTTGTGAAATTGAGATGTATACATCATTTGAAAGCTGAATAAATAGCTTTCCATTGATGTATGGTTTGTTAAGATAGGACAATATTTGGTCGAGATACAACTATTTGAAAATCTGGAATCTGAGGGTGCAAAAAAACCTAAATATTGAGAAAATCATCTTTAAAGTTGTCCAAATGAAGTTCTCAGCAATGCATATTTCTAATCATAAATTAAGTTTTGATATATTTACGGTAGGAGATTTACAAAATATCTTCATGGAACATGATCTTTACCTAATATCATAAAATATCATAAAAAGAAAAATCTATAATTTTGACCCATACAATGTATTTTTGTCTCGTCTGGAATTTTTATGAGGGTTTGCACTATAATGCATTGATGCAACTTCATTGTGATTATGAATCACTTACGTTGTAGGCTGTACTCCTGTCTTGTAAATTCCTTTGGATCATAAAAGCGTCTGGTTAACAATGCATGAAAATAATGTGGAACTCATTACAGAAACTATATAGATAACAAAGTACAGGTATAGTAAAATAACATGGAAAATGCTATATATATATAAAACACGTAAGCACATAAAACATCAACACAACAAATCATTTGTTGCTATTTGTCCACAGGTAAAAGTGGACATGCATGATTTAATGACCGGAAAACAACAAATGTCGGCTTTTGGAAACTAAATTTGTTCCAACAGATGCATAATTTGGTAAATACCTGTAAAAGATCAATAAGACATGCATGTTCATTTGCTGTGTAATGATCATTTTAAACATTTTAACAATAATCCACAAGCAGATGTTCAGAAACAAATAAATAGCACAAAAATAAAGGTATATGGGTTATACTATATAAAAGCATATTGAATTTATTGACAATTTATTGTTTTAATCATGCTGTCAAACGATTAATCGCGATTAATCGCATACAAAATAAAAGTTTTTGTTTGCATAATATATGTGTGTTCTGTATATATTTATTATGTATATATAAATACACACACATACATTATATATTTAACATACATAACATACATCTCTATATTTATATTCATATAATTTATATTATAAATAAATATATTTAATATAGAAAATAAAAAATTTCTGAAATATATACATGCATGTGTGTGTATTTATATATACATAATAAATATATACAGAACACACATATATTATGCAAACAAAAACTTTTATTTTGTATGCGATTAATCGCGATTAATCGTTTGACAGCACTAGTTTTAAGTCATTTTTTAAAATGCAGCTGTTTTCTTTAATTTCTTTTTTTTTAGTCTTTTTATGAATGAAAATCATCTAATTCTGTAATTATAAGTATATAAGCTTTATTTGTCTTCTTCTATTATTAATCCAAATTGTACACAATCCCAAAAGTTACAGTAACAGCGACAGCGTGGTAGTTGCGTCATCACAAAGCGCCAGAGTAGCGCGAGCGGAAGCGAGGTGCTGTGCGTGTGTGGTTTGCAAGTTTTATGAAAGGTTTTGGACATTTAGATGTTTATATATCTGAGGTATTTCAGTTATGCCTTGCTTCCTCTTTCAGTTGGGCGGAGGTGCTCTTTAGCAGCGTAGCGTCAAGCTTACTTTCACTTTGTCCTCGTTTCATCCTGCATTTCTATTCGAAACATTTTGATGTGACTGTCGGTGCTGTGTGGGGAATATACATTCATCCCACTTTAGACATTAAACCAAATGGAAGAAGAGAGCTGTTGTGCAGACGATTTATTGGAGTTCCTGCGCATCGATGTGGCGCTCGAGCCCTTGTGTGACAGACAGCAGACCACGTGCTCTGTAAGGCGACACTGAGTCATAATAATAATAATAATAATAATAATACTGAGATAAATACATCTCCTGTGCATCACCCGTTTTAATGCTTCTGCAGAAGAATGTCATGCGCAAGCAGCGCAACTGGGAGAGGAGGCTGGAGGCGAAGAGAAGCAAAAGAAAAGAGGAGAAACAAAGATTTTAAGCCTATTTATGAATGAAAATCATCTAATTCTGTCATTATAAGTATATAAGCTTTATTTGTCTTCTTCCATTATTAATCCAAATTGTACACAATCCCAAAAGTTACAGTAACAGCGACAGCGTGGTAGTTGCGTCATCACAAAGCGCCAGAGTAGCGCGAGCGGAAGCGAGGTGCTGTGTGTGTGTGGTTTGCAAGTTTTATGAAAGGTTTTGGACATTTAGATGTTTATATATCTGAGGTATTTCAGTTATGCCTTGCTTCCTCTTTCAGTTGGGCGGAGGTGCTCTTTAGCAGCATAGCGTCAAGCTTACTTTCACTTTGTCCTCGTTTCATCCTGCATTTCTATTCGAAACATTTTGATGTGACTGTCGGTGCTGTGTGGGGAATATACATTCATCCCACTTTAGACATTAAACCAAATGGAAGAAGAGAGCTGTTGTTGTGCAGACGATTTATTGGAGTTCCTGCGCATCGATGTGGCGCTCGAGCCCTTGTGTGACAGACAGCAGACCACGTGCTCTGTAAGGCGACACTGAGTCATAATAATAATAATAATACTGAGATAAATACATCTCCTGTGCATCACCCGTTTTAATGCTTCTGCAGAAGAATGTCATGCGCAAGCAGCGCAACTGGGAGAGGAGGCTGGAGGCGAAGAGAAGCAAAAGAAAAGAGGAGAAACAAAGAAAGAAGCTCAACAAACTAAATAAAGGTGATTGGGTTTTAATACAGCACGTTACCTCACAATCTTACTGTGTGAAGTACATTTTCATGTCCCATTCATACATGCCTATATGGACTATCTTGGTTTTAAAAATTAAAATTACATTTTAAATTGTATGGAATTCATGGTCACTTAAATATATATACATATACGTTTTATATTTATATAACGCGAACAGCATTATACATATTGTTCTTTTAAACATCCTGTTAAACGGAGAAAGGCAGCTATATGTTTTAATGCATAAACACTCATTTATGCTGTAAAAAATTAGCCTTGTTTCTCTTCTGAACCATTAGAGTGCTGTTAGATGTAGTTTGGAGTATTACAACAATTAGTGCTGTCAAACGATTAATCGCATCCAAAATCAACGTTTTTGTTTACGTAATATGTGTGTCTATGGTGTATATTTATTATGTATATATAAATACACACACACACACGGTATATATTTAGAAAATGTTTACATTTATATACATTTGCATATTTATATTCCTATATTATATATAAATCTATTTAATATATGAACATACCCTATTTTTCTTAAATATATACATGCTTGTGTTTATATATACATAATAAATATGCACAGTAGAGCCCGGCCGATATTATCGGCCGATATGAGCCTGTCGGCGATATATCGGTATCTGCGAATATGCCGCCGATATTAATATTTTTTTTTTACAGAGCATATAACGCAGATTAAATGCTTCTGAATGGTGTAATTACTTAGTTTGTCCAGCAGAGCGCACGCCATTGTTTGCTACCGGCGACCCAGGCCAGTGTAATGTAGAGATGAACGGATGAGCTCAAACTTCACCCCAGTCCGCTGCTTCAGATTATCCGCCTGCCACCCACCGGCACCTATATTTGATCGTCACATTACAACGATTCCAATTCTTAGTTTTGCATGATGATGTGATAAATGGATGGATCATTTTTAACAGCAGATTCAGTGACGTTAGTGACTAGAGCTGATCTGCGCATCACGGCACGCCTCTGCGGCGCATTAAAGCCTGTGTTACGGCCACCGGAGCTGATCGCGGCTGGACGCCGCGGCCCAGAGCTCATGCTTATCACATCGGTCACATCACATTGCGCGGCACGCGTCCGGTGTAAAATAGAACCCATTATAATCAGTGATGTTGCATCGTTCTATTTATGACAATGAGCTTATCATATTCGTTTGCTACATTAGTAGGGCCCTATGATTTCCGAGATACAGAAAACATGGACGGAATCGTGTTAATCGTGGGGGAAGTCATGGCCTAATGGTTAGAGGACTCGTAACCCAAAGGCTGTGGGTTTGAGTCTCGTACCGGCAGGGATTGTAGGTGGGGGAGTGAATGTATAGCACTCTCTCCCACCTTCAATACCACGACTGAGGTGTCCTTGAGCAAGGCACCGAACCCCCAACTGCTCCCCGGGCGCCGCAGCATAAATGGCTGCCCACTGCTCCGGGTGTGTGTGTGTTCACTGCTGTGTGTGTGCACTTTGGATGGGTAAATGCAGAGCACTAATTCCACTAAAGCCACATGTCATGTCACGTCACTTTTTTTTTTTCTTTTTTTTTTTTTAATACAGTCATAAAAACGGAATTTACTGTATAACACGAAATTTCATGGAATTTGTCTTATTTTTGATGAATAAATAAAAAAAGGTCAGTACATATATATATATTTATTTATTCATCAAAAATAAGACAAATATATATAGTCATTGACTGTGTCTGTGAATATTAAACTGCAAAAAGACGATTTAAATATGAATGTTCTGCATGTTCATTGGATTACCAAAAAATAAACAACACAGTTTGTGAAAAAAATATATTATTAATTATTATTATTTATTCATTTTAGATGTTAACATTTGGAAAAGCTGTGCTTCCTGCATAAACCTGCCCCTGTTGGTTTGGCAGTAGCTTGCTTGCCCTACACAGTTACCTTGTTTAATTTCTTAATTCAAGTTATATATATTTTGTTCTATTTGTGTTAAGTTATTTATAATAAGTGAAGTGAAATTTACTGTTAAGTGCACTGATGTCAGCCTCATTTTGAATAATAAAGTTTATTGTTAAATTGTTAAATACCCTGCCTCCACTACATAGGCCTATGTTTGTCACATTTTTGATCACCACATTTGAGTTATCATTGCAAAAAATGTGTTTATGTATATATATTCTGTTTATGTAGGCTATATACTGTATTCTATATACAGTACCAGTCAAACTTTTGACTATACTGTACTATAATATAGCGTGCACATAAAGAATATCGGCCGATATATCGATATCGGTCTTTTTTTTACTCCCTAATATCGGTATCGCATTGGCCCCCAAAAAACCCATATCGGTCGGGCTCTACACAGTATACACACATACATTATGTAAAGAAAAACTTTAAATTTTGGATGCGATTAATTGCTTGACAGCACTAAACTTTTATTCATCAAGGATGCATTAAATTGATCAAAAGTGGCAGGTAAGTCATGTTAATGTTATAAAAGATTTCCATTTCAAATAAATGCTTTTCTTTTGAACTTGCTATTCATCAAAGAATCCTGGGAGAAAAAAAACATGTATCATGGTTTCCACACAAAAAAAACTGTTTTCAACATTGATAATAATCAGAAATGTGTCTTAAGCAGCAAATCAGCATATTAGAATGATTTCTGAAGATCATGTGACACTGAAGACTGGAGTAATGATGCTGGAAATACAGCTTTGATCATAGAAATAAATTACTTTTTTTTTTATGTATTTAATTTGTAATATTATTTTTATTTAAATTGTAATAATATTTCACTCTTTTTTGATGAAGTAAATGCACCCTTGGTGAGCAGAAGAGCCTCTCAGAAACTTCCAAGTGACCCCAAACGTTTGAACAGTAGTGTATATTCTATTGCATACGGGAATTCCTAACGGATTAGATGTTTATCTTGCAGATGTGAATGAGCTGCAGCTCAGTAAACGTGTCATTAAAGCGATTACCAAAGAGAGACTGGAGGAGGCCAGAGGAGCAGGACCTGGCCTGTGTGTTGATCTCAGCATGACTGACTGTCTGTCTGCCAAAGTGAGATTTACTAAACAAACACCATGGTCTGGCAGGTTGATACCTGACCCTGATTGCTTGATAAGGAGAGTGAGATTTTTATTTTGTCATAATTTTTTTTTCTCACAGGAAATCAGCCGCCTTGCATGTCAGATCAGGCGCCTCTACGGATGCAACAAGAAAGCCTTGCAGCCATTCCGCATATTTCTGACGGAGTTAAAAAAGGACAGTTTGCTGTATAAAGAATGTGTTCGGATGAATGACGGCTTCCTGAATTATTTGGTTAGTCTACTCTTAATTTGAAAACCTTCAATAGTAGAAGCAGAATCGTAGAAATGATGTACAGTAAACGAGTTTTGTTATTGTGTCTCTGAATCCCACAGATTGATGTGACTGAGGAGAGCTGGTTTCATCTGTTTCCCTCTGAAGATGTGATATATTTAACCCCGGACGCAAGTGAAGGTTCATGTCGCGCATATTAGTTAAAAGTCAACAAAACATGAAATCAAAATTTACCCTATTTACTTTTTTTAAGTGCACGGTCCTGGTTTTATTGTGTATGATTCATTGGCGCACACTTTCAAATGGTGAAAATGTTTGTCTTTGTGGCATTTTTTTATCAAAATTCTATATAAACAATGTAATATGAAACAACTTTATATATTATTATAGTATTTCTTAAGATTTTTAATCGCTTTTATTTTTATATATTTTTATTTAGCACGTCAACTTAACCTTTTTTATTTGTCTTTTTTTAAAGGAACACTCCGCTATTTAGGTTCAATAGGTTCATTTTCCAACTCCCCTAGAGTTAAACAGTTGAGTTTTACCGTTTTCTAATCCATTCAGCCGATCTCCGGGTCTGGCGGTAGCACTTTTAGCTTATCTTAGCATAGATCATTGAATCTGATTAGACCGTTAGCATCTCGCTCAAAAATGACCAATATATATAATGATATTACGCAGCGCCTGAAAATAGTCCCCAGCACGCTCCCTGTGCAAGCAGGTGGTCACGTTGATTATGTTGACGGAAGTTAGCCTATTTTCAGGCACTGCGTAATATCATTGCGCCTGCGGCACCCATGGTATAGTATCAAGTTCCTTGATTATTACGCTGGAATGAGAGTATAGTTCATAGCCATATCGGCCTAGAAAATCACAACTTTTCATTTTCCGTCGGTCTTAGTACACGATGTAACTAACTACAGAAGAGTCAAGTTTTAAATAGGAAAAATATCGAAACTCTTTGGTCATTTTTGAGCGAGATGCTAACGGTCTAATCAGATTCAATGATCTATGCTAAGCTACAGCTAAAAGTGCTACCGCCAAACCCGGAGATCGGCTGAATGGATTCGAAAACGGTAAAACTCAACTGTTTAACTCTAGGGGAGATGGAAAATGAGCCTATTTTCAAAAGTAGTGGAGTGTTCTTTTAAGTGTTAGTTTTTCATCTGTTATTTATGTTTTATTTCAGCTTTGATTCAATTACAGAAAACAATTTTTAATAGTTTTAATTTTAGTTAACAATAACACTGCCTTAAGCAACATCTGTGTCATTTTTCCACATTGAATATTGTATTCCAATCATAAATGAGTCAGATGCGAAAGTAAAATTGTCTGAGTGGGATATTAAGGTTAAGTCGTAAAGTCAAGATAAAATTAGTAAGTAACTTACAATACCTTATTTCTTTCGTTTCAGTTCTACGTAAATATTTATTTTGTTTCCCTGTTAGCTTTAGAGTACGTGGAGGAAGATAAAGTCTACATCCTCGGAGGTTTAGTGGATGAAACCATACAAAAGGTGAGACTCATACTTGTTCATATTGTCATTTATAAAAGGTACATTAATGAGAGATTTTATTGTGAAGAAACAGCTAAACTAAACATGATCTCATGCTGTATTCTTTAAGAAAATAAGCTACACGAGGGCGAAAGAGCTCGACGTTCGCACGGCGCGGCTGCCGATTGACGAGTACATGGTGAAGAGACCAAACCCCAAAAACTTCCACTCTAAAATCCTAGCCATTAACCAAGGTGATCACATTCTCTGACTCCGCTTTTACATACTGCCATCATAATCCCGTAGTGTATAATTAGCATGTGCTGATGTGTTCCAGTGTTTGAAATCCTTCTGACATTTCGGGGCACAAAAGACTGGACTAAAGCGCTTGCTGCGGGAATACCTCCAGGAAAAGGTTACATGGTGGTTTCAGCGGCATCTACAGACATAAACACTCCAGAAGAGCTGTAGACACACATAGGCTTTGGTTTCATAGAGTTTATAAGGCCTCGAGCCTATAATAGTGTTATGAACTCATTTATATATTAGACGACTTTGTTTGACTGAAGTAACGTGAATTAATAATATTCAAAATACTTGACTGCATCTTTTGTATCACGTTTCTTTTATGTTGAAATGCTCTAATTCGGTTGTCTCAGGGATGGTTTTGCACAAACGGTCTAAATACTGAGCTGATGGATATTTTGTCAGCATTAAAGCCACTGGTTAAAACTGATATATGCAAAGATCACATTACAAGCGATAGACTACGTCTGTGTTTGTTAATCTTTGTGTCAAACAGAGGCAGTTAGATTGTCTTTCACTGTATACATTGTTTAATCTAATGCATTGGGAACAGAGCATGTGAGCGAAGCGGAGCGGTGTGACGCTCCGCTACGTTTTCCGCTCTATGGACGTGCGCTCCACTCAGTCGCTCTAACCGCACAAGCAAGCGCTCCGTTAATATTTTGCTCACGCTCAACGTGAACCAATTCCCGCTCAGATCCCGCTGTGTCTAAATACTGAGCTGATGGATATTTTGTCAGCATTAAAGCCACTGGTTAAAACTGATATATGCAAAGATCACATTACAAGCGATAGACTACGTCTGAGTTTGTTAATCTTTGTGTCAAACAGAGGCAGTTAGATTGTCTTTCACTGTTTAATCTAATGCATTGGGAACAGTACATTGGGCCTTTATCTCTGTAATAATAACCAATCTCGACTAAAAATGCATTTTGGTTAAGTAGTTGAGCATCAGCGCGACCTATTGGCTGATGTTTGTAACTGCATAATGTATAGCCTTCACCAAATCCCACTGAAGAATGCATATATGAAAGAATAGTCCAAATTTGCTGAGAATGTACTCTCCCTCAGGCCATCCAAGATGTAGACGAGTTTGTTTCTTCATCAGATTTTGAGAAATGTAGCATTATATCACTTGCTCAGCAATGGATGTTCTGCAGTGAATGGGTGCCGTCAGAATGAGAGTCCAAACAGCTGATAAAAACATCACAATAATCCACAGCACTCCAGTCCATCAGTTAATGTCTTGTGAAGTGAAAATCTATGTTTGTAAGAAAATTATAAGATGAAAAAAAAAGATGTTAACACAAATTTTCTATAATAAACAATTTGAACACCTGGACTCTTATAATCCTTCAAAATGCCATTTTGTAAAATATACTGTGATTTAAAGGGATCCTATTATGCTTTTTCAACTTTAGTTAGGCTGTCATGTTGCTGTTTGAGCATAAAAAAGATCTGCAGAGTTCAAAGCTCAAAGTCCACTTCAAAAGGAGATATTTTATTTAACAGAAATCACTTTTCAAAAACTACAACGAACGACTCGTTTGGACTACAACGCATATTTTCCGGCATTTGTGATATCACAAATACAGACGAATGGGACGAGACCTGGTTGAGCTGCACTAGAGAAGGCGTGACAATACATTCATTATTATATGTTTAAGCACATTTTAACTGAATCAAATGTTATTTCGTTCAATAAAGCATGTCAAACATAAACTAAAGTTGCAAATAATGCCATTACCCACAATCCTCCTCGGTGTCAGCCTTCCTTGTCATGTGTGAGTTAAACCAAGTACGTTAAGGTTAATACAGCTACGTTTGAAAAGTGTAATGCATATTAGTATATCTGAGTTGTAGAGGAAACCGCGTATAAATGTTTTATGCATGTAGTGGTGCTTCAGATAACTAAGTCCTGTCATGCAACTCGACTTCAAGCATCGTTCCCGGATGGAAAATAAGCCTGCAGTTGCATATTTCAACCACTAGGTATTTCGTCTACTGTATAAAATAAATTCATTATATAGAGAAGAGTCTTGTGTGTGTGTGTGTGTGAGTGTGTGTGTGTGTGTGTGTGTGTGTGGGGGTGAGAGAGAGAGAGAGTGTGTGTGTGTGTGTGTGTGTGTGTGTGTGTGTGTGTGTGTGTGTGTGTGTATATATTTATTTCTATTTCTTTTTTTCTTTTTTTTATTTATGGCCAGGGATCACAATGTAAATGTGATCTAAAATTAATTTTTTTATTTATTTATTTACTTATCTATTTATTTATGGCCTTGGATATCCAGGGATCAAAATATTAATGTGATCTAAAATGTATTTATTTGTTTGTTTGTTTGTTGATGGCTTGGGATATCCAGAGATCAGAATCTAAATGTGATCTAAATGACAGATGTCTGGTTTAATCTTTTAATAAATACAGAGAGCATGATCGTGCTTGTATGATGATGATAGTTATTATGATCTGGGGTTTGAGGACTTATGGGTCAGTTGACAGATATAACGTATGACTCTTGGTAATAAGCTCTTATGCCCGCATATGTTTTACATTTCATGCCAGACAGACTGAGGATATATGATGGATATATGAACTGCAGCAGACTTTTTACACGGATTAAACATTTATTTTGTGCTTAGGCTTCATACCTCTATTCAATTCAATTCAATTCAATTCGTGCTTTATTGGCATGACAATTGTTACAATGTATTGCCAAAGCATAGTGTTTACATTGAATCTAGAACAGATATATATGCAACAAAAACATGTATGTATATACATTTAAAAAAGTAAAACAAATTAACATTTTAGAATCGTAGAATTCTACAAACAATTTATAATTCAGTGTGTGTGTGGTGTGGTGTGTGTGTGTGCGTGTTTGTGTGGTGTGGTGTGTGTGTGTGTGTGTGTGGGCGCATCACTGATTTGTTGACTCCTCCCTCTTTTTGTGACAGGCATCAATGTATCTTGCTGCTAGTAAGATACAATCTTGTTTTTCACCTAATAAATATTGAAGTTGTGTTTTCTTGTTTAACGTTTTAAAATCAGGGTAAAGTATTTCAAATTTGGGATAAAATATGTTTAGCCAAATTTAGCTTGCCAGTGGCATTTATCTTCAGCCCGAGGTATGTGTAGTTTGTGACATTTTCAATTTTGGTCTCACCAAGGGTGAAGTTGTCTCTCTCCCTCTCTCCCCCTCTCTCTCTCGCTCTCTCTCCCTCTCCCTCTCTCTCTCCCTCTCTCCCTCTCTCTCTCTCTCTCTCTCT
>NW_015505653.1:129435-182248 GCF_001515645.1 Sinocyclocheilus grahami
CTCCCTCTCCCTCTCTCTCTCCCTCTCTCACTCTCTCTCTCTCCACTAGCACATGCTCCACTAGCCTTTGACAAGCATCGTCGCAGTCAGTCTCTCTCAGTCTGGAGAAACACTCAAGACCGCATACTTCTTTCTTTGCTTCTTTACAGAAGCTGGATTCGCCAGTCGCATAAACGGAGCGCCTAAACTCTTAATAACAGTCTTTCAAAAGAGAACCCCGACCGTTTCTTCACTGAATCGCTCATATATTCAAACTCGGGCATGTAACAGTCGGATGGGATCTATGAACTACACCAAGGACTCATTTATTAATAACGACGAACCCGTTTGTCATAAGTATGAAGCATAAATAATGTTTAACAATTGCTCGGATGGAAGATCTGTTCAGTCTGTCTCTAATAACTTGGAGGATTTTGATTCTATACGGAGCGTGCTTCTTTACAGGTTCGTAGTTCTCGTTTTATTTGATCATATATTGTGTGCTGTTTGTTTGTTGCGTGTCTCAGCGTGCCGGAGGGGTTTTAAAGACCCCGTGCGGTTTTTGGGGGCCACTTGAGTGCTGCAGACAAATTTACATATTTTAAAATGTATGACAAAATTGCTAGTTTATTTAGAAGCGTTAGCTGTCATTATAAATGTCTAGTTTATTTTAAAACGAAGCTTTCATAATATTTACTATTCCATTACAATGCTATGCGCTTTTAATTATGCTAATTCAAACACTATTACTTGATTCTGAAGTCGCCAGGCGAGTCTGTTGTTGTTGTTGTTGTTGTTGTTGTTGTTGTCGTTTCTTGTAACGCGCTGTTCAACAAAAGCTTCCGTGTTGCTATGGAAACGACTCGATTCTACCAATCGCTGTTTGAGAAACGCGTCACGTGGTTGGACGAGACCCGGATGCGTTCAAAAGAAGAGTGCGCCGCTTGAAACACGAGCGCAGTTTATCGAGTAGAAAGATGCGCTGATGGCTTCTAGACATTTTAAAGATGAACCCGAGACGGATTTTGAGTCAGACGTACGCGAAAATAAGGAGGACGAAACTGATTCTGAAGCATCAAGTGACAGTTCCTCAGATTCCTCCGAGTAAGAGCATAAACACATTCAAAAACTGTCATTAATAAGTGGATTGCTAATTCGATATCTAGCATTTTGCATGCTTCGCTATAAAACTTGGCTTTCGTTGTTTGTAAACACATTAGACCTGTATATAACGTTAACGGTGTTAGCTTGTGTTTTAGTATTTGTTTACGTTAAGTGTATTAAAATAGCCAAATCTGTTATAGCTAGTTCATGTTTTGGTTCATTTCAGTTGAGTGGTCTCTTCTGACCCTCGTTTAGAAAGAGAGGCTCATGAAAAGGGAAACTAGACTTTGTCCATTCTCTCTCATTTTTAAGGGGATTTTCTGTTTCCAGTTTGGAAAGTCAGCCATCATAAATAATTATATGCTATTCACCATCTTTAGTGACTTTATGGAGATGGTTGCCAAGAGCTAACCACCAAAGCAGTGTGGCTTAATTTAGAAATGGGGAAGAAAACATAATGTCTGGCTGAATACTGAGTAGAGTTTTTCTGGAATGAAGGAGAGGATTCGGCTTCAAAGCTTTAAAGGGGTCATATGATGCTTTTTTAAAGATCATTATTTTGTGTATTTGGTGTAACAGAATATGCTGACATGCTTTAATGTTCAAAAAACACATTATTTTTCAAATACTGTACATTATTGTAGGTCCTCTATGCCCCGCCTCTCTCAAACACGTTGTTTTCTACAAAGTCCCTCCTGGCTTTCCCTGCAGCATTCTGACTCATCGATTATGTAGTGTTTAGTTTGTGTTTCAAGACACTCTTATATCATGTATTGCTTCATTACTGGTGCTGAAATGCAGTCTGTTGCAAAAAGTGAGAGACTGCGATATTTTCACACGCATAGAAAACAACAAATGTCTTCTTTTGCAGAATATTGTGTTTGTGGGACGTGCGTAGTTGATCGTTTGCTATACTTCATCTTAAACTATTTTAAATAACGTTTTTAATTTTTTTTGTATAATTATATGTCTACATGCAGTTTGCGAAACTCAAATCACTGGAGAAACTACATGGAGTTTTAATTTTAAAATGAATTTGTCACTTTTGTAAAGCCTCCAAAGTAAATAACAATCAGTTAATAAGTCTAATATGTGCTTTTATCTAAATTTGAACCTTAAAATTGCGATAATTGTGAATAGTTAATGTCCAGTGCTGTTATTGTTAATTAAAACTAAAAAATTATAATAATTTAAAAAACGCAACTAACCAATAAAACTACAAAAAATTAAATACGTTTAAGATTAAGCACTAAAATTACTAAAACCAAAATAATAGAAATGAAGCTAAATAGGAATGTTTGGAAAAATAAACATGACTAAAGAGCATAAAAATGACTAAAACTTTAAATGATAACTGAAAATATAAAATCAAAGCTTATTCCAAATATTAATAAATACTACACAAAAAATGGCTTTGAAACCATTTTCACCTCGAAATTGCTAGTAAATTTCGCAATTAAGAAACAGCAGGTAACGCATTTAATTAAAATATGTAGTTTTGAGGTATACAACATACTCCAATAATCTTTGTTTTATTTACAACTATGAAATAATATCAAAATAAATCCTACAGTCGATTTCTACTTTATTGTAGTTGATTGAATTGGTTTAGTTAGTTCCTAGTTATTCACAGCTTGTGGGAATGGATAGATTTGAGAAAAAATAAGCTGGGCTGTCTCAGAAAAGTTAGTTCTGAGAATAATGACATTTTTATTGTCCAGCCATTGTCCATACTTTTTTTAAGGCTACTGCATTCTGGATTTCATCACTTGCTCTATTGTACTCTTTGTTTTGTGTCACAGTGACCTTGAGCCGGAATGGCTGGATGACGTCCAGAAGAACGGTGAGCTCTTCTATCTGGAGCTGAGTGAGGGAGAGGAAGAAGCTCTGCTGGCCCAGGTCTCTGCCAGTCACTCCGCTGCCACCAATCACGTCCGCTTCAGCGAAAAGGAGGCGGAGATCATCACAGACAATGGCAAAAAGCAAGCGACCTCCAGCAGCAAAACCGAAGCAAAACTCAAGAAGTTCACCAACATCCTGAGGCGAAAGCGGCGACCATCTCAAAGGAAAGCCGCTGATGGAAAAGACGCAGGGTCTTCCCAGCGTCCCACCTCCATCTTGAAGAATCAAGCGGGCCAGCGGCCTGGAGTCGTGGTCCAGCAGCAGCGTCTGAAGGATGTGTGCGTGTATCTGAACCCCAAACGTCTCGGCGGTTCCTCGTCTCCGTCTCCTGAGAGAGGCGGTTTGTTAGAGGCCTTGCTGGGTGTCGTTCACCGTCCAGGAGGAAATGCAGGGAAAAAAGGGGGAAAACTCATCATCCATGGTCTGGTCCCTCACAGTCCCGCTAGCAAGTGTGCGGAAATTCTTATCGGTAAGCACAGCTAGACAAGGAGTGGGTCAGTTAGGAAAATTTACTAGTTTTTTTACTTACAGATTTCCACTACAGTTCAAAAGTCCAGTATGATTTTTGAAACTTTGAACCAATTGCTTCGCAAAATGATTCACAGCTTCAAAGTGCTCGAAACACTTGATGCCTGCTGGTCAAAGCTGTTTAAATCCAGGCCAAACATGCATAAACACGTTTTAAAAACCAAGTGCAAATATTTTATTGAAAGTTGAATCTATTAAATGCAATTTGCAAATCATCAAGTACCATTAAATATGAAGTGTCTGTTTAACGTGTGTTCTTTTATTAATTTGCAAGGCTTGTTTTATGGAGGGCTTGGCGAAACAGGCCAGTAAGAAAATATTAACTATTACTTTTCCTTTTTTATTATACCAATGTGTCATTAAAATGTCTGCAAATTTATAAAACTGGTTCAAACTATACAATGGTTCATGGGTTCACTGTGATCAGCCTTAATGGTAAGCCATTGAAGCTTTAAAACATTTCAAAACAGTCGTAACAAAGCCTTGTCTACAGAAATCATGTGATTTTTTAAAATTTGATATGCACTATGATTGATATGAAACAAATGATTCACAGGTTTCAAAGCTTCACAAAGCACTGTTTTGAAAACATACATCGCTAGTTTTTCCAGTTTTAATGCCCCCTATAGGTGGAATTGGACGAAATTTGGTGTGTGTCCTCAAAATGTCCTGTTGTCAGTGTGTTTCAAGTTTCGTTATGTTTGGACATTGCGTTTAGCAGATACGTACCAATTTGTACAAATGGGTGTCTCTCAGATCAATGATTTAACTTATCAGAAAACATAATGTTGCTTATTGGAAGCAACTTGCTTTCATTCAAAACACCTGGTGAGTTTCCTACAAAAAAATCTATTTTAATCTGTTAAGTCAAATTACACGTTAAGTCAAGTTACAGCTTGGTGTTGTGGTTGGTTTTTACTAATATTCTCTCTCACAACTGCCTGTTAAACACTCTAGTTTTATGTCCCTAGCACATTTGGTAATGAAATCATACAATTGGAAGCGTTTTTTTCAATTGCGCTGTATATTTACAGTGAATGTTTTTCTGATGATGTCCTAAAGCGACATTCAAGGGGAACCCGCAGTCGTTTTCTTCCCGAGACAGACCAAAGAAATTCCAAACGGGTTACACCACCCCAAAAACTCTTTCCCCAGCAGCTTTTTACGATTGTTTCTCAAACGCCCGTCCATACTAAAGCAATTAGACCGTTTATCAGAAATAACTTTGCATGCCGCAAAGGGAAGAACGTGCAAATCTACCGAAGGCAGGTGGAGGTGCTGTTTGATGTGCATTTGTTTTTATCTTGTGATAGAGATACAATTTACCTAAGCTGTTTGCACACTGGGGAATCAGGCGACAAGTTGCAGATGTTAGTTTTTCATGTTTTCTTTAGGTGATGCCCTGGTTGCTGTGGACGATGTGGATGTTACTTCAGAAAACATTGAGAGGGTTTTGTCATGCATACCGGGCCCCACACAGGTAAGTGCGAGTTTTTGTGTCTTTTCGTTGCAAATGAGCATCTTTCTAAGACTAAATGCTTGAAACATTGAAACAATGAGCCAAAGTCTTTGAAGTTTGAACAATGAAAATGAACAAATGTATTGCTCAGAATGCTTATTTGGCTCTGTAGTCGTCTGCAGCAGTCAAATAGTTCAACCCAAGCCGAAAACAATCTTAAATCTCAGATGCTTTGCTTTTCACCACTTGTAAGACAAACGCTCAGTTTTCCCGCCCGCAGACCTCCCGTAAACTCACAAACGCTGAGGGCGCATCAGGTCAACTCTACATTTTGGGAGCTGAGGTCTGTTTTTAAGGGATTAATTGGCTTGAAAATGAGAGTTTTTTTGGTTTGTTTTTTTAACAAGACCTAATCGTTTCAGATGAGCACTTTCTAAAAGTGGTTTTGGTTTCTGGTCTGTGCCTCTCAGGCTTGCGAGTTGCGACTAATTTGGTTAAATGTGCTTGCTGAAATATTGGCGGTAATCTTGTCATAAACAAGACAAATGGACTGTCAATGTGTATAAAGCTTTGATAGTTTCCTCATGTCGTAAGCTGCGCTGATCTCTTTGGGTTGGTGTTGCTTGTTGCAAAATGTAGGTAAAATTTTGCCATTTTCAATTGCATTTTCCATTTAAAATAGTGATTGATTTCGACCCAAAATGCTTCAACTAAACCCCAAAACCAGAAGCTGTGTGAAGTCTCAATGCACATTGCAAATGAGCTCTAAACTCAGCTCAACTGGTGTTTGAAAATAAAAGCATATAAACATAAAACAGTTGCAAAAACCCAATTTTTTTATTTCAGAAATGCACGTTTAAAACATTAGTAATCTGAACCCCAACTGTTAAACTTTGGCATGCAATGTGTTCCGCACAATTCATGGAGTCATGAACGAGAGATGTGCTGTTACGTCTCTTAATCGATCAGTTTTAAAGGGGTCATATGGTGTTGCTAAAAAGAACATTATTTGGTGTAATCAAATGTGTTTCTGTGGTTTCACGTTCACACAACACCTTATTTTCCACATACTGTACATGATTGTTTCTCCTCTATCCCCCGCCCTTCTGAAACGCGTCGATTTTTACAAAGCTCATCGGTCTGAAAAGCGAGGTGTGCTGTGATTGGCCAGCTATCCAGTGCGTTGTGATTGGCTGAATACCTCAAGCGTGTGACGGAAATGTTACGCCCCTCATCATACTGTGATGATGCCCTGTCAGGCTGGAGTGACGAGATAAAAACATTAAAACCCATTATAAACGAGGCTTTCGTCGCATCCAGTGGGGACATAATTACTGATTATAATGACTTATACTGTCTTTTTACGCGTTGCGTTGCATCGCGCCGCGTAAACATAAAACCATATCTGCATTTGTGATCAGAGAAATGACAAACAACAACCGCTACTCTACACTGCCCAAAAAACTCGCTTTAAATATAAAAAATATAAAAATTCTTTAAATATTAAAAACGTGCTTACAGTCTGTGAGTCAGAACAGCCGGCATTGTAGTCTACTCTAGATTTTTTTTCTTACATAAGAGACTTGAGCCATATAGAGATCAGAATAGAGACTAATTTTTTCAGACCTTCATTCAGCAAGGTTGCATTCAATTGATGAAAAGTGACAGTAAAGACGTTTATAATGTGACAAAAGATTAAATTTTCAAATAAATGCTGTTCTTTTGAACTTTCTATTCATCAAAGTATCCTGATAAAAAAAGTTTTCCACAAAAAATATGAAGCAGCAAAATGGTTTTCAATATTGATAATAATCAGAAATGTTTCTTGAGCAGGAAATCAGCGTATTAGAATAATTTCTAAAGGATCATGTGACACTGAAAACTGGAAAATCAGCTTTGATCACAGGAATAAATTACATTTTAAAAATGGAAAGCAGTTATTATGAATTTTAATAATATTTCATGTATATTTCACTGTATTTTTGATCAAATGAATGCAGCCTTGGTGGACGGAAGAGACTGCTTTTTAACTTGTTTGAAACAAATCCATTGCAGAAAGTCAACATACACTCCTGTGAAAGATGCTCTTACACAAACAAGTCTTAACATCTTATGCAGTGTGTTTTGGCTTTTTAGATTTTTAGTTATATTTACTCAACAAAAAGTCCAAAAAGCTTAATTAAGAAGTCATTTTTTTTGCCGTGCACTCTTAAAAATAAAGGTCCCAAAATGGGAGAAAAAGAATCATTCTGGCTCTGCAAAGAACCTTTGAACAGTTCTTAAAAGAGCCATTTTCTTCAAGTGAAGAACATTTTAAAATTCTAAAGAACCCTTTTGCACTATAAAGAACCTTTGCATTGGAAAGCTTGTTAAAAGCTATTCATGGAACCATAGATGCCAATAAAACCCCTTTATTTTTAAGTGTGGGGATGAGTTTCTCACAAGCAAGCGTCACTCACAGAAGATATGGAAGATATTCTTTCTGAGAATGCTTTGCATTTGATCACTTCTCAAGCTGGTCTTGTTCACTCAGTTGCCTGAAAGAGGACGGAATGTCAAAATTACAGAGTTGCGTCGCGACGGCGGTTACGCTAACGCTTGTTTTTGTAGGCCACAGGAAAAGAGCCATTATCCTGTGGAGAGGAGAGAGGGAGAAAGTGATTAAAGGACGAGAACCGATAGCAAATTACACCGTAGGACAAAAAAGGACAGGCGAGACTATTATGATATTAGGGTAGAGGAACTGTGCTCTTGTGAGGTTTCAAAAGGCTTGCCAAGGTTTTAAAATCAGCTTTGCCTCGGCTGGTGAAATTATGAGGCAAGAGTTGCTTGATCGTTGACTTTCAATGTTAAGACCGAGCTGAAGAGTTACTAAACCACAGGAACAAAACCATCATGTCCACTGACAGCAGCCTTTCTTTGGACACTGACACCAACACAGGGTCAGATTGTGTGTTTGTTTTTTGTTTTTGAAAGAAAGTAAGGGTTTTATTCAATAAGGATGCATTAAATTGATCAAAAGAGACATTTATAATGTTGTAAATGCTTTCTATTTCAAATAAATACTGTTCTTTTAAACTTTCTATTCATCAAAGAATCCCGAAGAAACCGTTTTCGCAAAATATTAAGCAGCACAAATGTTTTCAACATTGATAATCGTAAGAAATGTTTTTGAAGCAGCAAATCAGCATATTAGAATGATTTCTGAAGATCATGTGACGCTGAAGACTGGAGGAATGATGCTGAAAATACAGCTGCGCATCACAGGAATAAATTACATTTTACAATATATTCACATAGAAAACAGTTATTTTAAATTGTAATAATATTTCACAATTTGTATAATTATTAATACAGTTTTTAGTGTACACTAAAAATTACACTTACTTTAACTTAAAACATTCAGAATCAAACTGGCTGTACAAGTTATTTTAACTTAAATGATATTAAACTGACTTAAAAAATGAAGGTGAATGTTGTGGAAATGAATAAATAAAGATGAAAATGGTTAAAATAATCTGATGAATGGAAAAAATGAAAAAATACGATATTGACTTCATATTTTTGTAGTGTATTTTTGATCAATTTAATTCAGCTTTGCCATCACATGAATAAATTATATTTTAACATATATTCAAATAGACAATTGAAAAACTTTAAATTGTATGGTCAAATAAATGCAGCCCTGGTAAGCAGAAGAGACTTCTTTCAAAAACATTACAAAATCTTACCGACAGTAGTGCAAGTATCATAGGAAATACTGTTTTTTTTTTTTGACGCAACATATAAATAAAAAAAATTATACTTATTTAGTAATAGCTCTTAAAAGTGTCAGCCTGCAGACCTCTTTTGGCCCTACTCTATGAAGACATCATATCTACATTTACATTTGTTCATTTAGCAGACGCTTTTATCCAGAGCGACTTACAGATGAGATGTGATGTGAATGTGAAGCTGGTGTGGTTTTCCCGGCCGCTGTCCTCCGGCTCAGCGCTGCAGTCCAGCTGTTTGCGGTCAGCAGACACTCATGTGCGCTCGGCTCTGCATGTTAAACAGCCGCGTGGGAGTGAATACGCCGCTTTCTGGGAGCTGCTGCTTTCCTTGATCTCTGAGTGCATGGCTTTTATGATCTGCACAATCTTAGAAAGCTACGGTTTGTTTTTAGCAGCAATATGTGGCTGACTTTGGAGCAAAATGTTTACCTTGAATCTTAAATCTTATGTGTGAGTTGAATGCATCGGGTCTTCTGCTCACCAAGGATGCATTTATTTGATGAAAAATACAGTAAGAACAGTAATATTGTGAAATATTATTACAATTTAAAATAGCTGGTTTCTGTTTTAATATATTTTAAAATGCAATTTATTCCTGAGATGCAAAGCTGGATTTTCAGCATCATTACTCCAGTCTTCAGTGTCACATGATCCTTCAGAAATCAGTCTAATATTCTGATTATTTGCTTTTCTGATTATTATTAATCTGCTTCATAGTTTTGTGGAAGCGGATTTCAAAAGAACAGCATTTATGTGAAATAGAAATCTTTTGTGCCATTACAAATGCCACTTTCAAAGTAATTTTGCATGTGGGAAATCCGACACAAAGAGATCAGATGTGGAGGAATGGCACAGTATTACTGCAAAAACTGTTTATGCTTCTGAATTACTGAAGCAGCATGTGGTAGAGCACAGCGAGTCTCTTTTTACACAACCACATCTCTTTACACCATCATCATTCAGCCTTTCTGAAGTTATTTACTTAAATTAAGCTTGATGTCAGGCTGTTGCACCAAAAATATAAGTTATACTTATTTATGCCAAGTAATACAACCCTGGCAATAACAACCATTATTATACGGCTGTGCTCAATGTGCTCCATTATTTTAAGTTTAATTTTGCTTGACCTTGGTGCAAAGGAAAAAGTTGTTGGCGAGTGTGTAAAATAAATTTGTGGATCTCAAAAAACCATAATTTCTTGTCGTCTTTCCAGTGTTCATGCTGAATTGGACAATTTCTCACACTAAGAAAATAAATTCTAGAAAAAGAGATGTTTTGGTCATTTTTGGTAACGTTGGTACTTTTCTGCAAGGACATTATCCATTAGTTTACAGACATCCATACAGACATTTTTATACACATGTATGCCCTTCATTCATGTAATACAGTAAAATTATAACAAATTAAATATTAATATTGTTCATTTAAAAATATATTCTAAAATATTATATTTCAAGCGCAAAATAGTTTACGACATGCTTTTTTGGTACGTTAAAAAATGGCGCAAGTACCAGTAATTTGACGAGTGCGAACATTAGTAAATCGCGTTTCGTGATTCATTTTAATACTCTCCTCCCATAACTTTTGCGTCTGAAAGGGAAACTCTTAAAAATGCATATTTGCATATTCGTCATTCGTAAAACCTAACAGTACTATTTTAATGCCAAAAGATGGTTTGCGCTGGCGCAAGCTGTTAGTAAATCTGGCCCCAAATTAGTTATTGAATTATTTTAGTTAATTTAATTAAATATTATGTCTAATTTTTGTTGTTAGATTTTGGATTGAAACTAAATTTGGATTTTGTGTGTGTACTTGTTTATGCAACATTGTGTATAAGGATAGTAAAACTTGAAATTTTTGAGATTGGGGGAAAAAATTATTAAAAATAGTAAATGATGTGTAACAATGCAAACAGGTTTTCTGTAAGGGGTAGGTTTAGGGTTAGGGGATAGAAAATATCGTTTGGTCAGTATAAAAGTAATAGAAGTCGATGGAAAGTCCCCACAATTCACAGAAACAAACATGAGTGTGTGTGTGTAAACATTAATTCTTGCAATATGTTGAAATATTATTCCTTTCATATAATAATTTGTAATATATTATATAATATAATATATTAATTTATAGAACATTTAATTTCACACTAAAGGCCCTGATATACTTCAAACGAAGTTCTTTTTCGTTCTTCGTTTGAGGGCAGAAAGAAGTTTGAAAAGGCTAAGCGACGGTATACTGTTTTCGAACATTCCAACACCCCCACGATGCTGGAGGCGGGGTTGTAAGCGTGTCACGCCGCCTGCATGTACCCCCTAAACACAACAACGATGGCGGCTGTGAGAGAAGAACAAGATGTTTCGTAAACATCTAGCATTGATCTATACAGTGGCAAAGAAAAAGAACAAGAGCAAGCGACATAGATGGTATGTGCGTCCACTTAACGAAAACAGAAAGAATGATGGTGAGTTTGTCCTTTTTATTCAGCAAATGCGGAGCACAGATGAGGAAGTGCATTTTTCATACTTCAGAATGTGAAAACTATTCGTTTCGTCCTGATTTAGTTCGAAATTACGTCATTTCAGTTTGTTCATCGATTTCGTTTGAAGTATATCGGGGCCTGATGCTGCGTTCGAGTCCTCCTGGGACGTTCGTACTATCTAATTACGATATCAGGTGCGTTCGAGTCCGTTTAGTCGGCACAAGATGGCGGTGTACCTTCTTTTAATAAATTACAAGAAAATACAACAGGGTCTGCATATTTTTACTTGGATTTCAGCTGCGTAACAAGAACATGACCAATTTAAGTTTATAGGACAACTAAACTATTAATTTAAACAAAAATTTACCGTCAACTACAGACGTTGCATCCATCGATTCCGCCATGTTTCTCATTGACTCCCAACTCGGAAATTCGGGGCTTAAAGAAAATTTTGAGTTTCCCACTCGTAATAACGACTTTGTGGTGGTGTTCATGTGCGTTCAACTCGTAAATACGATCTATCCGACATGACTTGAACGCACCATTAAAACACATGCAATTCAGTTCCTGTTTTATAGACTCTTCTTAGTGTAAGTGTATTAGAGTATTGTCCTGTCATCATCACAGTATTTATGTGAGGTTGTTTCTCAGCTGAGGTTGACTCTGGAGACGGTCTGTCCCGCCGGGAGGGCTCCGGACTCGAGAGCGAAAGCGGCTCCTGTGGTCAGTCAGCTGGTGCGTCTGCTGTGGGGCGAGGACACCGTCGAGCTCCAGATGTCCATCGCACATGTCCCACACATAGTCATGTACCTCTCGCTCAAACTGGACTCCGATTCGCTGCAGGACGAGGTCAGTCCTTTTGACTTCATTCAGTGGTACACTCTGTTCTGAGACTCTCCCCATTGATTGCATTACAAATGTCATTTTCAGCTTGAGAACTGTGCAAAGCTAAAGCAGCTGTGTGTGGATTTTTTCAGCACTTAATCCATTAACATCCAAAAGAGTTTCCCCAGTTAAATCAGTCAGGATTGAGCATGAATGGCTCGCGTTTACAGCAGCGTGACGCGAGGAAGACTTTGGAAAGTTTTATTTTTAAAGGCTTGAATTACTCAATTCATAAAGAGAAGCAAAATGTGAATGAAAAGTTACGATTGGCGGAAATGCAACAGGGCGACTTTCACAAAACCTGTACAGAACATGTCTGGATAAAAAAACAACAAGATAATAAAAATAAGAAAATTGTAGTTAGAAATATGTTTAAGGGCATTAATGTTTTGTTTTTTTTCTATTATACAGTTATTTTCAAGACAATTAAACACATTTATAATAAAAATATTATAAATAAATATAATTTATATATAAATATTAAATTATATAAAACATTATACAAATTACAGTTATTTCTTAAATATTTAATAATGATTTATTATTTTTTTTTCTATTTAAATCAGCGTAAAAAAAATTCATAACTTTATTTAATGTTAAATATTATTTCTAATCTATTTAATCTCCCACCAGATTTTCATTATTCTTGTAATAATTTTGTAATAAAGTATATTGCAAATTACAATGCAATTTTAAAATTAAAATCAGTTTAAACTAGCTTCAATTTCTTTATGCAAAATAATATTACATTTGTATTACTTTTTGATTTTTTTTTAAGTAATTTTTTTCCGAAATATGAGATTCACCTAGTACAGGGTAGCGATATTTTAGTATTATTCATGCGCTATTATAATTTGTATTATTATTTTTAATTGCCTTTTAATTTTTATATTTTCAGTTTTAATTTTTGTTTAGGTTTTTGTCATTTTGTTATGTTGTTTTGTCATTTTTATTACTTTTTGTTCTATTTAAATATTACTATTTTGTTTTTTGTTTTGTTTTTTCATTTCAGATTAAGTTTCTGTTTCTGTTAAGTTATCTATTTCGAGTTAGTAATTTTAGTGCTAACACAAACTAAAAAGAAAATTAGAAATATATTTTATTGCAGCTTTAATTCCGTTTCAGTTTAGTTTAGTTTAACGATTTTGGATTTGATTTGGTACAGGGTTTTTAGTTCCTGGTTCTGCAGAGCCACTTTCCTGTGAAGTTTAGATCCATCTAATAACACTAAACACACTCGGATCAACTAATCAGAGTCTCTGGCCTTGCTTGAAAACTGCAGCCAGGTGTGTTGGATCATGTTTAAAACTAAACTCTGCAGGAATGAGGAACTCTGACTTAGTCTTGCACAGATTGACACCCTCTACAAAGATTGAAGCTGTTTTTTGGCCCACAGACGGCTCCTGTCAGGCTGGAGATTTGAACACATCGAAGCAGCTTTTGTAAATGCATCCGTCCAGGTGCTGATAGTTCAGAGCAGCACTAAATCTCTCTGTGTTGCTCTCAGTGGAAGCGTTTGTGCTCTGACTCACTTAAAAAGCTCTTTCTGTCTGCAGTGATTGATACCACTCCGAGCTCTAATGTGAGTTTGAGCATTTATAATGTGTGTTTTTATGCGCTGCAGCTCTCAAACCACAGGCCGCAGTGCTGCCTTAAGCCAAAACGACCACCTCTGAATGCTGGCGGGAGCGTTTAGAGCGTCACTGAAGAGATAAGAGATGTGAGTGAGTGAGTGAGTGAGTGAGTGAGTGAGTGAGTGAGTGAGTGAGTGAGTGAGTGAGTGAGTGAGTGAGTGAGTGAGTGAGTGAGTGAGTGAGTGAGTGAGTGAGTGAGTGAGTGAGTGAGTGAGTGAGTGAGTGAGTGAGTGAGTGAGTGAGTGAGTGAGTGAGTGAGTGAGTGAGTGAGTGAGTGAGTGAGTGAGTGAGTGAGTGAGTGAGTGAGTGAGTGAGTGAGTGAGTGAGTGAGTGAGTGAGTGAGTGAGTGAGTGAGTGAGTGAGTGAGTGAGTGAGTGAGTGAGTGAGTGAGTGAGGTGAGTGAGTGAGTGAGGGAGTGAGTGAGTGAGTGAGTGAGAGAGTGAGTGAGTGAATGTGCGTTCAAGTTCGTGTGAGAAACACACACATTCAACCTGGCTACGCTTTCAGACCGCAAGCTTTTGAGTTCGTGTGAGAAATCGAGTTCTCATGTCCTCCTTCAAACCGCACACACTCACACACACACACACACACACACACTCACTCACACTCTGCGTTCAAGTTCGTGTGAGAAACACACACATTCAACCTGGCTACGCTTTCAGACCGCAAGCTTTTGAGTTCGTGTGAGAAATCGAGTTCTCATGTCCTCCTTCAAACCGCACACACTCACACACACACACACACACACTCACTCACACTCACACGTGTGTGAGAGTGAGTGAGTGAGTGAGTGAGTGAGTGAGTGTGTGTGTGTGTGTGTGCTCACTCACTCACTCACTCACTCACTCACTCACTCACTCACTCACTCACTCACTCACTCACTCACTCACTCACTCACTCACTCACTCACTCACTCACTCACTCACTCACTCACTCACTCACTCACTCACTCACTCACTCACTCACTCACTCACTCACTCACTCACTCACTCACTCTCACACACGTGTGAGTGTGTGTGAGTGTGTGTGTGTGTGTGTGTGAGAGTGTGTGTGTGTGTGTGAGCGTGTGTGTGTGTGAGTGTGAGTGTGTGCGTGTGTGTGTGTGTGTGCGGTTTGAAGGAGGACATGAGAACTCAATTTCTCACACGAACTCAAACGCTTGCGGTCTGAAAGCGTTGCCAGGTTGAATGGTTCCTGCTCCGCATACTAATCAAAATGACAAAGGAAACGTCCCTCCCCTTCATTCCCTCCTGCAGACAAACCTCAAGCGTCTCATGCTGCTGCAGGAGAAGAATAGCGGCTCCTCGTGGGAATATGTGTGGGTTTTGGCAAAGTTATGAGCTGTGAGCTAGTCATAATTTAAAGTCAACGTGTTTCGTAAAAGAGGAACATAACTTATGAAAGATGGCTGATTTACATGGTCCTAGTTTTATGAACTTTATGCTTCTTCAAAAAAAGTTAATATTTTATTTGTTTATTTATTTTTTAATCTACCCAATTTACTTAATACATGTTCCTAATCTTACAAACAATTCATGCTGCTTCAAAACATTTTATTTTTGATTTATTTAATACATGTTCCCATCCCATCTTATGAATTAATTTTTGAATTGAATTGTTTTGTTTTATTTTATTTTTTATTACTTAATTCATGGTCCTTGTCTTATGAACAATCCATGCTTCTTCAAAAAAGTTCATGTTTTATTTTTAATTTTATGTAATTCATTTTATTTTATTTTATTTTACCAAATTTACTTAATATATGTTCCTAATCTTATGAACAATTCAAGCTTCTTAAAATTTTTAATATATATATATGTTTTTTACATTTATAATAATAATTAATAAATTTATTTATTTACCCAACTTCCAACTCTTATGAACAATTCATGCCTCTTAACTTTTTTATTCATTTATTTATTTTTTAGTATTTTAATATTTATTTTATTTTTGTTTTATTAATATATTCTATAGGATGTGCTTGCATGGCATTAATACAAAAGTGTCATCAGATTCTATTAAAAAAAATATTTACAATTTTATTTAAAATTTAATTTTTCTGGTCAGATGCTCACACTTTATTTTTTATTTTTGAGAGATGTTCATTCTCTAATATATTTATTAAGATATTTATTATTATTATTATTATCATCTTGTAACATTATTGACAAGGGAAACACTTTTGTCCTCCATTTAAGCAAAATGGTCTCAAATATAATTCATAAAAAATGTATGTTTATCATGATTATGCATATATGCTGTAAAATGACTTTGGGTCAGTATTACCCTGACTTAGACTGATTTGTGTTTCCTCTCTGCAGCAGGAGATTTTGTACCAGTATCCGGTGTCTGAAGCCGCGGTTCAGCTGAAAGCGGTGAGAGGTATTTTCCTGACGCTGTGTGACATGCTGGAGAACGTCACGGGAGGACAGATAGTCAGGTGAGGGGCTTTAGCTATATTTATCTCTTCTGGTCACCAAAGACTGCATTTATTTGATGGCAAATGCTGCAAAAACAGTGAAATATTATTGGTATATATTTTCATTGTGAATATATATTAAAATGTAATTTATTTCTGTGATCAAAGCTGAATTTTCAGCATCATTACTCCAGTCTTCAGTGTCACCTGATCCTCCAGAAATCATTCTAATATGAAACATTTCTGATTATCATCAGTGTTAATAACAGTGCTGAAGTTGTGAGTTTTGCTGCTGTATATGGTGTCTGTGTGTCTCTGTAGCTCGTCTCTGTGGCTCCGGCAGCAGTTGGTTCATGTGGGCTACTGGAAGGAAGGATCCAGTCTGCTGGTGATCGCTGTACCTGCCAGCAGGTAATTCTCATCTTTATAACCATCCCACCTGCCGACAGCCCACTCTAATCGAGATAATAACTATAATAACTGTCATTATAATCAGCTCAGCTCCTAAAACTAAACAATAATCTCTATAATCATCCCGTCCGCATACAAATTAGGGCTGGGTAAAAAATATAGACATCTCGATATTAATCGATTCTCTTTTTTACGGAACGATATCGATTCTTAAATCCCAAGAATCGATTAGTCTAGCCTGTTTTCAGTTAATGGACGGAACATTGAAGGGCACTTCCCATCCAATATATCGCAATAAGCATTGTGCTTTGGTACCTTTAATATGAAACAAAGTATCAGATTTCAAATTCTGTCCATTGTATTGCAGTATTCAAACAATAAATGCCGTTTTGGGGCCGTTTAATGTGGAGTGACAGATCGCTGTAGCGCCTCAGTTCAACAGCGTGAGGCGCACGTGAACTGATCATCTCCTCCACTTTATTACTAGTTATAGCACAAAATAAAAATGACTAAACATCCGAAGGTAAGTTAATAGAAAGAGTACAACTTTACAATCTGTATCCTGTCTCATGTAATCGCTCAATCAGTGTTTCAGCCGCGTAAAGACGTCAATATAACGGCTTGTAAACAATGTCACGTAACGTCACATTTACCTCAGAAAAACATATTCGGTGACCATAAACTCATTAGTCAGCCAGAAAAATAAACTGTAGAGAGGGGCATTTTGCTTAATATATGCACCATGTAACATATTCATTATAATTTTTACTGTTCTTCAGTGTTTAATTTATGTTTGAATAAATCCAAGTTTTTATGACAGCCAACATTTAAATGTTTATATTTAAAAAAACGAATTGAAGTAGAAATATTATGTAACTGTAACTTTATTATTGTAAAAACTTCATTAATTTTAACCTTCAATATTATAGCAATGTTGTATCAACTGACGCTCATGTATATTTTACAGCTTTAATTGAGATTTTTTTTCCTTGAGAAAATTTGGCATGTACTGTACCTGATATATGTCCAAAATAATCGATATTGAATCGAATCACAAGCTTGTGAATGAGAATCGAATTGAATCGTGAAATTTGTGTCAAAACCCAGCCCTAATACGAATATCTGTAATACAGATAATAACTCCAGTGATTGTAATTGGTATTGATCTTTATAATCAGCTCGTCTGATGACACGTGATCTTGGACGTAATCTTCTCAATAATAATCAATAATCCCAGATGTTCAGCTTGTTCATGACGATCGCTGTTTATTGCTCCAGAATGAAGAATGACACAAAAATGACGTCTCCGGATGTGTCCCAATCCTCTAAGTCTCTCAAGTAACCAGAAATACTTTTTAGAAAAAACTGTTTTATTTCATTTTATTTTTTATTTTACAAAAGCATGAGGTTTTTATTTCAAATGTATTTTTATTAATCTCTGAGTGGATGTTCACACTTGTTGGTTTAGATTTTTAAAAGATATTTCTATTTTTTTAAACGTTGTGTTCATTTTAAATTCAGGTTAAACAACAACAACAATAATATTTATTAATATTAGTATTATTATTTTTACGAAATCATTAAAATTAATTAAAATGTTTAGTTTCAGTGTATTCCTAATTTTTCCACCCTTTATTTTATTTCTAGCTTTAGTATTGTTTTTGTTTAATTCACAATTTTGTGTTCTTTTATCTGTTTTTATCTTATTTTATTTTATTTTATTTATATATATATATATATATATATATATAGATTTTTTTTATTTTTTATTATTTATTTATTTTTTACTTTATTTAATTTATTAATATAAAAGCATCAGAAATTTTGTTTAGGATATTTCTATTTTTAAATGTTTTAACAATAATAATAACAACAGTAATATGAATTCTTATTATTATTATTTAAAGTTTGTTTAATTTAATTGTAGTTTTCATCTTTCCATCTTATTTTATTGCCAACTTTTAGCATTGTTTTTGTTTAATTCCTAATTTTCGTAGCTGGTTTTTGAATTATTTATCTATTAGGATTAACCCCTTGAGATGTACCATCTAGTCTTTATGAGTTGTCAGTAATATTTTTGTTTTGAGGTTAATTATAGACATTGTTGGAGTGTTTGTTCCTCAGTTTAGTGTGCATGTGTCCCGCAGGGTGCCTCTGTTGTATCTGCAGACTGTGATTGAGGGAGCTGTCCGAACGCTCAAGGTCATGCACGGCTCTCTTGACAGGTGTGTCTGTATATTTCTGGAGAGCGTTATGTGTGTGTGGATACAGCAGCTGATGACTGCATAACCTCTGTGTCTCTTCAGCTGCTTCTGTGAGGAGGAGAACGCTCCTCGTCTGGATCACTTCTTCTGCCTCTTCTTCCAGCAGCTCATCCAGCCGTGGCGTTTGATTGACAGCTCCAGACCGCCCAGCCCTGACATCTCAGGGAGCCTGTTCTTAGACGGGCTGCCGGCCGTCCGCTGGCTCACTTTACCAGCAGACATAAAGGTGTGGCTACTGAAGCTCTATGTAATGTCTCATGCATTCGTTTAAAGGAATATTTCACCCAATTCTGTCATTTACTCACCTTCATGGTGTCCAAATCCATATGCTGCTGTCTTTCGGTGAACATCCTCATGAAATTGGTACAATATGGGTGTAATATTAATAAATGGCATGCTCTCAGGTGTTTATTATGTTTTGGCTGTTTCTCAAGGTGGAAGTGGACACTGTGCTCTCAGACTTTGAGTCGTCAGATTTTGGGGACATGGTAAGATGTGTTATTGAGCTCAGATAACCCGTTTTTTCTCCATAACTATAGGAAAACATTAAGGAATAAAATCAGTATATGATTTGATGTCAGGTTGTGTTTTGCAGAGATACTGTAGTGATTATCTTAAGTAAAACTAAAACTATTGAAAGATAGTTTTGGTACTTGAAATAAAGATGAATATGTTTTTTTATATATTTATTGAATAAACTAAATATAAATATTTATTGAAATATTAGATGATAACACAAAAAATTTAAACAAATTATAATTATTGCCTTGACATTTATTTATTTAACTTAAAGCACTAAAATAAGTAAATAAAATATAAATAAAAATTCAAATTCACAAAAGCACATAAAAAAATCATTGAAATGAAAATGGAAAATCTAAAAATAAAACCTAATTTAAAATATAAATGTATACATTATTAATATATAGATAATATTATTAATAAAGCTACATTTCATATTATAATTATAATAAATAATAAAAAAGTAAATATGTATTATTTATAATTATCATAACTCCATAACTATAGGAAAACATTAAGGAATAAAATCAGTATATGATTTGATGTCAGGTTGTGTTTTGCAGAGATACTGTAGTGATTATTCTTAAGTAAAACTAAAACTATTGAAAGATAGTTTTGGTACTTGAAATAAAGATGAATATGTTTTTTTATATATTTATTGAATAAACTAAATATAAATATTTATTGAAATATTAGATGATAACACAAAAAATTTAAACAAATTATAATTATTGCCTTGACATTTATTTATTTAACTTAAAGCACTAAAATAAGTAAATAAAATATAAATAAAAATTCAAATTCACAAAAGCACATAAAAAAATCATTGAAATGAAAATGGAAAATCTAAAAATAAAACCTAATTTAAAATATAAATGTATACATTATTAATATATAGATAATATTATTAATAAAGCTACATTTCATATTATAATTATAATAAATAATAAAAAAGTAAATATGTATTATTTATATTACGTGTGTGTGTGTGTGTGTGTGTGTAAAATCCAATAAAAATGGCAAAAGATCGCAGAAAAAAATCACCAAAACTTAAACTAAAATTAAAATGAATAATTTTTTTTATCTCGCAATTCTGACTTTGACATGCAATTGCAACTTTATATCACCCGATTCTGACTTTATAACTCGCAACTGAGAAATTAAATCTCGCAATTTTAAGAAAAAAATGTCTGAATCTTGACATGTAAACTCGTAATTGTGAGAAAATAAGACAGAATTGTGAGATAAAAAGTCGTAATTACCTGTTTTATTTTTTATTCAGTGGCGGAAATGGGCTTCTCTAGTTAACAGTGTTTATGTTCTTTGTCACACTCCTTTTTACACTACTGAAGGTCAGGAATACTGATCTGTTATTTGTCCATCTGTCTGGCAGGGATATCTCATAGCGAACCACCTGCCTAAAGAAGACCTTCTGGACGTGTGTTTGTATTGTCAGCATTACTGTCTGCTGCCGCTGGCGTCGGAGCAACGCGTGGGGCAGCTGGTGGTGTGGAGGGAGGTGTTTCCACAGCGGAGAAACCAGAACAACACTGCATCACATCCTGGATACTGCGAACCACACGGAAGACACTTCCTGCTCATAGTGGGCCTGGTGAGAAATGCTGTTCTTTTGACCTTTCTATTCATCAAAGAAACATGAAATAAAACGTATCACAAAGTATGAAGCATAATAATAAATGTTTCTCGAGCAGCAAATCAGCGTATCAGAATGATTTCTGAAGATCATGTGACACTGAAGACTGGAGTAATGATGCTGAAAATACAGCTGCGCATCACAGAAATAAATTACATTTTAAAATAAATTCACATAGAAAACAGTTCTTTTAACTTGTAATAATATTTCACAATATTACTTTTGACTGTATTTTTACTGAGTCCAAACAGCTGATAAAAACATCCACAAGTAACCCACACCACTCCAGTCCATCAGTTAATGTCTTGAGAAGACAAAAACTGCATGTTTATAAGAAACAAATCCATCATTAAGACTTTTGGAACTTCAAACCATTACTTCTGGCTAAAATACCAGTCCATAATCCATAATAACACTTCCTCCAGTGGAAAAGTCCATCTCATCTGAATCAGGAGAGAAATATACACAGATCAAGCACCGTTTACAAGTGAAAGCAGTCCAAAACAGTCTATATTATATTATATTATATATTATATGTGACCCTGCATCACAAAACCAGTCATAAGTAGCTCAGGTATATTTATAGCAATAGCCAACAATACATTGTATGGGTCAAATGTTTTTTTTTGCCAAAAATCATTAGGATATTAAGTAAAGATATTTTGTAAATTTCTTACTGTAAATATATCAGAACTTATTTTTTGATTAGTAATATGCATTGCTAAGAACTTCATTTGGACAACTTTAAATGTGATTTTCTCAATATTCACATTCTCAATAAATTATGTATAAATCTCAATTTAAAAAAATTGACCCTTATTGGTTTTGTGCTCCACGGTCACATCTTTGGCATTATACTATTGATTATGGACTTGTATTTTGGCCAAAGCGACAAGTTAAAACATCTTAATGCTGGATTTGTTTCTTACAAACACACAGCTTTTTACTTCACAAGGCGTTAATTGATGGACTGGAGTGCTGTGGATTACTTGTGGATTAATATGGTTTGAGCTCAGTAGCTGAACATTGAATTATTGAGAATGTAATGCACACCCAATGTGATGTTTCCAGAGGCACTTCATGCAGTGTGTGTTGCTGGAGGCCGGTGGTTGTGCTTCGCTCGCTCTGGGATCTCCAGGTCCCGACTGCGTCTATGTGGATCAGGTCAAAGCCACACTCCTTCAGCTGGAGAGTCTGGATGCTGCCATTGAGGAGCGGCTCTCGGCTCCGCCCACTCCCTGCCTCTCTTGCGCCGATTGGTTCCTTCCTGCCGGTGGGCGGGACCGACAAGACGGCATCAGCAGCTCGCCAATCCTCAGCCGTCTGACGGCAGCCATCAAACCCCCGTCGCCGGGCGGGATGGGGCGGAGTCTGTTCGGGGAGGCGGGGTCAGGCTCGTCGAGTCTGAGAGGACGGAGGCAGAGTCCACAGAGGAGTCTGTCTGACAGCGGCAGCGAGGGTCACGCCGACGGGACGCCGTCCTTCACATCGGGTCTGAGTCCTCATGCCACACCGGACGCAGTGCACCGGATGCCCTCTAGTAGCACACGCAGAGACTCCCTGGGCTCGGGAGGGTCAGACGGCAGCCTGGGCAGCGCAGGATTTTTCAAGGTCTTTCTCTTACATTAAAGGGTTAGTTCACCCAAAAATGAAAATTCTGTTATTAATTACTCACCCTCATGTCGTTCCAAACCCGTAAGCTCTCTGACCCTCCCATAGACCGCAACGTAATTACCACGATCAAGGTGCAGATACGTAGCAAGGAGATCGGTAAAATAGCAGCGTATGCTATACTGTGTCAGCTGCGTCACACAGATATGTTGTTTTCGTTTAAATCAAAGCGTAAACAACGTAGAAAACGTGTGACGCAGTTGCTGTCTATGGGAGGGTCAGAGAGGTCTCAGAATTCATCAAAAATATCTTCATTTGTGGTCTGAAGATGAACGAAGGGTTACGGGTTTGAAACGACATGAGGGTGAGTAATTAATGACTGAATTTTCATTTTTGGCTGAACTATCCCTTTAATCACAGTTCATGCCGTGCTGTTTCACTAGTAGTACGTTTTACAGGGGTCAGTCTCACAAAACATCAAAAAAAGACCATATTTCATCCTGATAATAAATTACATTATTTAAATTGGTTGAAATTAATTAAATCTTTCACAATTAAAGCATCAGTTATTGAATATAACGTATTTGATGTGCGTAGGTTTGTGTAATATATCAATAAATTAAAGGTGAATTGTGTGATTTCTGCACCGCTAGCATCACCAAACTGAAATGAAGATATTTTTGATGAATTCTGAGAGCTCTCTGACCCTTTCATAGACAGCAACGTAATTACCACGATCAAGGTGCAGATACGTAGCAAGGAGATCGGTAAAATAGCAGCGTATGCTATACTGTGTCAGCTGCGTCACACAGATATGTTGTTTTCGTTTAAATCAAAGCGTAAACAACGTAGAAAACGTGTGACGCAGTTGCTGTCTATGGGAGGGTCATAGAGGTCTCAGAATTCATCAAAAATATCGGAACGGAGGGTTACGGGTTTGGAACGACATGAGGGTGAGTAATTAATGACTGAATTTTAATTTTTGGCTGAACTATCCCTTTAATCACAGTTCATGCCGTGCTGTTTCACTAGTAGTACGTTTTACAGGGGTCAGTCTCACAAAACATCAAAAAAAGACCATATTTCATCCTGATAATAAATTACATTATTTAAATTGGTTGAAATTAATTAAATCTTTCACAATTAAAGCATCAGTTATTGAATATAACGTATTTGATGTGCGTAGGTTTGTGTAATATATCAATAAATTAAAGGTGAATTGTGTGATTTCTGCACCGCTAGCATCACCAAACTGAATTCAATAGTGATTGAATTCAAACAATCACTGTCTTTCATTGCTCCAACTAAAGTTTGGTGCTGACATAAAACACTTGCTTTGTACATTCCCATAACAACCTGCAGAGAAAGAGAAGTGACATCTAAGTAATATAATTAGATTTTTCCAGCAGTGAGACGTCAGAGTGTATATATCAGCGCTGCATATGAATTATGATCCGGCCGTCTGTTATTGGGTATGTGTCAGAACAGCCTCTCCTCTCATATAGCAGCATCAGGAGCTGCTGTTATAAATCATGTCCATCTGAGTTCAGCTTACAGAGTGGACGTCCTGGATGAAGCTTTCAGGCTCATAAATTCTCCTAGAGAGAGACCAGCTCAAGCAAACGCATGGAAACTAGCTTTCATCACGTGTAGGTCAGAGCAGCAGACAGTAGTTGCGCTTGTTAGATGAAGAGCGGCAACATTTATACAGCCAAGTCAGATCAAGTTCAGCACAGGATATATTGATATAAAAACAGGCCTGTGATATTTCTCTCTTAATTTCAATATTGATTTTTTTTTTTTTTTTTAAGTTTAGGCTTTTTCTTTTACATTCAAGATTCAAGTGCACTTTAATAACAATAACTCCTCTAATAATATTTTGTATAGTCCAGCACAAAATGTAATCCTTTTTTCTTTTTTTTTTAAGTTTAGGCGTTTTCTTTTACATTCCAGATTCAAGTGCACTTTAATAACAATAGCCTCTCTATAATATTTTGTATAGTCCAGCACAAAATGTAATCCAGTCCAATCATATTTGTGTCCCTGGACCACAAAACCAGTCATACGGGTCAATTTTGTGAAATTGAGATGTATACATCAGATGAAAGCTGAATAAATAATCTTTCCATTGATGTATGGTTTGTTAGGATAGGACAATATTTGGCTGAGATGAAAATCTGGAATCTGAGGGTGCAAAAAATTCTAAATATTGAGAAAAACGCCTTTAAAGTTGTCCAAATAAAGTCCTAAGCAATGCATATTACTAATCAAAAATTAAGTTTTGATATATTTACGGTAGGAGATTGACTAAATATCTTCATGAAACATGATCTGTTCTTAATATCCTAATGATTTTTGGCATGAAAGAAAAATCTATAATTTTGACCCATACAATGTTTTTTTGGCTATTGCTACAAATATACCCCTGCGACCGAAGACTGCTTTTGTGCTCCAAGGCCACATTTTATTTTATTCTATTTTGTGTTTCGTTTTATTTTAAATTTTCTTTTTTTATTTGACATTTTTTAATCGGCTGTTTTTAATTGACATTAAATGCACTTCAGTAGCAATAACTCTTCAGTAAAATTGTGTATAGTCCAGCATAAACTGTAATCCAGTCTTTATCCAGTTTTGTGTGTGTGTTCTGTCAGATTCCCAGGTCGAAGCATCCTAACCCTTTCTATCTGGGCTCGTTGAGGAAGAGTCTGACTGACAGAGAGACTGAGGAGATGCACAGCGTTCTCAAGTGAGTTCATCTAGTTGTATGACCAACTTTTATAGTACTTTTATTACCTTTTGTGTTTAATGGAAGAAAAATGGTTGTAACCACAGCTGGGTAGTAACTAATGACATGAAATCTGGATTACGTAATCAGATTTAAAAAATGAAGTACTTGTAATTAGATTAAATTACATTTTAAAATTAGCTTTTTTTGATTACATGATTACATATTATTCACACAATAGCAAAATATTAATCATAATTTTTTGATTCTCCCCAATTCCTCTTTTTCATATTTAAAATTGTCCTTTCTTTTCCTGTGGATATTCACACAAAGACCAGCATTTGACCACTGGATTTACAAAGATCAAAGAAGTGTTTTTAACATTGCATCAACTACTGATGAACACATTGGATTTATTTAAATTACCACTCAGTGGGTTATTTAACTATGTATTACTTTGTCTTTGGAGGGCTTTTTTCTTTCAAACACATTACAATGCACAAATTCATGATATTTCTTATTTATATGTAATGCATGGATTTCCAGACTTTTTTCTCAGCCGAACCTCTTTCCCCTAATATATAGACTGACATACCCCTGAGATTTTAAAATAAATGTTTTAATAATGAAGTATCACATTTGCATGTTCTTGGTTCTCTGGCGTTGGTTAATGATCACATGACGTGCAGGTAAACAAAAAAAATATATATATATTTTAAAAAATGATTTATTTTAATTTGACATTTTTATGACCCCCTGCAGTTCCTTCACAAACACCAGTTTGGGAAACCTTGACGTCATGTAATGTTTAATGCACTTTTTAATGTTGTTAATTACAACGAATGGAGTCTATTTGTATTTTTATATCAATATGGTACAAGATCAACAGTGTGATAAACAAGTTATGTTAAAAGTAATCTGAAAGTAATCTTATCATATAGTGTAATGTAATGGATTATGTTACTAACTACAGTTTTTGTCATGCATTTTGGAATCAGTAACGGACTAGAGTTTGTGAGTAATCTACCCAGCTCTGGTTGTAACAGGTGTACCGTAAGTCACTTTAAATGACAAAATGCCTACTTCTCAAGAGCAGATTGAGTGGTTTGACCTCACGTCATGTGAATGCTGTTCAGGCGATCACAGTTGTGTGTGTGTGTGTGAGACAGACTGACGACGGGTGCTGAGAACACACTCTTCCATTACGTGCTGATGGAGACGGTGCAGGGCATCTTCATCGCTCCCACACACAGAGAAATTAATCATCTGAGCGGCTCCATCCACCCACAGCTCATCCAGAACTTCTACCACTGCTGTCTGTCCATACGCCAGGCCTTCCAGCAGAGCCTGCCCTCACGGGTAACACCTCAAACACTGACACCATCTGCAGCAGATCAGCATATTAGAATGATTTCTGAAGGACCATGTGACACTTGAGGACTGGAGGAATGATGCTGAACATTCAGCTTTGATCACAGCAATAAATTACAGTTTACAATATATTCACATAGAAAACAGCTATTTTAAATTGTAATAATATTTCACAATTGTACAGTTTTTACTGTATTTTTGATCAAATAATTAGTCTAGGTGAGCATAAGAGACAAAAAATTGAACAGTGGTGCATTTCATTCTATAAATAATTTAAAATGAGTATTTGTTTTTTTTTGTCATTTAAATTGTACAATTTGCATTTAAAATAATTTATTTTTAAAATTGAACTTCATTTTTAATACTTAATTTAAATAAAAAGTGTCATTTTAACAGAAAACATTTTTATTTTTAAATTAATAAATTGATAATTTTTACAGTATTTACGTAATTTTTATCGGTTTAGACTTAATTTAGTTCATTTGTAGTTTTTCGTTCAAGTTTTTCATTTTAGGTCAGCTTTATTACAATTACTGAAAATAATTTGTAGTAGTTGTTATCTGTTCCTGTGTATTTCAACCAATCTATTAAACAGTGTCAAAACATTTAATTAATTAAGTTCAATCATGACAACTCTCTGAAGATTTTAGCATGGTGACAATGTTAATGTATTTGGTCTTGGCGGAACAGATCTGCTACGCTGCTGCTGAATTGCTGCTGCTGTTGGTTATTGCTGTAGTTGTAGATTATTGCTGCTGCTGCAAGCAAGTACAGGAACTTGCTACTGCCAATACATATGGCGATATGTTGCCATGAGTATTTAAGACATACTGCTGCTGCACAAATAGCAAACAAAATAAACCGTAGCAGATCTATACAGGTGGAGCTGGGGATGGGGGAGGGTTTCAGAGAAACTCTGAAAGCGTGCTGCAGGAATCTCAAGTGAATGCTAGCCAGCCATATAAATGCAAGGCAGTAGCTCATTGGCTGCATATGCAGCATGAACCAATCAGCTTGTGCCAAGTCGTTTAACTCTCTGAATATCATCAGTTACGTTAACAACCCGTCAGCCTGCGCCATCTAGAGTTTCATGACTGAACTATATATTTATAATTTCTCTGCTATAATATTTTTGGCACGGTTTCGTCATCTCATGCATGTGTAAATGTGTTTCAGGACCGCAGAGGGTCGGAGCGGCCGCAGAGCACTCGAGGTTTGGGTCCGGTCAAAGAACATGGAGTTTTGTTCCAGTGCAAACCCGAGAACTGGACCGATCAGAAGAAACCAGCGCCCACCATGACCTACTGGGTTATAGGGTGCGTGTTCAGACAAGTGATTGACAGCTGTTCTTACAGTTTTGAGCTCAAAAAACTTTAACTCGCATCACATGTGTTCACATCTCACATGCACCGTTTTCCATTACGGACTGCATTACAACGCCAATGCAAATGCTCTGGAGTGAAACATTCTCCCATCATGCACCTGTCTGTAAATGCAAAGCATACAAAAAGAGCTTAGATATGTGAGACGCTGACATGCATACAGCAGGAAAACATCAAAAGTATAATGTTTTCCGATCTCTCGTTTGCGTTCCAGGCGAATGCTTCTCGAACCCATTCCTCAAGAGTTTTACGTGTGCTTCCATGACTCCGTGGCTGAAGTTCCTGTGGAAATGGCCTTCCGGCTGTCGTTCGGCTTGGCCGTGTAGCACTGTAACACGAGCACAGCGTCAGACAGCACAGTCTGCTCTACGACAAGCTTTTTGGGAGGTAAATCCACTATAGACGCGGACAGAAAACTACTGGTTCATGTTTAAAGGAAAAGAGCAGCCAAAAATGAAAATTTGTTGAAAATGTCCTCACTCTCAGGGCATCCAAGATGTCGATGAGTTTTTTCTTCATCAGATTTGGAGACATGTAGCATCACTTGCTCATCAATGGATCCTCTGCGGTGAATGGGTGCCATCAGAATGAGTCCAAACAGCTGATAAAAACATCACAATAATCCACACCACTCCAGTCCATCAGTTAATGTCTTTAAGTGAAAAGATGCGTGTTTTTAAGAAACAAATCAATAATTAAGATGTTTTAACCATAATTTTCTGCCAAAATACGAGTCCATAATCCATAATAATGCGAACCTCCAGTTCAGTGAAAAAGTTGTCTGGTCTGAATCAGGAGAGGAATATGCACAGATCAAGCACTGTTTAAAAGCACAAGTGAAAGCGGTCCAAAGCAGATATAAACAAATATGTTGGTGGATTAAGTATTATTATGGATTATGGACTCGTATTTTGGCCAGAAGCATCAGTTAAAAGTAAAAAACAAACACGCAGCTTTTCACTTCACAAGACATTAATTGATGGAGTGGTGTGGGTTACTTGTGGATTATTGTGATGTTTTTATCAGCTGTTTGGACTCTCATTCTGACGGCACCCATTCACATCCATTGGAGAGCAAGTAACGGAATGCTACGTTTCTCCAAATCTGTTCCAATGAAGAAACAAACTCGTCGACATCTTGGATGGCGTGAGGGTGAGGACATTTTATGCAAATTTTCATTTTTGGTTTAAGCATTCCTTTATGATAAGATGACTATCCTTGTTTTAATCATATGTTATTTTGGGTTATTTTGCACAATGGAAGTTCAAAACAGGCAGCAACGTCTGCAGCAATAAACTAATGAACCAGACAATAAAATGCATTGACATGTTAAAAGAACAACTTTAATACCTCAAACAATGCTGGATTTCTTCAACGAGCACAAGCTACAGGCTTATGAACACTCTCAGCAGAAAAACTGATCATGAAATGATGTTTTCACTTGACTTTTCCTTGCTGGATCAAGTGAAATTGTTTTCTAAGCAGCTTTTATGACCAAAGCCTTAACAACACTTCTGAACGTTGTGATATGAAATGATTTAGTATTTTATTGAAGGTGTAGAACTCCATGTTCCTCGTTAAAACTTTGTAATGCATTGTTCATCCAACAAATGTGCATCATTTATCAAATAAATGAAAGCAGATTTACTTAAGCTGTTCATTATTTCAGTCTTTTTACAAAAATAAGGCTGCGCTCTTAAGTCTGGGTCGTTTCAACAAGGAGTCTGTTACATAATTAAACAAGAATGAACATGTTATAAAACATTTTTATATTCAAATTCAATGTAATGTACGTTTTACAGAGAAATATTCAGTTCAAACTCAGTGGTTTTATTAACTACACATTCATTTTCATGATTCATGAATTTCTTTGTAACTAATTTGCAATTCTTAATTGTCACAATGAATTGAATTTTTTTTTTTAATTTGTAGTAAGTTAAATTTGTTAATGCATTATGCAGTATGCATTAATGTTAATAAATTGAACCTTCCTATAAAGTGTTACTTTCATAAATTCAGTTTAGTTTTGGTTTAGAATGACGCTTTGTGGGCTTCAAATGCATAAAATAAACCAGATTTACATGAGGCTTTCTTTATTTCAGACTTCTCACAAAAATAAAACTGTGCTTTTAAGTTTTAATGATAGTGAGCTTCATTCATTAAACACAAGCAGAATTAATGTTTTATTAGTAACATTATACACAAATTCAATGCAACAACTTTCAGTTTGTTACAGAATGATTTATAGATATATTTGCCATCTTTGATCTCAGTTCAAAGTAATTTTTTGCACAGAAATGTGTTCTCATGATTCTTCATGATGATCATTTGTAATTAACTGTCACATTGAACTGAAATTGGGCAACACTTTACAATAAGTTCAATTTGTTAACATTAGATATCATAAACTAACAATGAAAATACTATAAAGAATTTATTAATTTATATGCATATACATACACACACACACATATATATATGGGCGTGTGTGTATATATATATATATATATATATATATATATATATACACACATACGTACATATATGTGTGTGTATAATATTTATTCATACATTTACATTAAGTTCAATTAATAATTGCATTAAAAATAGTTCATTGTTAGTTCAGAAAACCTAATATTACCACATTGAACCATACCGTAAAATGTTACTGCTTGTGTTTCATGAATTGCACTTTGAATGCACAAAATAAACTTCAGCATGATTTTACACCGATTAATCAAAGAATTTTGTGTCTGTTGTACAACATAATTGCATGGACCTACTATTTTTAAACACACACACCGTTGACAGATGGTGCTTTAAGCGACTTCCTGCACCAGCGTCAGGTTCTTCCTGTAGCACTCCAGACTGCACAGCGGCGTCCCGGTCCTGGAGCAGGAGTATTTCTTCAGTTTGGGGCATCCGGACACGCCGCAGCTCAGGGGCGCGGGGGGAGGCTCTGGCAGGGCAGCGGGCGTCGGGACGGGGATCCCGGCGGGGTACGAGACGGTGGTGCCCTGAGCGTTACTGCTGTACCTCACCATGGGCAGCTGCGCCTGCTTAGACCTGCGCTCCTTCATGCTCTTGATCTTGGCCTTGCTGGTCTTGGTCAGTCTCTCGATGGTCTGGTTCTTGTTTTCCTCAGCTTTCTTGGCGGCCTGCAGGCGTCTTTTGCGGGCGCGCTCCTCGCGCTTCAGCATCATCTCGGCCGTCAGCTCCTTCTCCTTGTATCCCATGGGCAGCTCCAGTAACGGCTGGCTCTGCTGCTTATGTAGGAGCGCTTTCTGTTCAGACCGAGAAGAAACTTTGTTAAGATACCTTTAATGCTTCAATTAAAGTCACCAATCAACTATTCATTTTCAACTCATCACATTTTGTGTGATGATAATAACATACAGTACTCAGGGCTTAAAGTTTTCCGGCACCGTGCCGGATCTCCGGCGTGCGGCGTTTGGCTGCGGGGAAAAAAAGTCGTTCTAAATTTAAAAACACTTGTTGATATCACGTTCGAGTCCATGAGTTCGCCTACCAATGTATGAGAGGAACATAGCATTCCATCGAGCGTCATATTTAAATAGAAAAGCTATTAAAAAAACAGCGGAGCTTTGTAAACAGCTCAGAGTAATCACGTCATCTCCATAAGAACGATATGATTGCCAGAACGAATTTACCGGGATTTTTGAAAAGGTCCTGTAATGCTTCAATTAAAGTTACCAATCAACTATTCATTTTCAACTCATCACATTTTGTGTGATGATAACATACGGTACTCAGGGCTTAAAGTTTTCCGGCACCGTGCCGGATCTCCAGCGTGCGGCGTTTGGCTGCGGGGAAAAAAAGTCGTTCTAAATTTAAAAACACTTGTTGATATCACGTTCGAGTCCATGAGTTCGCCTACCAATGTATGAGAGGAACATAGCATTCCATCGAGCGTCATATTTAAATAGAAAAGCTATTAAAAAAACAGCGGAGCTTTGTAAACAGCTCAGAGTAATCACGTCATCTCCATAAGAACGATATGATTGCCAGAACGAATTTACCGGGATTTTTGAAAAGGTCCTGTTCACACATGATCTCTTAATGGTAACTTACGAGTAAAGACTGTATGTGTGAAAGGGGCTAAACTCTTCCTCTGCATATGCGGTGAGTTTGGGTTGCTTAACGTTCATCTGGGAAAACTCACTTGATCGGTAACGTAAATCATTTAAACCAATGCCAACACAGGAGAATACATCAACATATTTCTAAATATGCAATTTATTGTACATCACTATTTCAAAATAAAAATTTCTGACTTTGCATGTGGCCAAATATTAAAATTAAATGGATTTAAACGTCGTTGAAATACATGAAACATCACCAGGCCGTTGGCGCCCTCTGCAGGTATTTGTTTTAACATATCACATTATTTATTTAACGGTGTTGTTCAATAAAACCATGTACTTGGTTTTGATACTTTACTTGAGGCTAATTATTATTGCCTCATCTTTACTTTACATATAAATAGTCATATTAAAGCCTGTTTTTCACTTAGTTCTTTTTGTATTACTAAAAAATATCAGATTACTCACTTGTCAAAATAATCCGTAGATTACTTGATTATCAAAATAATCATTAGTTAAGCACTAGATTAGTTAAAACATTTCAAAATGCAACTGCATTGTTTTACTTTTTGTGATTAAAAGACTAATATTTTGTCATTTGAAAATTTCTTAAAAGTATTAAAACATTCTCGTTCTAGTGAACTAAGTATCTATATTTTGTCTCATCTGGTGAGCTAAGTGTATTGTCACACCCCTAGTGTCGATAAGCGGTGATATAGCTCATAATTTTCCAAGTGTATGATATAGCTTTCATTCTTCAAGTCAATCATATATTCATGAAAAAAAAAATCAGTTTGAATAAGGAAAGCGATAACTTTGCCATAGTATCCTTTCAAATGTTAAAGTTGCCACAGTCATTGCATTCTTTGCATGTGCCGCACTTTATTTATACCATTTTGTTTTATTAGTTTATTTATTAAAACTTGAAAGATAATAACAATATTGATTAATAAGTGAGATCTGATTTTAGTCCTTGAAAACCAAAAAAGTAGTGCACGTATCTGTACAAACCCTGTTTAAGTTACCAGTTCTTGGACCATTTTAATGTTTTTGTTGTAAACTGTAGTAAACTGTTTTTGTATATTTCCTATTTTATATTAATTTCCTAGTATTTAATTTACCATTATTTCTTTTGAACAAAACAATTTCAGAAATGTCATGTTTTAGATTGTAGGTCATCTTGTACCCTGTCAAGGACAAAGCTAACCAGCAAAACTTGATATCAAAAGCATCCTAAATGTTACATGTGTTTGCACCATATTGTAGTGAGTAACCTTTCTTGGTATTGCTGTTTCAAATATCCCTCCATAATCTGTAGCCTGAGCCTGTCAAGGGCTAATGGCAATGGCAGATATGTTACTAATTAGTAACATTAAAGGAAAATCATTTTCTTTTTTTATTTGCCAAATAACCCTGTGTATGTGTCCGCCCCCGCAACCCCCGGAATAAAGTTCAGGCTCAGGATTTGTTTTGCTTTAACCCCTGAGTACTGTTCAAGTCTCTAATGCTCACCACGGCTGCATTTATTTGACAAATAAGTATGGTAACTGCTGTAAAACATTATTGGAATTTAAAATAACTGTTTTCTATTCCAATATATTGTAAAATATAATTTATTCCTGTGATCAAAGCTGAATTTTCACAGCATCATTACTCCAGTCTTCAGTGTCACATGATCTTTAGAAATCATTCTAATATGCTGATTTGCTGATCGAGAAACATTGTAAAGGGTGTACAGCGATACACAAAGTGCTATATAAATGCATCATTCATTCAAAGAAAAAAAAAATCTTACTCCAAACTTTTGAACGGTAGTGTATAACTTCATGCTATTCAATATTATTTACATACTACCATAGTTTAAATTAGCTTTTATTTTTATACATTCAGTTTTCATTTTAATTTTAGTTACATTTTTAGTCATTGTTTGTTAATATTATAACTTTAGTTTATTTTAAATATTACTATTTAGGTTTAATTTAATTGATTTCATTTCAGTTTTGGTTTTAAATTTTTTCCAGTTAGTAATTTTAGTGCTTCAAATTCAACTAGATGAAAATATACTATTTTTATAACAACACTGCCTGAAAATCTAATCTGATCTAATATTTATATTCTATTATTTTTACATGTATTATTTCACCTTTTAGTAAACAATAATAACCCTCGTCAGGTTAAGGTAAGGTTTGTGCATCTTCACAACACAAAACTGAGTTTTTGTTTTATGTAGGTTGAATGATAGTTGATTGTGTGTGTTTCATATGACACCTGTCTGGCTGTGAGCAGAGACTCGTCGATCTGTTTCTTCAGCTCTCCGTTATCATCCAGCTCTCCTTTCTCCAGCGCATCCAGCCATCGCTCCTCCTCATCCATCGGGCCGCCCAGCAGTGAGTCCGTGTCCAAGTCCGGCACAGGAGACGGGTCCAGGTTACTGTCTTCATCTGGTATTACCAACAAAAACACACTCTTGCACATTAGCACTGGCTGCGATTCACTCAAATATATGTGTTTTTGCTATATTAGAACGGTTCAGTCACCCAGCCAGGCTCGGTACTGCTCGATAGGAACTCCCTCTGACGGCACGTCATCATCAGAGTCATTGTCATCATCATCCTCATCATCATCATCACTCTCTACATTCAGAGGCGACACTGAGCGCAGAGAGTCCGGGATCACTGTGAATGTAGGCACACTGAAACAAGAACAACATTCAGTAAACACCTTTGTTAAAGGTGACTCACATTACACTCGTTACAGAGACAACTTTACACTTATCAGGGTTCTTACACCTTTTCCAAAGTCAAATTCAAGCACTTTCAAGGTGCATTTTCAAGATTTTCCAGTACTTTACAACTGTGGTAAATTACATGTTTACATAATCCTTGAGTTCTTCAATTTAAATCAGATGTTCGTTCAAGGTATCTTGGAGAGGTGAGGTGTCCAAGTCTCAACATCTAGCTACTGGGGTGCCTCAGGGCTCAGTTCTTGGACCACTTCTCTTCTCCGTCTACATGGCATCACTAGGTTCTGTCATTCAGAAACATGACTTTTCATATCACTGCTATGCTGATGACACTCAACTCTACCTCTACTATACAACTGTGGTAAATTACATGTTTACATAATCCTTGAGTTCTTCAATTTAAATCAGATGTTATTGTGCTATGAACAACCACCTGTCTGGATTGCATATAACATTGCCTAATATAAATAGCCAACATACAGTAAATAAATCAGCTCACACTGGGTTTGAAAATCCAAATGTTTGGTCACTAGCCCAGATCTTTATGCCTTACCAATAATTCACCCAAACATACAATATATTTGTTTTGTTTTTTGGGGAGAACTATTGATTTAATGCACAAATAAACCAATATAAAGAGCATATGCATTCATTTTTACATTATTGTCTACAGTATAAGAGATTTGTTCTGGTTATCACTTCATTATTTCAGTAAGAAATTGACACGTGTTTTGTTAGTGTAAATTTATAGAAATCAAATGATGTAAAAAAGACAAAAAGCTCATGTATAGAAATCTCAGCCTCATTTATTGCTGAAACGCAGGTAAACTGCCTGACCTCTTGGTGCCCAGAGTTTGTCCTCCTAGTTTGATCTTGAGCTTGAGCTGAGGAGGTTTCAGCAGCAGCATCCCGGAGTCTGACTCCAGCGCCTCGGAGGAGAAACTGTGGCCGTCGTCACGATGGTGCTTCTTCTTGTGTTTCTTGTGCTTCTTGTGTTTCTTCTTGTGCACGCTGTAATCATCCCCGCTTGCTACAGAACAAACACCAACAACCAAACATAGTCAGTGCTGGGAAGGTTACTTTGGAAATGTAATAGCTTACAGATTATTTAAAATGCAATAAGTAGTGTAACTATTTTAATTACTTTATTCAAGTAATGTAACGGATTACATTTGACTACTTTTGTACTTTTAAATCATAATAATTTAATTTAAAACACAGCCACCACAAAATCAGACTTTGGCACTCGACTCTTTTTACTTTTATATAATTCTGAGGTTAAATAGAGAGATAAAATCACAAGAAATAGTCTATAACGCTGGTTTTGGAATCAAATCTTTGCATAGCTATGACTGGAAACACTGGCATCTAACAGCTAATCTTAAAGAAATAAAGCATATACATAAACCCAAATAGGAAATAAATCAATTAAATTATTAAAAGGAAAGAAGTCAATTAAATCTGTGTGTGTGTGTGTGTGTGTGTGTAAAATTATTCAGATGTAACCCCCTTTTGTAAAAGTTAACATTTTCATAAGTTACTGTAATTTAACTACACATTTTTCTCAGTAACTGATTACAGTTACATTTATTTTGTAATTAAATTACGTAATTCCGTTACATGTAACTAGTTACTCCCCAACACTGCACATAGTTAATTAGAAACAATAAACAATAAGCTTAACAATAAGCTCATAACAGTTCCGTGCATGTTAAGAAATGCGTTTTTATTACTCAAAGAGACACGTGGGTGCAGAAAAACTGTATTCTAGCACTCTCTCCTCTATAAATGACTTACCAGCGAGAAATCTGTGGTGGATCATGTCTTTGCGCTTCCCCATGGACAAGTAAATGAGTCTGGTCTTAATTAACCACCACAATAATCATGTTGAACACATTTTCTCCGACTGCAGAGCAGATCAGACGAACGCAAACCTGCTAATTCATGTGCAAACCGCCCGTTAACTGAATAAAAGCGTTCTGTTAATACACTAAACCTGTGAAAGAATAACACCTTCGGTATTAAAACGAAATATCAACTATGACACGCTAGTAATACAGCCAAGCCTCCCGTAAATATCTCTATTTTTCTCCCTTAGCTTTCTAGCATTGTTTACAAAATGTGCTTCCTCGCGGCAAAGCATTGTGGGTAATGTAGTTCGCGTCACGTGTCACAACGGCGCTGTTAGTTTTCATAAATAATTTTTCTTTTACTTTCTTTCTTTCTGAAATACTGTTTATATATTGTTATATTGATATTCAATCAAATAAAAAAATAATTTAGGAGCGGCCTAAATACACCTCATGCATCCTCCGCAGTCCTGTGAAAGAAGGTCGCATGAAATGAGACGGTCTCGATGATGCACGCTGCCTTTAAATGAGACGCAGCTATATATGAGGAAGTCTCGGCTTCAGAGGCTAGGCTTCATCGCCTGTAATATTTGCGTCGTTTAGCAATGTTTGAAGTTCTTTTGATGATTGTGTTATGTATTGATGTGTGTAGGTGCTGACTGTGTTGATTTGCGTCTGTTGCACACCTTTTTGTTTTTACTTGCATAATCAAAAACTTGAGCACTTTAGCATTCTGTTGCACAACTAATCAATTGTATTTGCTTTGACTGTTTAAAAACATGTGCTACATTTTAAATGTAATTTTTTTTGGCTATAGGACAACCTATTTAATGTCATATTTAGAAAATAATGAAATATGACTACTACCTCTTAGTCAGCTCCTATGTAAAAAGCTCATGTTTAGAAGTTGCACAATCAATAAAGGGCCCGGTATTTAAGTTTGCACAAAAACAAATCTATATTCTCTGTATGCTTTCTGTTGCACAGTTAATCACTTGGCTTTGTCTGTTTATGAACATGTGCAACATTCCCATTTTCCTCTCTTTTTTTGGTTTTATTTCTGGAACCAGTTCCTGTTCAACAAGGATCCTTTAAAGGGCTTTTTAGTCATTTCTAAGTGATTGCATTGCTTTAGTTTCTTCTATAATACTATTCGATAGCCTATATCTGGATAATATCATTAAAGGAATTAGGATTGCTTCCAAATTATGAATGATCTCATTGAATTTGATATGAATTATCACTGACATTCCTTCTCTGGTTCATTTTCTGTTTATTTATTTGTGAATACGCACAGGGATCTTTTAATGGGCTTTTTACACTTGTAGAGATTACAGAGATAGTTTAGTCAGTTTCTTCTATGATCACCATAAATACCATTTAAAGACCCATTAGGATTGCTTTAAATTATGATAGAAACTCCGTTTACATTAATTTGGTGGAATATTATAACGAACATTTTAATACAATTTCACAATTTTTTTCAACCAATTTCTGGTTTAAGCTGGTCCTTTGCTGGTTTAAACTGGTCCTTTGCTGGTTTAAGCTGGTCCTTTGCTGGTTTAAACTGGTCCTTTGCTGGTTTAAGCTGGTCCTTTGCTGGTTTAAACTGGTCCTTTGCTGGTTTAAGCTGGTCCTTTGCTGGTTTAAACTGGTCCTTTGCTGGTTTAAGCTGGTCCTTTGCTGGTTTAAACTGGTCCTTTGCTGGTTTAAGCTGGTCCTTTGCTGGTTTATGCTGGTCCTTTGCTGGTTTATGCTGGTCCTTTGCTGGTTTAAGCTGGTCTTTGCTGGTTTATGCTGGTCCTTTGCTGGTCCTTTGCTGGTTTATGCTGGTTCTAAGCTGGTCATGTGCTGGTCTTAAGCTGGTCGGACCAGTTTAGGACCAGCACATGCCAGCTAAACTTAAATCAGCAAGGGACCAGCATAAACCAGCAAAGGACCATCTTAAACCAGCTCAAACCAGTATCCCAGCTTCAAAACATACCTAACCAGCATATGCTGTTTTTTTCAACAGGGCTGACAGAATTTCATGTGAAATGTTCACGCGATATTATCATAATTTTACATTCCGACTTGTAAAAACTATTCACGTCCTCATCCTTTTTATGAGCCGTTTTCCGAAGCTTTCTCGTTCTCAAGACGGCCACCGTCAGTCACATAATCATATCTCTTTAATTGCGCTCTAGTCTTTGGACAAAGGCGCTCAAACCACTGTAGCCTAATGTAATCTATTAACTACGCACATCATAACGTTTTAGGCAAGTAGGCTACCATATTATGACAAAATATTTTAATAAGACTGAATTTGTATTTAACCTGATCACGTTTAATAAAAATAAATTTTAAGTTTCATTAGTGCCGCATGTCCATGATTATTTAAACAACGAACAAATTATACAGCGAGCAAAGAACATTTACATTATCAAAGAATATCACTGAATTCAGTCTAGCGTAAGCACTCTAAAAAAAGCTATAAGCTTTAATCAGTGATGTTGTCTGCAGTGTATGATGAATCCATCTCTTATTTACATCACATGTACATCTGCACTTTGTTGTTTCTAATGAGAGAATTCGCACTGACCAAAATAATATATATAATATAATATTTAGTAAAATCCCCTTAAATTATAGAAATATTAAAGAAAAAATTCTTGAACTAAAATCACAAATATATATTTTTATGTCTTCATGTGTATGTTAATATATAAGAGTTTGGGCTGTTTAATATTAGGATTTTGTCAAAAATCCCCCACCATGGCCCCGCCCTGCAACATCAAACCCCGCCCCCAGCACCCCCCAGATAAAATATGTTCCCACGGCTATGTTTAAAGGGGTCATATGACGTGAAAATGTAAAATAAAAGCTAATCCAAAATATCAATTATATACTGTAGTAATGTATAAATTATACCAAAAACACATAATAACATAAATATAAAAACGTAAATGTAAACTACACCAATAAAAACAAATTGTTACTTGAAATGAAAAAAAAACAAACATTTTATTTTATCTAGTTGCCAAGGCAACATTTCTCATTTTCATTTAGTTTGAGTTGATGTACTAAAACAACTAAAACTGGAAATTTATTTTTATAAAAACTATATAGACATATTTTTTAAAAAATGACATGAACACGCATCCCAATTACTAGAACTTAAAAATATAAAAGCTAATCCAAAATATCAATTATATACTGTAGTAATGTATAAATTATACCAAAAACACATAATAACATAAATATAAAAACGTAAATGTAAACTACACCAATAAAAACAAATTGTTACTTGAAATGAAAAAAAAACAAACATTTTATTTTATCTAGTTGCCAAGGCAACATTTCTCATTTTCATTTAGTTTGAGTTGATGTACTAAAACAACTAACACTGGAAATTTATTTTTATAAAAACTATATAGACATATTTTTTAAAAAATGACATGAACACGCATCCCAATTACTAGAACTTAAAAATCAAAACGGATAGTAAATAATTTAGGATATAATCTTAAAATAAAATCCTAATTTTCACCAATATAGCATACATCTCTAATCAGGGTTATTACCGGTACCTAAAGTAAAAACTAACATGTTAGTTACTTGAAATAAAATTAAATGTTAACTGAAATCAAATGAAACAAACTTAACTAAAATAACTAAAAGATAATAAAAACTACACCGACCATTAAAAAAAAAAAGACTAAAACTTTAACTGAAATTAAAATGAAATCAGAAAATATAAATATATATATAATTAAAAACTATAAAAGCATCTAAAATAACATTGTCCCAATATATGCTCTTCTTGTGGATACACTCTGTTCCTGATGTTTGTAATCTGTGAATTGTGTTTGATATTACAAGTGATATGCTTATAGAATTATGTGGCACTATTTAGAATGAAATCAAATGGTAATTCTTCACTCTGATCATCAGATATGTGAGATGCTGGTCAAGTCTGGAGATAGCATCCTCCTCGACGCTCCCACGCAGCTGTATGAAGCACACTTCCCATCATCACCATGTTTTACCTGCGATCTCTCTCTCTCGGTCTCAACCCATTAAACGTGAACATTACCAACTCTTTCATCAACAGCTGCAGCCGCTGGGGGCTGTAACCTCATGATCCCTGCAGACCTGAGGAAGCTCCTGGAGCGCTGGGACCCGGCAGACGCACAGAACCCGGGAAGCAGCGCCCCGAGAGTCCTGTACACCATCCCGAATGGAACTAATAGAAAACTAAAAATATTAACAAAAGCTAATTCAGAATATCAATATATACTATACTAGTATATAAATAATACTAAACTTACAACAAAAACTGAAAATATTATTTATATATACACTATTCTAGTATATAAATAAAACTGAATTAAAATGACAGCTGAAAATATAAAAATAAAAGTCCATTCAAATTATGAATATATGATATGCAAGTATATATATATATAATATGCTGGTATATATAACAGAAAATATACAAATTAATGCTAATACAAAATATTAATATAAGCTAGTACTATTCTACTATATTATTTTTCTATAATATTATTTTTAAATGTTAATGTAAAAAAAGACAACTATCAAAGTTTGTAGTTTAAGTGTAAATATTGCTGTTTGTTCTCAACCAATGGCATGAGTTTGGGGGCGGGGCTGTTTGTTTTTCCGACCAATGGCAGACAGCCAGTGTTGAATATGCTTACTATTGTGTTTTTAATTTGCAGCTTGCCAGCTAATTTGATTTGCTTATCATTGAGGATGTTTCCTGCAGTTTCAGGAAGTAATTTGCTCTGATTTATCTCTGTTTGTATTGTGTGATAGATTAGCACACAGCGGTAGTCACACACTGACCTCTCTGATAGCCTCTCTATTGCTGCTGTGATAAGATAAAACTCAGTAATAAAATAAATAAAGTCAATCCTCTGCTCTCTTCTTCTGTTGCGCTGCAGTCATCCAGGGTTTGTCAGGGGGACAGTGCTGTTTCTGTCCTGAGACACAGCCGTCACGCTCATTATATCGACTCAAGGGAGAAAAGCTCGAAGAGAAACCTGTGTGAATGACAACACTGAGATATATAACACTGGAAATCCTGTCTCATATCTATCCACTTCTGTTATTACCATCCTTTTTTATCATAGCAGTGTCATTTTATTCTTGGAAAGTGACATTGGTAGTGCCATTTAATTGTTGTACAGTACATGATATATATTCATGTAATAATTGAAAATTAAAATACCATACCATAAATGATCAAATTAATAGATACAAGTAAATATAGTGCATTGTTCCATGAATTATTCATATAATTGGTCTACATATAATAACATAGCTATATGTCATATACACAAATATATAATTTATGTGTTTGTATGTTTAGTTGTTTTTTGTATCTTAATGTATTTAAATAACATTTTATTCAATAGTTTAAAAAAACATATTTAATATAAATTTAATATTTAACATATATAACATATTTCATTTACATTTTATTCATATGTAAATATAATTAAATAATATTTAATTCATATATATAATAATATGTCTGAAAAAAATATAATTTTGTAAAAATTAGAAATAATATATACACATACGCACACAATATAAACTTAATTACATGAATTAACTTTATATTTATGAATAATTTAGTATTTATATTAATTATTTATGTAAAGGTACAATTAAATAAAATGTAATTCAATAGTATTTATATTGTACCATAAAGTAAAATATATTAAAGTGGTCATATGATGCTGCTAAAAAGAACATTATTTTGTGTATTTGGTGTAATGAAATGTGTTTATGCAGTTTAAAGTTAAAAAAACACATTATTTTCCACATACTGTACATTATTGTTTCTCCTCTATGCCCCGTCTTTCTGAAACACGTCGATTTTTACAAAGCTCATCGGTCTGAAAAGCGAGGTGTGCTCTGATTGGCCAGCTCTCCAGTGCGTTGTGATTGGCCGAATACCTCAAGCGCGTGACGGAAATGTTATGCCCCTCACCATACTGTGATGATGCTCTGTCCGGCCGGAGCGATGAGACAAAACCATTAAAACCCATTATAAACGAGGCATTTGTTGCATCCAGTGGGGACATAATTACTGATTATAATGACTTATACTGTCTTTTTACGCTGGTAGTGCCATTTAATTGTTGTACAGTACATGATATATATTCATGTAATAATTGAAAATTAAAATACCATACCATAAATGATCAAATTAATAGATACAAGTAAATATAGTGCATTGTTCCATGAATTATTCATATAATTGGTCTACATATAATAACATAGCTATATGTCATATACACAAATATATAATTTATGTGTTTGTATGTTTAGTTGTTTTTTGTATCTTAATGTATTTAAATAACATTTTATTCAATAGTTTAAAAAAACATATTTAATATAAATTTAATATTTAACATATATAACATATTTCATTTACATTTTATTCATATGTAAATATAATTAAATAATATTTAATTCATATATATAATAATATGTCTGAAAAAAATATAATTTTGTAAAAATTAGAAATAATATATACACATACGCACACAATATAAACTTAATTACATGAATTAACTTTATATTTATGAATAATTTAGTATTTATATTAATTATTTATGTAAAGGTACAATGAAATAAAATGTAATTCAATAGTATTTATATTGTACCATAAAGTAAAATATATCAAAGTGGTCATATGATGCTGCTAAAAAGAACATTATTTTGTGTATTTGGTGTAATGAAATGTGTTTATGCAGTTTAAAGTTAAAAAAACACATTATTTTCCACATACTGTACATTATTGTTTCTCCTCTATGCCCCGTCTTTCTGAAACACGTCGATTTTTACAAAGCTCATCGGTCTGAAAAGCGAGGTGTGCTCTGATTGGCCAGCTCTCCAGTGCGTTGTGATTGGCCGAATACCTCAAGCGCGTGACGGAAATGTTATGCCCCTCACCATACTGTGATGATGCTCTGTCCGGCCGGAGCGATGAGACAAAACCATTAAAACCCATTATAAACGAGGCATTTGTTGCATCCAGTGGGGACATAATTACGGATTATAATGACTTATACTGTCTTTTTACGCGTTGCGTTGCATCGCGCCGCGTAAACATAAAACCATGTCTGCATTTGTGATCAGAGAAATGACAAACAACAAGTGCTACTCTACACTGCCCAAAACTCACGTTTGAATCATCAGTGGCAAATTCTTTAAATATGAAAATGTACTTACAGTCTGTGAGTCAGAACAGCTGGCATTGTAGTCTACTCTCCCAGGATCAGGAAACAGTCCTCCATAAAATGTGCTGCACACATCTGAATATTTGGGTTAAACTGTTCTGGAACAGTGTTGTAAATACAACTTAACCACTGATTTCTAGTCGTGTCCATTTTTGGAAGACCAAACAAAGTAGATTCGTAACGAAACAGCGTCACACACCTTGAGTGAGCAGAGGCGGGCGGGCTTGAGAATGGCGAGGCCGGCGGATTCGACGAAGGAGGCTTGCGGCAACCCCATGTGATGACCCCGGGCTGGACTCTGCTTCGTCCACGGTGAAAGCCGATCCCCTTTGGGCTTTTCTCAGATTGTGAAACACTTGTGTTTGAGTTTCATTATTCTCGAATCATTTGTGTGTGTTTGTGCTGTTGTTCTGGTCAGGTTGCGGATGGGTTTGGTCACTGGATGCACACTGGATGCACACCAGCACCTTCACACGGGTCACACCTCTTACATTCACTCCTCATCATCATCGCTCACATTCACCATCCTGCTTCTCTCCTGAATCAGCAGCGCAGCAGCTTCAGTCGAGAGCTCTTTAGCTGTAGTCCCTAAATGACAGGCTTTGTGTTCTGCTTTCAGAGGTGTGTCTCTGAGAGCAGGAGTGGATTCATGAGAGGAGGAGGTGTGTTTGGTGTTTGTACTGTACGTGTGTTTGTTTGGGCTCCCAGTGGTGAGCAGACAACTTTGAACTTTTAATTATTCTCACAGCGTGAATCTCAGGAGAAGAGATGCAGCGAGAAAAAAAAGCGTGAGATTAGGCGTGGGCGATAAAACGGTATCGATATTTATCGACGGAACACCTTCATCGATAACGATATAAAAAATGTTCGATATAGGCATGTGTTATGAGTGACGCAGACAGCACACACAAACACGAACACATGCTGAAATGCCTGCCTGTGATGAGGAGATTGTGAATAAAAAATAGAATATTTAAAATAAACATTTGCATTTGAATGCAAAAATGGTACAGTCAAATGTTAGGTGTGCGTCAGGGAGCGTGATCAGTGACGCACGCGTGAGATGCAGTGATAAGGATGTAAGTGACGTTGTTACATTTGAATGTTTTGTTAGTCTAGCCCACGAGACGCGCCGCCGCTGCGTTATTCGTTCAAAATATTAGAGAAATATAGAAGCTCAATGCATAGAAGATCTTGATTAGGTTAAAACTGAAACCAAGCCATTCACACAGAACGCATATTCAGCACATTTTTAGATGGACAAACATAGCTGCTGCACTCACGTCTCATGCAAGAGATGCAAAGAAAGCCATGCAAAGTTAAAACAGTTAAAATTTTTAGAAAAGGTTTATTTCATTTCACTGCGTCTCGTATGTTTTTAAATGCAATCTGTGTGATCGGCGATTTGGCTCTTTGTATTAGGCTAAGCAATGCATCAATACATGATGCTGTTTTGTTCATAATTGTTTATGCAGTTTACAAAATTATATTTGATTTATATATGTTAATTTAGATGTAATGTATGTTTTTTCAGTTATTTCCCTGCGTTGACATTATGTGCTGCATTATTTTGCTCATTGCGCCCTCCTGTGGCCTCGGGAGACAAGCCAAAAGTTTCCTTAAGACTTATTTAATCTGCAAATAAAACATAAGAAAGGAGATATTTGTTTAAATGTTATTTTGTGTTTGACTGTTAAAAGAAATAAAAAATTTGATGTTTGTCTTAATAAATTGGGCAAATTAAAAATACAGTGGTTAGATTTAAAAAAAAATTCTATTGCTCTGTTTTAAAAATTTTTTTTAAAGAAATGTCAATAATTGTCGATACTGAACAATATGAAACATATATCGTTGATACATGTTTTAGCTATGTCGCCCAGCCCTACGTGAGATTGACAGGAGCTTTAACAGCGACGAGACTGACTGTCCGTTCTGTGTCCGCTGCGCTGGGATGCTTTGCTAAATAATAACAAGTCATTAAATAATGTTTAATCAATATCATATAATAATAATAAATATTTATTTTAATGGTAATTCTTGTAATATTTACTTTATATATTAGTAGTAATAAGTCATCTTTATCTAAACAGTAAATTTATTTTATATATTAAATAATATATATATATATATGTATATTGTTTTCTATTTTGTCACTGTGGTGGGACGATTTGCAAAATACTCTTTAATTAGGATTACCAAAGTCATTAAATAATGCTAAATAAATATTAAGTAATGTAATTTTATTCTTGGAAAATGACATTTGGTAGTGCCATTTTTATTTATTTATTTTTAAAATTTTATTTATTTGTATTATTTGCAAAATACTCTTTAATTAAGATTACCAAAGTCATTAAATAATGTTAAATAAATATTAAGTACTGTTTATTCTGATAATTATTCATATTTATTGAATACATTAAATAATACACAATAATATTGATTCCTGTTTTTCACTTTGGTGGAATGATTTGCAAAATACTCTTAAGATTTTGCATCAAATAATGTTTAAGAAATATTAGATAATATTTACTTTATTAATAACTACTAATATTTGTTTTATTTTTTTTTAATAATGTGCACTTTTTTTTAGCTGTAGAGAGATGATTTGCAAAATACTCTTATACATTAATGTATAAAGTGCGTTGTTTTCTTTTTTTTAATAATTGCTATACCATATCATAAACGTATCTGATATATTGTGACCTGCAAAATACAGGCCATATTATGTTTCCTGTAGCTGAATCAAACTGAAGCCCGAATAAAATAACGAAGCCTCTTGTTAGTCGTATTGTATAATGACCCTCAAAGTTTGTTTTTCCTCTCCCCTCACTGTGTTTTCAGCTCATGGTTTCTCAGCTGCTTCATATCTGGGGTCCAGAAGGTTTTCTCAAGCACATTGACGGGTGAGCCGGACATTTATTTATGAGCTCAATCAAATTCCTGTGTTATTATATAAATGACCAGAGGGTCCTGCTTACTATATTTGAATTGTTGTTCATAACTGTATTTCATTCTGTATTGTAAACTTGTACAGACTTCAGTTGGACCTTTGGTTAGCTGTTAAATATTTGAACAGGTTTTATTTAAGTCGAGATGTGCGTATGGTTGGCATTAGTTTTTGCTCTTCCTCAGGGTGATCGAGTTTTACAGATCTCAGAGGAACGCCATGCACTCCTCAGCAGACCAATGGCTCAAAGGTTGGACTCTCATATCAACTGCATCTGTTATTGACACTATCATATTAGTCTTATGTAACTGTATTTTAACGTTGATCCCAGTGCAATGCCTGATATAGTTTTTTATACTAAAATTGCAAACTGAGAGTCAAGTCTAAATGATCTTCTGTAGTAATAAGCTGTATGGACAACATCTGTGGCACACTGCCGATGTTGTTTTGAACTAAAACACAAGGCAGAAGTTCACAATTGCTATTGATTTTGTTGGAATAAGTAAATTATCTCATATATGTGATATGAGAACCAGTCATAAGGGTAAATTTTTCGAAATTGAGATTTATACATCATCTGATCTGAAAGCTGAATAAATACGCTTTCTATTGATGTATGGTTTGTTAGGATAGGACAATATTTGGCTGAGATACAACTATTTGAAAATCTGGAATCTGAGGGTGCAAAAAAATCTAAATATTGAGAAAATCATCTTTAAAGTTGTTCAAATGAAGTTCTTAGCAATGCATATTACTAATCAAAAATTAAGTTTTGATATATTTACGGTAGGGAATTCACAAAATATCTTCATGAAACATGATCTTTTCTTAATATCCTAATAATTTTGGCATAAAAGAAAAATAGATAATTTTGACCCATACAGTGTATTTTTGGCTATTGCTACAAATATACCCCAGCGACTTAACACTGCTTTTGTGCTCCAGGGCCACATATCTGAATGTCAGAGTCCAGATTACAGTATTTAAAGGAATACGTAGTTCCCCTAAAAATTTAAAATGCTGAAAACATACCCTCAGGCCCTCCCAGGTGTAGATGAGTTTGTTTCTTCATCAGATCTGAAGCATTGCATCACTTGCTCACTCAATGGATCCTCTGCTGTGAATGGGTGCCGTCCATCAATTAACATCTTTTGAATTTTTGTAAAACAATCCATTATTAATGCATTTTAAGGCTAAAATATGAGTCCATAATAACTCTTCCTCAAATGAAAAAGTCCATCTCCTGTTGTCTCTCACATTAAAATCCACCAACTGTTTTGGCTTGTAAACGGTGCTTGATCTGTGCATATTTCACTCCTGTTTCAGACAAGAACTTCACTGGAGAAACCAATATTACGGACTCGCATTTTAGCTGGAAGCAACCGTTTAAAGCAAAAACTCACTTCATAAGACATTAACTGATGGACTGGAGTGGTGTGGATTATTGTGATGTTTTTATCAGCTGTTTGGACTCTCATTCTGACGGCACCCATTCACTGCAGAGCATCCATTGCTGAGCAAGTGATGCAATGCTACATTTCTCCAAATCTGATGAAGAAACAAACTCATCTACAGAATAAGTAAATTATCTCATATATGTGATATGAGAACCAGTCATAAGGGTAAATTTTTCGAAATTGAGATTTATACATCATCTGATCTGAAAGCTGAATAAATACGCTTTCTATTGATGTATGGTTTGTTAGGATAGGACAATATTTGGCTGAGATACAACTATTTGAAAATCTGGAATCTGAGGGTGCAAAAAAATCTAAATATTGAGAAAATCATCTTTAAAGTTGTCCAAAAGAAGTTCTTAGCAATGCATGTTACTAATCAAAAATTAAGTTTTTATATATTTACGGTAGGGAATTCACAAAATATCTTCATGAAACATGATCTTTTCTTAATATCCTAATAATTTTGGCATAAAAGAAAAATAGATAATTTTGACCCATACAATGTGTTTTTGGCTATTGCTACAAATATACCCCAGCGACTTAACACTGCTTTTGTGCTCCAGGGCCACATATCTGAATGTCAGAGTCCAGATTACAGTATTTAAAGGAATACGTAGTTCCCCTAAAAATTTAAAATGCTGAAAACATACCCTCAGGCCCTCCCAGGTGTAGAGTAGTTTGTTTCTTCATCAGATCTGAAGCATTGCATCACTTGCTCACTCAATGGATCCTCTGCTGTGAATGGGTGCCGTCCATCAATTAACATCTTTTGAATTTTTGTAAAACAATCCATTATTAATGCATTTTAAGGCTAAAATATGAGTCCATAATAACTCTTCCTCAAATGAAAAAGTCCATCTCCTGTTGTCTCTCACATTAAAATCCACCAACTGTTTTGGCTTGTAAACGGTGCTTGATCTGTGCATATTTCACTCCTGTTTCAGACAAGAACTTCACTGGAGAAACCAATATTACGGACTCGCATTTTAGCTGGAAGCAACCGTTTAAAGCAAAAACTCACTTCATAAGACATTAACTGATGGACTGGAGTGGTGTGGATTATTGTGATGTTTTTATCAGCTGTTTGGACTCTCATTCTGACGGCACCCATTCACTGCAGAGCATCCATTGCTGAGCAAGTGATGCAATGCTACATTTCTCCAAATCTGATGAAGAAACAAACTCATCTACAGCTTTGATGGCCTGAGGGAGAGTACATTCTCAGCAAATTGTCATTTTTGGCTGATCTATTCCTTTAATTCCTTTAATTACGTGTGTTTTGTAGATGTAGCTGAATGGCATCATGGCCGGCATGTTCCTGTGGATTAAACTCAAGCGCATTAAAGACACACAGCTGCTGATAATGGAGAGAGCGTTAGAGAAGGAGGTTCAACACACTCACACACATCTGTGTAATTCACACGTACACAGAAGCTCACACAGTTTACATTTGTGCTGAATGTGATGATTTAAATGTTTGCATTTGCTACATGAACAAATACTCACTTCTGTACGAAAGCACTTTCCTTTATCACTGCAAACATTTCCTGTGAGTCAGAGTCGTTTGTATGGGTCGTTGCTTTATGATACAGTACAGCAGGTTTGCTGGGGCTTTTTGCCAAGGCAAAGTTAAAATTGTGTGTGTGTGTATGTAAATGAAATGAAGCACCTGATCCTGAAAACACACCACATGTTTTGCCTTCCACACATTCAATACAGTGTTTGTTTCTGTTGAGACGAGCATGGAGTCAGTCCTGTTGAACATCTTTACACTATTTACTTCACATGTTTGAAGCGGAACATTTTCAGTGTTCAGATCCTTTTCTTATCCCACCTTATTAACTAAGTAAGCCTTCAAAACACTGCTCTGTTTGTTTGAGCATTGACAGTCAAGAGTTACGTCTGTAAACGTGATGCTAGACTTTAGTTTCTCCTGAAGTCTCTGTTTTAATCTAAACGTTCAGCAGGTGTATATTAAAGGGCTTTGAATAATTATCTCGGGTTTTGTGTGTGTGTGTGTGTGTAGGTTCTTCTCGTTCATGGAGGAGTTTTCAACATCAACAGCTCTGATCCGTGTCTGTATGTTAAAGCCACCTTTTCTCTCTCCACACCTCAACAGATCGATGAGGTACAACACACTCACACTCTGCATATATATATATATATATATGATCACATGATCTTCAGAAATCATTCTAATATGCTGATTTGCTGCTCAATAAACATTTATCATTATTATCAATGTACAAAACAATTGTGCTGTTTTTTTGTGATTTTGTTTTCCAAGATTTTTTATGAATTGAAAGTTTCATTTATTTGAAATAGAAGACTTTTGTAACATTATAAATGTCTTCACTGTCACTTCTGATCAATTTACTGCATTAAGAATAAAAGTATTAATTTTCTTTAAAACCCTGACCCTTTTGAACTGCAATATATCATTGTTTGTCACTTATAAGTTTTCACTCTATATTATGCCTACTAATAGTATATTCTGACCACTAATAGACTCAAGTGCATCTGATGTTGATCTGTACTTCAGGATAAGGCATGTGTAAAATGTTTAACCATTAGAAGGTCAAGTGGATGTATTTTATTGCAATAGTCTGTTATTGTAAATCTTCATGGTGAATTGTGAAGGTTAAAGCAGTGGATTTCCTTAATGGACGGTGACCTGTAATATGACTAGTTAGCTGCTATTAACTTGAGCGGTTTTGAACACAAATGAGTTGTAAATGTACTGGTATGCTGCACATAGACTAATGGACTCTTATCACAGACTGTAATGACTCATTTCTGCAATAACTTGAATCCATCTCGGTTTTTTTCATATTTTGGAAAGTCATGGGAATGCAATATTGGATTTTTTTGCTCTTGCTTTTGGAGTAAATAGTAATGCAAAAATTATATTTGCAATGGTCTCCCATATATACACCAGAACATAATAATAGCTTACCTTTCTGGAAATGTGAAAACGGTCCATGCTAGTCACCATTTGACTTACTAACCAATATTTTGGTATGTTGTCCATTGGACTGGCATGTCATTGTGCAAGTTGGTCCATTTGGACCCAAAATGGTTCAATAAATCTCACTCAGCTTTGTGCTTTTACCAAATCTTTGCCTTATTTTGGTCCACCCAAAAATTTAAATTCTGTAATCTACTTTTTCAAAGAAAATATTTTGAATGTTGGCAACCAAATGTTTTCGACTCCCATTGACTTCCATATTATGGACAATGAAATACTATATAAGTCACTAGGAGCCAAAACGGTTTGGTTACCCACATTCTTCAAAGTATCTTCTTTTGTGCTCGACATTAGAAAAAGAAAGCATACAGTGATGACAGAATTTTCATTTTTTGGATGAACCATCTGTTTATAATTGCATAAATTCCAGATGTTTTTCAATAGAGAACTTGTTGATTTTAACAATGCAGAATGCAAGTTCTTAACCTTTGAACGCATTCATTAGAGCACTGGATTTTCACACAGATTCTTTGTGTACACTACTCAGGGAAAGTGTTTATGAAGGGCTCACACACACACACACACACTTCGACGGCTGCTATAAATCTGGGTGTGATTGTGCATAAACTGAGTTATGCACTCATAAGTGTTTTAAAAGCAAGATTAATAGCGTGTACGTGAGTTTCCTGGGATTTTATTAGTGTAACGTGCTGGTTATAACAAATGGTTTAACATTGACCAACAAGGGCAGTTAATCCTTAAACTGGATTTCTGAAGTCTGAATGTGCAATCTAGTGTGACAGAGGTGGAAAGATACACATCGCCACAGTATATTCACATCAGCTAGCCTTTACAGGGTTGATTTTGTTAAAAAACAATGGCACACGCTTCAAACACAGGTTAATGTTTCTTTATATGTGTCCAAAGGGGATATCACATTGTACTTTGAATGTGTAATGAATGATTACCATGGTATTCACATAGTTCTCCAAGGTACTGCAATATACCATACTATACACTGTAAAAAATGCCACAGTATATTCACATCAGCTAGCCTTTACAGGGTTGATTTTGTTAAAAAACAATGGCACACGCTTCAAACACAGGTTAATGTTTCTTTATATGTGTCCAAAGGGGATATCACATTGTACTTTGAATGTGTAATGAATGATTACCATGGTATTCACATAGTTCTCCAAGGTACTGCAATATACCATACTATACACTGTAAAAAATGACTGTGAATTTAACGGTAAAAGACTGTAAAAATGCTACAGTAAAAACCTGTTAAATGGTTAACGGTAAGTTCCCCTACTACCGTATTGGCCCGAATATAAGACGACTCTGATTATAAGATGACCCCCCCCCCCCCCCCTTTCTTTTTGGT